>NC_045671.1:51255845-51628345 GCF_009829145.1 Chiroxiphia lanceolata | reverse complement strand
AAGTTGCTCCAGGGGAGGTTTAGTTTGGATATTAGGAAAAATTTCTTCACAGAAAGGAGTCAAGCATCAAAACAAACAGGCTGCCCAGGGAAGTGATGAACTCACCATCCCTGGAGGTAGATATGACTACTGGGACATGGGTTAACGATGATCTGGGCAGGGCTAGATTAGTGGTTGGACTTGACAAACTAAAGATCTTTTCCAACCTATATGATTCTCTGCTTCTATCTAAAATACTGTAAAACTGGCATCGTTTAACAATGTTTAACATTTACTGTTTCTATCTTTATTTAGAGCAAAGCAGGTAAGCCACACATGTTATAATGCTGTAGTGTACGTGTCTAGTCATATCTAAACGACATGCACAGAACTATTCCATGTATTATTCTTCCCTTGTTTTATTCATAACCTGTATATCTTGTTGTTACACTATGCATGATATTTTCAGGTCTCAAAGTTTTTATGAGGAAGGTACAATCCTTACTCTGTGGTCAGGGGAGCAGAGGCACTCAGAGATTAACACAGAGGCAGAGCAGCACTAGCCTTTTGGTCTCATTCTGATGTCATGCTCTGTCTTGTAAATCCCACTAAAGGCTGTGTCTGAATTATCAAGTAGTACAGTGCAGTTTTACACCTATGCAATTGAACCATCCTGAAGTCACCATGTCCACACTGCCCAGGCTTCAGGAGTTTTGTGTCAGACTGATTCTGGTCTGGGTACTACTCACTGAATACCAGTTGGCTGGAGTGCTTCTGATGGAGCGTTGTTTACTGTCACCCAGTCAGGACCCAGCTCATATACTGTGAACCAAAGCTCAGTAAGCAGCAACGTCCATGCATTTGACTGGAAAAGTGCAGTATTTGTTTGAACTACAAGCTCACAGATATGCACCCTTTCAAACAAAGAAATGTGGGCAGAAGAGTGCACATAGGCTATATCCTTACCTCTAATAGCTTTTTTATACAAGGTAACAATGATAAGAATGTACAGGTGAGCATTCTCGTGCATTAGCCTAAGGCGAGGGACTGATCTTTCAGGTATACATGCTATTTAATTTCTTCAGCATTTATATACTCCATTTCTATAAAATTTTGGACCTCAACATACATTTAATTCACCACCACTGTGGATGTGTATACCATGCTGAGAAATTAAAGGACAAGTTGTAAATAATAGCTTTTTTTTTTTAACTTGTTAATTTTTGGGGGTAAAGGAAACAAATAAAGCATAACTTTTGACATAGTCACAATTGTTTGCCAAAACTAGAAATTTGAGATGAGTGATGTGAAGTAGCTAAGAAAGACCTTCCATATTGTTTTGTTTTCTCAGCTTTGACATTTACAACTTTTTATTTCTGTTTTAACCATGTTCCTTTCCTGCTGCTTCTCGAATCTATAACACCCCTTAGATCTCGTGAGTCTGTTCTGATTTCAACACTGACATCACACTTGAAGTTGCATGGAAGATGCTAGAATAATACTTTCATAGCTATTATGTGACCAATACATCTGTTCTTGAGCAAGCAGCAGTCACAAGTGTAGAGGCCATGCTGATGAGAACACAGCTGCGATGGGCAGGGCACGTCTCCAGGATGAAGGACCACCGCCTCCCTAAGATCTTACTCTATGGTGAACTTGCCACTGGCTGCCGCAAGAGAGGAGCCCTGAAGAAAAGATTCAAGGACTCCCTGAAACAACATCTCAGCCTTGGCCATATTGATCACCATAATTGGTCCACTCTGGCCTCAAATCGGGAGGCCTGGAGACACAGCATCTATAACGCTGCAGAAGCCTTTGAGAACACACGCAGGATCACTCTCGAGGAGAAAAGGCAACGCAGGAAGAACCGTGTCTTGCGGAATACACCATCTAAGGAGTCTTTCTGTTGTGCCTTTTGCAACCGGATATGTCTGTCACGTATTGGCCTCATAAGTCACCAACGTGCCTGTAACAAATGTGGATAAAGCCTTCCCAAATCTTCGTTCGCGAAGCCCAGCCATGATGACTGATATTCCACCACTGGTCAGCGGCATAGGACAGAACATTTGGTTATTTATAGGAGTGTAAATGTATACGTTTCCAAAAGTACCGCTATATTTAATTCTTGAGATATCAAATGTTCAATCAGTGGGTAATGGCAGGTTCAGAACACAGAGTCTCTTTTAAGATTTCCAACAATGTTTCAGCTACAGGACTTACTGATTTTGGTAGCTAACTAAATGTAGCTGCATAATCCATAAAGGCGTATCACTGGTGATACATCAGGCTTTTGAGACCTGTGTACAAAAGTAAACGAGACAAAGGAAAAACTTAGAAGTCTAGTTCCTGAGGCTGTAAACTAGAAGCTAGCAATGCAACTAAAACAATGAGAATTTTATAAATGTGATCAGAAATTCATTTTTCTATTTGGAGTTTCTTGTGTGTTATTGGGTTGCCCATAAAGTCAGACTAGGGATCTAAACAGGAATTGGATTTTGCATTTGTTTAGGTAGACTATTCAAGTGAGTTCCCAGTGCTCAAGCAGGAAACAAGATTTTTACTTTTGCATAATGCAGGGTTTATGGTGGTCCCTTAAATAATCAAAAGAATTTACATAACTAAAATAAGGATCTTAACACTGGGGAAAAGGTCATTGGGGTAGAGATGAGTTTGGGTCTTGTGTTTATAGATGGTAATTAAAGCCATGAAAATTGATGAGGTTATTGAGAGGAACATATAAAATATTGCAAATCAACATGGACGCACAATCTCCCCGACCTTCCCTCAATGCTAAGCAAGTTGTGCAGAAATCAGTGATTTCGGGGTTCTACAGTGCTACCAAAGCATATGTCTGTTATTATGAAAAGAAAGAAATTTTACTGTTTCTGTGTTCACACAACTAAATACAAACCTGCATCCTGACAGGAAAAAGAAAAAGGACCAAGTGGTAGGCATATGACATTAAACCCAGTGCAATAATCATAATTAGAGAAACTTGCAGAAAAGTGAAGACACTGAAGCAGACCTTTGACCTGCTGTTGAAGCATTGCCAAAACTATAGCAGAGCTCTGGAGCAAGGATTTCTACATTGAAGATGCTGAACTGCCTTAGCAGATGAGCATCAGAGCTAAAAAAGGGACACGTTTGTCTTGCATGATATTGCTTTTAAAAGTAACTCTCAAAAAAAAAGATTTTTTATACAGTATATATACCTAACATTTTTTGACACAAAGAGCAAATTCAAGATTTCCTGATGTTGTCTTATCTAGTTTGATTATATCTTCATTCATAATACACAGATTACACTGTGCTGTAAGTGACAGCCAGAGTCAAACTTGTCTGTGGTTGTATGTTAGAAACTGATAATATGTTATTAATAAATTACATGGATGAAAATGAAGCCTCTTATTTCCACCATTAAGGGATGCATTTGAACATGTGGACTCAGATTGAAATTGCATGACTTTTACAATACGAAACAAACCCAAATACTTATTTTTTGGCCATTTCTTTATGAGTGCTTACATAGTTGTGATTCAATTTTGTAAATTTATTTTATTTTTCTTAGTAAACCATAATGCACAGCCTATGAAGCAAGAGAAGATGCAGTCTACTCTAAGATGCTGGTCATGGTCAGACAAGAGATGCTTGCTATATGCATATATTTTACAGTCCCAAGAACATAATTGATTTTGTTTCTACACATGTATATACAAGGACATAAATAGATATAAGGATATTACAAGGATTTCCTTGTAATCCTTATAAATGAGATACCTAACTAATAATTGTCTTTCAACAAAATTTGATCATCTCTTTCTCTTTATCTCCATGAAAATTATGGTTATGCTTTCTGGACAACTGAAATGTCATTCCTTTTTCATCATGGATGATAAACTCCTACCACTTACTTCTGGTTCTACATGAAGTGGGATAAACACCACAGTCACTGCTGTTGCAGGAATTTTTTTCTTCTTCGTTCAGGTCCAGTCACGTTGGCAGAAGAATCATTCAGATATTGGAGAACTAATCTTAAGTAGGCATTGGCATGACAAAAGCTTGAAAATAGTATTGGAAATTTTGAGTGACTCAGACTTTCCCATGCTTTTGATAACTATTGTAAGTTTTTTCTTCATATATTAACTGATTTTATTTTGAAACATAATAATGAATTTTAATTCATATGCCTAGATTTTATATACTAACTTTATACTTTTTTGCATTATCCCTATTTTCCCCATATTTAAAAAAAAAAAAAAAAGCAGGCTATATCTATTAAACCTTCCCAAGGTCATTGGCCTGTGTCTTTTTCTGCTTCTTAACAAAGTACTCATTTTTCTTGGCTTCCTGTCAGTATACCATGATATCCTTCACATCTGCCTGTGCCTTTGCTTTTATTAACAGAAAATACAGCCATAGCTTTAGTGTCATGTGTACTATAAAGACAGGATTTTCAAGAGATTTGACAACTCTCATATTTTCCAAAGTATTCTCAATGTAACACAGAAACCGTTTATTACTGTTAAGTAGTGACTGTCTCTCCAGCTTGAATAATGAAGTCCTCTAGGTCAATATTTTATACAAGGATGCATTTAAGGAAGGATTCCTCTGCAGTCTAGCACTGAAACAATGTGTGTCATAATAGAAATCTATGTCTTATCAATCTTGGATGCCACTACAATCAATCTAATTCTTTGAGCAATGAAAATACGTTATTGTGTTAAACCAAGAATTTTCTTTTTCCAAAGTGTTTATAAAAGAACATAATACAATTATTTATAGAGACCAGCTCTACTGTGCAAGGTAGAATAAATTTAACCTTCTATGAACAGTGCTTTCAGCTGCAGGAGATTTACACCTGTTACCTGTAAAACAAATTTACACAAGGCTCAGCAACATAGTTTTTGAGAATTACACAGCCACCCAAGCAGAACATTAAGAGACTTCACTGTTTATTTTTTCCCATACAAAAATCCAAAATTTACTACAAATTAAAAAATGACCCATCATTAACTAGTATGCAAAAAGTTTTTATTTCTATCTCAAAATGACACATTTCTTGAAACAAGATCTTCGATTAGGTCATTTCCACAACATTATGGAATACAAAATATAAGAATAAACTTTTAGACAAATAATTAGAAAATAACTGTTGCAATTTTAACAGCCAATGCTGTAAACAATACCCACCAGATATTTAATCAGAAACACATTAACCTTGCAAACACTTGAAATAATGAATAATCTTCTTCATATGAGCAATCCTGAAGAATTCAGCTATGTCTATACTTAAACCTTTTTCTTCATCTTAGAGGATATAGACATTTTTAATATCAGTTCTTAGCTAAACTTGTTGGATATAATTGATATGTTTCAGATCACTTTATTTTATTAACAAAAATATTCTACTAATACAGAACAGAAAACAAAAAAATTGATCACAATTTCTTAGCTTTCTACTTGTTCATTACTTGGAATTGTTCTATATCTTTGATAAACAAAAAATTCAAATATGGATTCCAAGATCAAAATTAAATTTATAATTCAGCATTGAAGGTAACTCTACTGTTTTTAGTTTTAATTATACCAAGTAGTGTAAAAACAGTGCCAAAATCAAGAAATAATTAAAACAGATTTGAAACCCAAGTACTGCATGAGTCTTACTGAAATTGCATCTAAAAGCATCATTTGCATGCCTTTAAGTCTCAGCCGGCTGCAACTTCACAGCATTCTCTGCTGCATGACTCATATTTAGGAGCCAGATTGTCCTTCCAGTGCAACATAAAAAGGTTCTTCAATTACTGTCTGGCTGTAAATAGAACTGAAGGAAAATGAGGAGTACTGGGGATAGAGGATAAAAGTGCAGGTCACTGTGTTCTTTTTGTGAGAGCCACTGCAACTAGATTATTTCTGACCACAGTGCAAAGCTGTTCTATTTGAGAGAATAAAGCATTGTTTTATTTGCTTCTACTAAGCAAAAAATAGAAACAGACCCATTGTAAACCAGGAATTCTCAGTTTCTGTGGTTCTTTGCACTGTTTCCTCCACATTTCTTTTTAGTAATATTCTTCCCCAAGCACACACATTCAGGTAAATACAAGTTTAGATTCTTAGCATCACTAATATTAAATATACCATAACTACACATGATAAATTAGTGCCCTTTTGATTGACTGCGGAGAGGAGCTGCTATTCCTCTTTTCTCAGAGTGAGAAGAAACATTCACCAATACATAAGACCAAGAAAAAAAATTCTTGACATTAGTTTACTTATTGATCTTTAAAGGGTATTACAAACATCTCTCCAGTACCTCACTGAAGCCACTTATACTGTAGAGATATGTAAATTGATCTTTGGAACTTGAAGGACTAACCCAGGAGTACTGAATGAATATGTATCTAATCAGGATTAGATTTCAGGAGCCTCCTGCTTGAGCCTCTGTTCATACTTTAATGCTTTTCAAGATGAATAAGTTATAGGTTTTTAAGAATAAATGTGAGAGTGAATGAATAAGTTATGGGGAGACATGATCACTGTCCTGATTCACCCCCAAAGCTTGCTCATTCGTACCTAGCACACTTACAAGACTCTTAATAGCTCAGAACAAATGTAGATTTAAATGTACACTATTGAGAAAGGTTCCACCTGAATGAGGGAAAACCTTTGCAAGTATTCTCTTGCCAATTGAGTCTACAATCAATTTAATTTAGAGGCAGAGGGTTTACTTCTCTATGTTCTGTTTCTGAAGGAACTACCTCTGCAGAAGATTAGGTTACAGAAACTGCATGTGCAAAGGAGTTTGAAATGAAGAGCAATTCAATATATACACACTGTGCACCTAAATAGATGAACACATACTTATTTTTGAGAAAATTAAAGTGGTTAAGGCAGTAGCCTTAGTCTAGTTGAAGTCCTTGCTCATCTCTGCACTGAGATTACTGCAAACCTAAAGGCTGAAAAATAAGCAAATAAACAGTCTGCTTGCTCTGTAACATAGAAACACACAAACCTTTTGTGAATAACATCAGATTAATATATTTTTTCTCACAGCAAACTGTCCTGTTGAAACAGCTCTAAACTCTATTTTCTGTTTTCTGGATCTTCAATGTTCTCTTTCCCCAGACACAAGAAACATTTTCTCTTCTCAAGGAGCAGATCTTAGGAAGGACACTTTCTCTGGCGAAAGTGATCCAAACATCCCAAAACTACAATTCACCACAAGATGTTTTATTTTGTTCTTGCAAAACGTGGGTTAGCTAGTTTTTTTTGTCACTTTGTCAGTTCGGGAATATTTTAATTGACATGCATAGTTTATACCTATTTGATCTAAAGTAACCATCTCCCCTAATCATCCCCACTGAGGTACAGTGGGCTGCTGACTGTTCCGACAAGAGCTAAAAGAGGGAAACTGACTCTTGGGTTACTAAAATACCCAACGCAACAATAAAAGTATCACACAAGAATCTACAAAATAAGACTGACCATTATAATTCATAGGAAATTTTGTTGAAAATAATATTTGGGTAATTCTAATCAAAGTCTCCATGAGGTAAGTTTCAGGTTGCCTGGTTCCTGGAGGAGAAAAGTCACATTGGAATTGATTTTAGTTGTTTCTAAAGCATCATGTAACTATAACTAGATATCATGATTACCCTATTTTTTCCCAGTGGGTAAACTTGTGAAAAAGTAAGAGATACTGTTCTTTTTTAGTCTACAAAGCTATAGAGTTTCTAAGAACCCTAGGACCCCAAATATTTTACAATATAATCTAATGCTACACTTGTGAAGACTAAAAAAAACCCAAAAGATTGATTCAAAACTTTTGTAAGAGTACCTACCCTGTTCTAACCACAAATATTACAATGCAGTGTAATAAGTGATCTGTCAGGTTCTTTCATGAGGAGGGAGATGGGAATATTTTGTTATCATCATTATGTTAGGAGGATGACATTATTAATACAGGAATTCGGAAAAAAACACACCTTTCTCTATATATCATGCTGAGGTTTTCTGAGGTGATGTATAGTAAAAACAGAACAGTACAAATACTAATGGGAAAGAAATATAGGGAGTGGCTACTTAATTCTTCTTCTTTCACTTTGCCAAACTACCCCTCTGTCTGACAATGTTACATATTGTTTTCAATGTCAAAGACCATGTTTTTAAACACCTTTTATCCTTTCAGACCAAGACAAACTCTGGAGCATATCCCAGTGGATGTAGGTAATATCTCTGCTTGCTCCAGTCCTCCCTATTCACCTTCCACATGTGATCTTTGATGGAAAACAAACAAAAGGGGTTAGACCACAGAACTACTCATATATGTGCTTTTTATGTCAGATTGAACAATTTTACATCCATAAGTAGTACAGAAAAAGGACATCTTCAAGGCACTTCTCATTTATGTCTTTTTTTTGCTCAAAGATCATAGTTTTTCATCTTTATGAACCTTAAGATCAGATTCTGACCTTGTTTAAACTTAGTGTAATGTGGGAGAATTCCCCGCTCTTCAATTCATACCTTGTCTTCCCACTTGCCATCATTTTCTAATGCTTCAAAATGTTCTATAATATTAAAAATATATTAAATAGAAAGTTCAGAGACAAGTTAGATCTGACATGTACAATTTCAGAATCTGGCCTGTATTACGTAAATACTGTCACCATTTATGTAAAATTTCATCTACAATAAAATTTAGTCTAAGCAAATTTTATATCACTGTATTATTCTAAATTACATCTGATGGTAATTATAAACTAAAGCAAGAGCAGAGGACATTATCATGTAAAAATATCTCCATTGCCTCAAGATATATGGAAGCAACTAATATGTCAGCCTGGCTCTTGTAAATGCTCTAGCTACAACTCTTTTCATTACACCCTTACATAATCTAATTTTGTCAAGGCCTTGACTAACCTGGAACAGATACTGTGGCTCAGATCACAATACATTGTAATTCAGCATATAATATTTTTCTAGACAAGAAGAAAGGAAAAAAAGAGTGCACATAGAAGAGAATACTTCATTAGCTACTTGCAATGTTCACTTCCAATGAATTTCAGAAGAAATTCCTGATATTGTATATTATTTGTAGGAAGATAAGCGCTGACAAAAATATCCAAATGAGAATGCTGACCCCAAACTCTGAAGCTGACGTGTATACTCTGAAGTTCAGAACAACATTGTAATAATTTAAATAAACTGTACTTTAATATTACATAATACTAGTCATATTCTGACTGTCTTTGAAACAGGTTGCAATGGAAGGAATTGGAACTTGCCTCAGTCAAGAAGTAGTGTGTACAAAAATACAATCAGAAAAACTTGAATATAATCAATCTCTTGCTTTATATTTTCATTGTTTATTTTTCTTTTTTCTCTGTCAGGAGTCAGTGTGATTTTGGAGTACAGTACCCAATTTTTAGATAAAAGCAGGATATTCAGTAACTATCTTAGTGATGAATTACATCTTACTCGTAGATGTAAGACCTGAGCACTGAGATTCCCACCATTGTCCAGTTTGGACTCACTGAATCTCTAACATGCTTCCCACTCCAACATTGGTGGCCTGTACTGGGCAGCAGTCTCATCTCTTGCCAAGAAATAGTCAGAAACTGGGAAAGAGATGTCCTTCTCTTTGGCTTTTTAATAATTACTGTATCTGAACACTCAAAATGTTCCAAGGGTCTTGGTTATATACTGTTTTATTGTGTTCTCTGACTGTTTGCCAGAATTATATATATATATATAGATTCAGAAGAGGCAAAAGGAAGAAATATGAAACTTTATAGACTTTCTACTTTTATCTTTTAACTCCATTTCACAAATTTAGTTTTATTTTTCCTCTTTTTTGACATTAAAAATGAGAATTAAAAGCATAAGCAAAAAAAAAGTTTCAAAGAGAAATCTGCAAGGCAAACATGCACACTGGACTTATATCCAGCAGAATCCTTGTCTTCTGTGGCTCTCTATTCATTTTGATTAGAGTAGAGTTTGGAGGTCCCTTACCTTTTCATGAACAGGAGAAGTGGGGAAGAAGTGCCTCTAGTATGTTATTATTGCTTAAGATAATATAAAATTTGGTAAATTCATTATATAAATATGGTAATGAAATCTATATCAAACATTAGTTCTTTAAAAAATCAGTGTATGCATTCTAAGCCCTAACAGCTGAATAAACACAAAACTCAGACTTTTCAGTATTTCTTACAACTTCTAGCTTTTCCAAACAATGTTTTAGAAAACTTTATATGGAAAATAAATTATTTAACTGAAAGTATTACAGAAATATGAAGAATTGTAAGAATGAACTGTAAATATCAAACATTCTTTATTAAACAAAAATATTTTCCTTAAGAATAATCTATATATAAGCTTTTTTTTTTTAATTGATCTCTTTGTGATGATAGTGAAGGTAGTAATTTCAAAGTAAGAAATAAATAGGGGACTATGTCACACTTTTGGAAATGAATTCTCAGCATTCTACATAATAATTTTTCTACTAAATAGCTTTTATTGAGGGTTAGCTGCCTTACAAACATGGCTATCACACATTAGACTGCATTTTTAAGTGTATGTTTAGAGACAATTTAAAAAATATTTGACCATATTTGCTACAATGTAAATGCTTTTCTAAATACTGGATCACATTCTTCCACTCAAAGAAGTAATTGTAGCTAGAGGAGTTATAAAGCAGTGATTCTTTTTTTTTTTAGTCCCCTAATGCTTACATAGTAACTGGTTTCAACTTTTAAGAAAATTTTATTTTAGTTAAACTCTTCAGGTTGAAATTCTACATGATTTTCACTGCTGTCGGGCATCTTTCAAAGCATCTGGAAGAGAGTTCACCCATTTCAACCATCAGGGAAAAGCTGGTGATCTTACCAGTGACAGTGCTGATGTTTTCAAAGTATTTTTAAGGCACTTACTAAATTGTTATGGAACAAAACTTTCAGGTTTAGATGGGAATTAGTCCTGAGGGAAATTACTGTGGGGGATTAAATTCTTTAAAATCTATTTGTATTTAACAAATCTAAGTTGCTTTTTCCATATATGGAGTGCAAACTTGCACCTAATTATAGTATCTGTTCCACCCTTATGGATGGAATATATAGTGTGTATATACACAAATGTACTACGAGGCACGAGGAGCATACATCTCTCATCCCTCTTTCAGAAATATAGAAATGCACCCAGTCTCTGCACTGTTGGGCCATATAGGAACCTCTATATCCTATGGAAGGCTCTTCAGGACTTCATCCCAATAACCCAGGTCTTGGTACCTAAGTTATTAACTGAGAGACATGTTCAATATCTAAATGTGGAGAGAATTGAGTACATACACCAGCATGTTGTAGGCAAGTGTTCTCATCACTAGGTTTCTATGAAAAGAGTAATAGCACTCTGAATCATTTAAAGGAAAAGTTTTGTAACCACTTTGTGAAGAGACTTCTTGGTCTGTACAGTAGCTGTATGCATACTTCTTGGGTTGGAAACTTGTTGGAAAACCCACAAAGGGAGAACAGTACCTTTTATCTTGGTCATGTTAATGCACTACCTCCCATGCAAAGCAGGACATCAGAGCCTAGAGCTGCACCCTGCAGGCAATTAACCAAGATTAAATGTGTCCATACCCACTGCTGCTCACAAGATTTCAGGTAGCATTTCTTGATAATGCTCCAACACCTTTGCCAACAAGCCTTTAGCAGAACTTGCGTTAATGTTTATAGACATACTTCCGACCAGGCTGTAGTTATTTTGCTCTCTGGCTGATTTTTCCTTATGCTTTATTCACTTTGCTGTGATTACTGTGCAATCTTGCATTGCTACATTAACAGGCTGACAAGTGTGCTTCCACCTGACCTTCAGCAGCATCATTTTGAAAGGCATTGCAAACCTGGAGAGGATTTCTGAGAATAAGTACACTCTGCTTCTGTCCCTGGCTTGCTGTACCAGCTAACATTAAAAATGTCTCTTCAGTGCTGAAATTGCTGATTTCCACTTCATAAAGTAGTCTTTAACTTAGAAAAGTCTGTCACCTCTCATGTACTTTTGTATCTTACTAAATTAGTCTTCTGAGTCTTGCAGGACCTTACTCAAGTAGTGCTACAGCACAGGAATAGGATCTCTTTGTATTTGTTAATCTTTAAATGGAATATAAAATATATTCACAATATTTAAAAAAGAGTAATTAAAAGGACAGAAATAAATTATAAATGACATTAACATCTATATTTAAATGAACTTAAAGATGCTTTTTTATTATATTCCATTTAGTTAGTATAATTTAAACATTTGCATGACCTAATCATAAATAGAATGATTAATTTTAAAAGTAATCCCACCCTGATTTCAGTTTGAGGAAATGCACAGGTTTCTGCCTTCCTATGGCCTTTGACATTGTATTTGGAGTCAGATAAAGGATACCTTCTTATTTCTTATAATAAATAACTAAACCAGAAGGCCAGTTAGAACATGATGATTGAACTGCAGGAAAGCTATTTTTAAGCTACTTTGTGAAAGAACTGTTTGCTGTCTCTTATTACCAATTATCTTCATACTTAACTGTAAATAGAATTTTAAAGTTACTGGAGCAGAAATGTTCCCTACCACCTGCTGGGACAGTACCAGTTCTAACTGCATTTATCTTTGTACCTGTTTTCTATCTAAATATTAACAAGTGCATAAACTATAGTGTACAGAACTCTTTGCTTGCTCTTGAGAAAGACTAGGTAATGCAAGATAGCTTTGGACTATAGAAGGCTCATAGTAAATAATCAATTAAAAAATACAGGAAGTCTTATTGTAGACTAAAAATAGGAACTGATGTGTCTCTAAAAGTGGAGTCACTGAAATACTCCACTTTTCTGCCAGACAATATTGCCTCTGTGGTAACCAGTTTTTTTAATGGCCACATTTCTGACAAATATTGGCAGGTTTTATCTACGAGGCTTTTCCAAGTCCCCCTTCCCCTCATTTCCTTCCTGTGCTTTTCTTATCTAAAAGATATACATTTCTCTGTTTTGTATGAAACCTTATCTATTACTGGTTTGGGGTTAATCAAATAACTGATGGTGATTGATTTTTTAGAGTTTTACTGTCCATCATAAAGAGCATTTAGGTGAGTATGGAACACCGGTGAATCAACTCCCCAGAAATTCCAGCAGGTTTTTAATTTATTTTCAGATAAATTAGTGAGAAAAGAGAAGAACAAAATGGAGTGTGAAAAGAAAAAGTACTTACCATGATTCTTGCTATGATTATGTTAAGTCATTACAGAAAGAAGTGGAGCTGGAGAGTCACCATATTGGTAATATGACAGAAGTAAATGTGAGATTATATCCTTACTTGATTAGCTTATGTTATACAACTATAGCCGTTGTCCTAAAGACAAATTCACAAGCACAGAGCACTTTTGTCCCTAGGGAATTAAAGCATATTTTTATATTTATTTTCTAGTGCAAATTATGCAAAATGCAACACTAAACTTGATTGCCTAAAGTATTTTCTTAATCTCCATATTCTGTTAATAAAGAATCAGGAAAATAATTAAGACTGAACTCAATTTAAATATAGCAGGTATCTGAGTATATGCTATATGACTAAGCAGGTTGCATAGAGGACTTTAAATATTTATGAAGTAGCAGCAAATAGCTTATTGTACATGAAAACATAAAGAAACACAAGCTTCAGTTGACACTCATATAGTAAGCAGACCATTAGGAGTTAACAGCTGTAGGCTAGGTCTAATTCAGTATTAGATTCACACATCTTAGCTTTTTCTTTTTCCAGAATCAATATCTGCAAATAATAAATGAGATCCCAAAGGGTTGAGTTAAGCTCCAACTGCCACAGAGTAACTCTGCAATTGGTCGTTGACTCAATAATACAGGTGAGCTTCACACTGTAGAACATCTTTAGCACACTATAATAGAAAATTAATAGCGTTCAAATCAGCAGCAGGGTTACCCTAAGGATTACATAATAGCATGGGTTAGAACAATCATCTAGCTCCAAGAAGTGTAAAATGTCATAAAACTAGAAAGAGATAGAATAGCTCCTACATTAGGCATAATTTGTGTAGTGTACACTGACTTTTTTAAAACACATTAAACAACAAAGATTCACATTATAAAACTGTAGAGCTGAAAATACTGCCAACAAACCGCATTGCAGTGGTGTGCATGGGAAATGTGAAACTCATATATCACTGTATTGTTAATAATAATATAACAACACAGAATTCAGTTTACTACTGTATTAGTGCAGAAGGCTTCACATTAGCTACTGTAACAGGGTAAAAATAGCATGTCCACAGATGCAAATGTAAGGTACTAGTAGCTATAGACAAAATAATACTAATACTAATACTAAAAATAAACAACTCCCTTAGGCTTTACTGGATTGGAGACAAAATAGCAAGTATTCTTTACAGACTGTATATAGTATATAGTGATATATATACTGTATACTGCTTTGGAACCTGTTATATCAAGTGAATATACACAGTAACCAATTTAAGTGCATGGAAAGTTACATGAGACTAATTTACAACAGAATAATATGGTAGCAATCCAAAGCATTAAGGACTAATAAGCACCTGGAGACAGCAACAGCAATCACACAAACCTAAAGCAACATCAGAAAACTTCTAAACTGCACAGCACAAATACCTATCTCCCTGAAAGAAGCAATACTCTGCATAGCATGTAATATAATATCAATTATTTATTTGACCACTTTTCAGTACAAGACATCACTTTGCACAGTTCAGGGCCCAGAGACAAAATTGAAAGAGATTTGATTTCTTAATCTGTGTAGCACTTGAGGACAGCTAGACACTACAGGCACTATTCCTAAGCATTAAAAACCAAGGGTTTGCCACTGAATTAAAATTTAAAGTGAAAATATTTTCCACAACATTTTAAAAAGAAATAAGCATAGAAATCCCATCCCATTCAAAGCTACTAGATTAACTCAGTTCATTTACTAAATAAAATACTGACTTCAGCTTTCCTCAGTCCAGCGCTGAACTAAAAATATACTCACAACATGATGCTGACTGTCTCATTTCCAGCTAGAAATTGTATATATTCATCTAATCTCTCAAACTTTCTGCGTAGGTCTCTGCTGCTCCAAATTTAAATAGGACTTGACACATATATCATGGTCATTATAAGATCGAGTTCAGACTTACCCATGGTCTGCCACCATCCCATACATTGGCAAAGAAAAAAGCAGCTTTTGGCATTCCCCAAAGGCTACTTGTCATACTTTTCAGAGGAGTAATGTCCTCACCCAGCTTGGCACCATCTGTAGGAATAAAAGATCAGCATGGAGAATAAAATCCTCTGCTGCTCCGGAGTCTTCCCTGTGGCTCTTTCTCATAGTGACTTGTGCCATACACAAAATGGCACCTCTCTTTAAATGCGGAGAGGTCCAGGCTTTATATACCAGGCATGAGAATGTGAGTATACCACAAAACACTAGTTCCTTATCATGCGCTTGTTAGCTTGTCCAATCTATGGCAATCACTTCGGTCCCAGGGGTTGAAAGACACAAGACGCAGGGAAAAAGGAAAGCAAAAGCCGAAGAAAGATCAATACTGCACTGTGAAACAAGAAGTGTAGGCTATTTACTTTTCATTGATCTGATGATGCAGGAGAAACACCTCAGACTGGCATTAAATTGAGGGAATACATCTTCTGTGCTTTTTCACCTGAAGGTCAAGAAAGAGCCTAAAAGAAATTAGAACAAACAGAAAATAATCACAAGAGTAAGACAAAACTATTAGACCACATTACAAATCCACATGGAAACATAATTAAATATCAGGCTGAATAAGGTTCACAATAAAACAAATACTACCAGCTCTTACCAGTTTCAACTTGCACCTCTGACTGAATGCAAACAAACAAGTGACTGTGTGAGGCAGGAAAAAACAAATCAAAGTAATGTAAGTGCAGAGGCCTCTTCAAAAAGACAAAAAGCTTAGGATACGTCTTCCCACATGGAATTAGAAACATTTGTATGAGTCACATCAAAGACAGATGCGTGTGTTCACTTGCACTTATTTATTTAAACAAATAAAGCTTTACATTTTCTGGCGTTAAAAGGAAGGGAACGGCATGCTTAGGCTACTGGTTTACCTTACTTTAAAAGATATTTAGAGTACATACATTTGTACAGAAATGTTAAACATCCTGATATGAATTTGAAGTTTTGTATGTAAAAAACAAATAAAAAAATCACAACTTGATAGCTCAATTCTGCAATCACTAGTGTAGTTAAAACACTACAGACCATCAAATGTTGCTTTGAGAGACCAAAGCAAAAAGACTGGAATTAAAATGGCTGGCATTAAATTTCGGAAACAATTTGTTCATTATCATTCAAAGTTTTTTTAGATGGATGGTTAGAAATTTCCCCACACATGATCCTTATCAGTGTTTCCTCTTGGAAAAGTGGATACCACTTCAAAAAAATATAACAGTGACTGTGCTTTCATAAACAAATGTGAGCCCCATATTAACTCATGGAGGTGAGAAATAAGTATGTTAAAGAGACACCTCCTTCATAACTAGGAGAAACGCAGAGGGAGTTCTCATGTGGGAGGGCAGATAAGAGTTTGTGCTTTCCAAAACCAGGAATAAAACAATGATGTGGTCTCAAATAAAAATTACTGAAAATGTAAAGGAAATATAGAGAATGTAAAGGAGTCAGAAAAAACTAGAACATTTGTCTCCTGTCTTATTTATGTAGAGGATAAATGTAGACCTTCTGGACAATACAGAAAATGAGGATTTAGGTGAAAAGTTCAATCCGTCTATTTGACATTAAGGATTTGGTTTACTGAAAAAATATTCATTCTAAGTGGTTCAAGGCACTGGTTTATTTACAGTTTAAATTCAAAGCTTTCTATTGCTAAAGTACATCACCATACTCCTACAATGACAAAATTAAACATAATTTGTCAAGGTGTGGCATCAGAGCTAGAGTCAAATGAGAAAGTAGGGGAAATAATAGCAAGAAAATGTGTTACATATTGCAACTATTTCATTATTACTTTCACTGTTAAAACATTTATGACTTTACCAATAACCATTTTTTGAAACACTTTTGCCACAGAGAAGAAACTTGAATAAATTTGCAGTGGCTAACAGCCTTAGATTAGAAATTAGGAATAGCCTGGAAAATACTGAAAATATTTTCCATTGCTAATGAAAATTTCTGGAGGGGTTTTAACATCTACTTAGTGTTAGTAGAGGTCCTTTAAAATAAAGGTTTTCAGTGAGAGTCTGAATTCAAGGAAATATTCAGCATGGTACACTTTTTTTTTTCCTGCTTATTTTCTTTCAGTTTCTTTTAGTCTTAGATTCCATTTTGGGGTGAATGTCTTCTGTTGGTGTAGTTTTCTACCTTGGGATTCAATTTTAAGACTTTATACCTCAAAACAACTCTCAGTATTGTTTCCACTTGCTCAGGGATGTGTTTAACCCACCTTTTCTGGGACTAGTCTTGAATTCTGATGGGTGAATCCTACCCATGTCTCCTTTCAAGAGACTTTCCAGAGATTTCTTTCAAATTTGGAAATACCACAAAGGGGCTTTGCTGTTCCTTTTCCAGATTGAAGATAACTTTCTGTTTATGTCCAACATAAACTGAAACAGAAGATGTATTCTGCTAATGTGTCTTGTTTTTGTAAAACTTGCTTCTGTAGAAAGCTCAGTCCTCAAGCAAAGCATGTTTGGAATAACTGCTTCAAGTTAATTTTCTAGAACTATTTAAATGAACCCTTTTCCTCAAAAGTTCCTTTCTTTGTTTTTTCCTTCTATTTTTTTGACAATAAACAAAAAATCCAAACCGATCAAAGTTTATGCAAAACAATATCCTCCAGAAGTCTTACCAGAACAATGAACATAGTCTACCAACACTAGACAGCCATTAAAACATGTGCAGAGGTCCCGTACTAAGACATATGTTAGAAGATGCAAACTATGTAGATGCAATCATGTGCATGCACCAGAACTTACTGACACAAATAAAGGACTGAAATTGGCATTTGCAGATAAGCGTTTATCAGAAGGCAATAACTCCCTGTCTTCTAGACTAAACCTTTAATCAAATGTGTAGAATATCTTCAGTTGAAAAGATGGGAATTGAAATTCATAATTCTATTAAACACTGAAAAACAGGAACAGACCCCCAAATTTGAAAGGTGTCTAAATCTGTCCATGCCACACCTGCCTTGTGCTAATCTTTCATGTCCCCTCCGTCTTGTTATTTCTGCTGTTCAAGTGTTCATCTCTTTTCATTCTTGTACCACAGCTATTAAACTACCCTATTTTTTAAATTACTTTAATAACATAATCAAATTAAACCAAACAACTGTTTCTTTACTCCTACTTCACTTGAGTTTGTTTAGATTTGTACCAACACCAATAAAGGTGTTCAGTACATGCTTGGTTTTTTGTATTTGAATCCATCATCAATGGATTCAATTTGTATAGTTGTCTTTACCTTGAGATTACCAAAAGATTTTCGACATGTTTCGGCCAGAGTGCAAGATTTAACCATGCTTACATTCTGATTGGAGAGATTTTTCATTAAAGTGCACTGAAAATGTATAATGGCCTCACTATATTCCAGACAGAATGCTTTATATCAAATATTTTCCTATGAATTTTAAAGTTATTTACTCTGAAAATACTCTTAACTGTGTTTCCAGTACTCCTTTAGTATTTCATAGAAAAAAGTAACAGAAAGATAATTCAGTATTTGCAGCTAGTGGAACAAAGAAACTTCTAGGTTCTTTAAGACAGTATCACTTTTATTAGAACTGTTAAATAGATACTTCTGTTCAAAGAAAACTATACTAATGTCTAAAACTATTAAGCTGAAATAAAATTTAATCAGATTTAAAGCAGCTACCTTCCAGATAAAATGTAAATCCAAACAGTCAAAGACTAATCAAACTACTGTTATATTTGAAAAGCTTTTGATTTGGAGTTTTTTTGATTGATTTTGCAAGAGTGTTTTTTCACCTTTGTTTTTTTTCTAATATGTTTTAGGCAAGACAGTAGAATAGACCAAATTTAAACTGATTAACCTTCCACTTCCCATCGGACTTTTGAAGACTGTAAAATTTCCAAATCAAAGCTGAATTATTACAGATAAAAACAAGTGAAGAAGAAGCACATATATGCTGTTTGTCATACTTTATAATATGATGGATAGTAGGGCAATTATGTTATATATATATAAGCATTCAAATGCTATAAATTCCAAACTAATAATTAAGTAATTTTTCACCTGAAGCTCTGATTATATTTTGGATTATAACAAACTAGAGATTTCTTTAAATATATTTATGTATGTATATATTTATACATAATTATATTTATACAATAAAAAAATAGGTTTTCGGTTGGAAATTTTCATTTTTCCAGGGGGAGGTGTTCAGCCTTGTACTACAGACATGATACACATACCTACACAGGGAATTAGTGCCACATACCTGTTCTTCTAGATGATTTAATTCTATTTCTTTACTCATAAACAAGACTAGGAACATTTCTGTTCATAGGGTGATACTGCTTTTCTGCCTTGCTTAGGATCATAGGCAAACTGAGCAGGTTTACAAAAGTCAGACACAAACAGCAATGGACTACATAATGATAACATAATTGGAAAAGCTGAACGCAACAAAAATCTGAAAAGCTGCAGATCTTCAGACTGCATGTATAAATACTGTGTTTGCTTCTAGTACTTTCAATGACTGAGGACAAGCATATTGAAAGGAATGAACTCTTTATCCCTCTCCTGACCACATAGAAAATGGTGGTAGAGAAATCCCAGTCTTCCTCACTGGCATCCAATTACAGCCCATAAATGCAGTATGAGAAATGGCCACAAAAACTATGAACAGAAAGCTTTGGGATGTGGGTCTAGAGTAGGTTGAACACATAATCCTTGTGATAACAGCACCCCACTGTTTCTCCCAACTGCAGTGAAACAGATAAAAAGGGAATCTTCCCCTGCTAAACTGAAAGATGATCTATCTGAAGTAGCCACATCATGCTTTTAACAATTCTGAAGTTCATATGAAACTGAGGGCGGCTTTTCCTCTTTATTTGCAAGTGCATGTACTGGTTATGAATATAGTAGTCTATGATTCCTATGATTAGTTTGCAAATCATAAAAATGATCTGTTATTTGATAATAACTTCTCACAAGTGCAAGGGACGTGTCAGGCCGTCTTATGAATGCAAAAAGGACCAGAGACTCAGTTGATGATTGACAGTATTATTGCATCCTTCATTATAAGTCCAGCAAGCATCACGGGTGACCTGGTGGACAGTGAAAGGTCCAGAAGACAGGGAAAAGACGAAAAGGGAAAAGATGGAGAAAAGGAAAAAAAAACCCAAACTTTCTTGTTTCTTCTTCCTCTGCCGGTATTTAGACCAGCTAGTCTCACAGATGCAGAAGTCCTTAATACTGGGCTCAAAGACCACACTGGTGAACTATGAGTTTTCTGATTCTGTCCAGCCCTCATCCAATGAGTAAAGACTAATTCTAGCTTAGGGATAGTCGGGGTGCATCTACCTCCAACTTCTTTCTCTCCACTGCAGCTGAGAACTAAAATGCCAGACAGATATTCATGCCTGTGGATGAAGACAACGGGAGAGCCATGCAGCTTGGCTCAGTGTCACAGAACAGGAAGGATGTCACTGCACTACAGAGATGCTGGTATGTAATTCTGCTAATAGTTAATGTGTGCTATCCAGACCTGTGATGCTGTGATCATGTTGACTATTATCAGGTTTGAGAGAAGTTAAAATTGTTCAGCAAAAGTAACTGAGTTTGAGATATTCACTAGCCTTCTTTGTGTCTGAAGGGCCACAGCTTGATCTAAATAAGACATCTCAGTGCTGTATTTTCTGATACTTAAGTTGCAAGATAAGTGGAAAACACAGAATGAGGATCCTCTAAGACAGATACATCCACATAGCTCTTCCAGAAAAGTCACTTATTACTGTTTCTGGGTAGAAATTGAGACAGAGAAGGTCTTGGCCAAGGCTTTATGATAACAAGAAGTACGACTACTGGAATATTCAAAATCAGAGACTACTCTGATAAATGTCTAGCTAATCTTTTATCAAAAGAAAATTATTCCATTTTATTTCCAGGAGTAACAAAAAGACATTTTTATATGTGTTTCTAGATCAAATAGAAATAATTTAGTTTGATCTAATTTTTCAGTTTAGATAACACTTCCCACTTGGGTAGCAAATATTATACAAGGAAAACAGACTAGACTGAACCGCATAAAGCAGAAATTGAGTTTTTTGTGCATCCTGCATGACAGCAGATCCCCCTCTGCTTCTGTTCTTTCAGACGAAGGTCTCAGATTTCCCTTGATAGCACAGATATAGATTTTACAAATGTTACAAACAGAGATAAAGGTGTGAAGATCTGACAACTGTGCAGATAGTCAGCAAAAACAAGTGGGCAGATTCATACCCAGAATCTGAGGTCATTTGTGCACCTTCAGTTGCAAACACACTTCATGGCCTCGACTAAAAAAAAAATAAAAATAACAAAATAATTCTTTATTTTAAGTTTAATTGAAACTCTCTAATGAAAGTAGGATGGAGTACACTTTTTTTTCTCACTTGAGAGAGAAGAAGCAGTACTTGTATTTGAAGGGTATGAAGTCAGAATTAATTTTGCCTTTCAAAAGTAGAACACAGAAAGTGATTATTTGTCTTCAGGTGTGATCACATAGGAAACGAACAGTGATATAAAAAGGGGGAAAAAATCCTGAGACTTCAGAAATAAATTCAGAGGGTGAAGTTTAAGTTGGTTTGTTTGAAATAAGAGATTGTGAAAATTGTAATGTAGTTAAACACTTCTTTTTGGCTTGACAGCACATTAGTGTCTCTTTAAAGACCTACCTTATAATGTTAAATTAAGCTGTACATCTGCAAGGGGAAAGTGGCTCTACAAAGTCAGATGCCAAGAGCATCCATTCCTTTTAGAAACAATGGGCAATTTCTCAGTTATGCTGATGCTCTTTACACCAGTCGAGTATCATACCTGGTTGATGAAGTAAGCCACATATTTCCTTGTCTTCCTTGTCTTAGCATAACAGAAGGGCTGTCCTCAACAACATCCTCTGACTGACACAGGTGGGATAACAACTGAGCCTGTGAAACAGTCAGGTGCTAGGAGGAATACCAAATGAGGAAAAAAAGTCAGGAAAGCTGCATGAAGAAGTGCATAGAAAGTTCAATTTTGCATTCGGACTTTGGAATGTTTATCAAAATATAATCTGAGGTTTGTGTCCTTCTGTAAATTAATACATATCAGCTCTTGGAGAGAGCAGTCTATTTCTAATACAATCTTACACTGGTTAATAATGCAGACAGAGGTTACAGTGGAGTAGGCACCTAATTTCCACACTCATCTGAGTTCTGTATGATTTTAACAGTTCTAAGAGATTAGCTCACAGTTTTAGCTCCCACAGTCTCATTTTCTGCAAAGTTTCATGATGTCTGAAGCTAGCAATATGAATAAACTCACATTTCCACAATTTGTTCCCTAGAATTATAATGGAAGTAGAATTATACTTACAAGCTTGTTCTTTAATATTTTAAGTAGCAAAACTCTGTTTCCAAGGAAGTAATACACTGCTTCTTTCTGTAAAGAACATATAAGTCCCTATCTGAACATTATTTTTTAAAATAATTTCTGATGGAAGCATGGAATTTAAGGAAGACATAGTGATTTGCAGCAGAATAATACAAACCTTTTAAAGTCAATATTGATTGGCTTATAAGGTTCTTGGAGTTGCCACACACTATGTATGTGGACAGTGCAGAAAACTCAAGAGGATGTAGTTCACATCAACTTTGAATGCTTAAAATCATGTCCATACCAGAAGACAAATGAAAACAATGTTATTTCATAACTTACTGTGGTGAGTCTGGTTGAGCAGGAATTTATTTCCTCATAGTAGCCCTCACAGGATCACCCTTGAGGAGAAAAGACAACGCAGAAAGAATCGTGCCTTGCAGAATATACCACCTAAGGACTCTTTGTGCTGTACCTTTTGCAACCAGACATGTCTATCTCGTGTTGGCCTTTTTAGCCACCAACGCCCTTGCAACAAATGTGGGTAGAGCCCTTCCCAAATCTTCATTCGTGAAGCCCAGCCATGACAGAAATATCACAAGTTTCATGACTTCAACAGGACTTATCGGAAGAACACTCCAGAACCTAATTTGAGACAGTGATGTTCTTTTATTTTTTATTTTTTAATTACACCATCAGCATTATTCTACCAAACCTTAATTTCATCCTCTTATGACTGATCATATTATGTGTGTATATTATAACATATATGTTCTAATAGTTCTGTAAAAATTTTAATTTTGTTACAAAAGGACAGATCTCAATGCATTATTTTCATTCTTCTGATCTACCTCTAGAGCTCACACCGAGGCTACTTTCTAGAAAAATTATTGTGTAAATTATTTTTAATTTATTTTACATATGTGAATATTATGAAAATTTTACATGTTGGCAAAGAAATGGTAAAAAGTTTTATACTGTCAGGAAAAAGAATAGTTCCAACATTCTCAATTATTTTGTGATTACTAGTATTTCATTTTCTTTTAAAAACCTCCCCATCATTATGTCATGATTTAAGACTTTTTATGAATTAAATATATATTTCCGGACAATTACTAGGTTCATTGCTAATCTAAGCCCATCAGCCAGCATGTCTTTTATCATATTCATCCCAGGAACCAGATTCAATAATGAAAGGCATTGCATGGTTGAACAGTTAGCAAACAGGGCATATTCAGCACACTAATTTAAACAGTACATATTCTTTTTGCACCAAGGGAAAAAGGCTGGAATAGACAGCTCACTAGATTCAAGGACTCAACTGACCTCCTCGATTGTTAGATTAGTAGAAACCATAATAGTGTGGGGAACAGTGTTCCTGTTTAAAAGGTTTTGTTGATGTTTAAGCTACCACATCTGACTCTAAAAATATTTTACATGCATTTATGAATTACACAGCATTTAGGAGCTTCTCTACTTTATTCACTTGTTTTGATGTCAAGTGAAAGGGAAAAAAATCAAAATACCTCAGTGGTAGAAGAGATGGACACAGAAGAATTAACTTGCTCAAGGTCCAACAGAGCAGCAATCACCTCAGTAGGTTCCTAGGCTTTTCTCTAAACCATGTAATGGTTCTCATGTAATAACCTTTCTTTTCTGGCACCAAACAAAAGTTAAATTTTTGCAGGTAAGTGATGGAAAGAATACAAGTTGTACAAGAGGTAACCACTGCTGACTAAAGAAATTATGTTTATTGATTAATATTATGTCATGCCTCAGTTCCTCCACAAATTAGAAAATAACCTAAACATCATTTTACAAGTAAAAGAATGTGTTCAAACTAATTATAAGTCACATTATAGGAGTTGTCCTGCTCAACAAGCTTGCCTAATTAAAACTAGACCTGAAAGCAACAGTGTAGCCATAGTCTTTGCACCATGTTTTGGAATGAAAGATACTTAAGGGTAGGCCTTTATAGAGATATAAGCATTCTCTTCTTCAAATTATTCCTCACAGGTGATGTAGCTGAGCAAGTCATTATTTAATGGACATTTTCTTAATTTAAATTATGTAATATTGTTTTGGGCTGTTTTTAATCTTTTCAATCAAACACCCAGAATACAACAAAATAAATATTTCTTCCTTTTTACCTCAAGGGAACAGAATGGTAATCCCTTTTTTAGATAGTTTTTGTATTTTCCCTCTTAAGAAATAAATAATCTGAAATGAAGATTACATCATATAAAACCCTCCTAGATGACCAAATACTTTACTGCAACCTAAGTTTTAGTAACTTCATCTGCATATTAAGTACAACAAAAACAAGATTACAAATTAAAATGAAGACTTATTAAGAACCAGATTATAAACCAAAAAATTTTGATTATTTCTTTTCATTTTTTTTTCTTATTTTTTGGGGACAACAAAAGTTATAACCCCGTAGACTGAAGTTGTCTTCAGAGCAGTATCAGCATCAAGTCAATGACATACTACAGTCATGAGCAAAGCAGAAGACTTCTTTTAGACTGGAAAGCTTTGTGCTCTTCATTCAAAAGAAAAAGACAGCAGTAATGGGAAGAGAAGCAGACAACACATTCTCCATATGAACAAATGCATGCAGTCACTCCAGCCGCGTTAATGTTGAGTAGATGCAAACCAGGTCTTGACCAGGCATCATATAGCATGGCTGCCTCTCAAGCCAATTATCCGTCTCAGAAATACTGAGAGATCCAAAGCATGGGTTCTAGTGGAGACATACCCCAATCTTAGCAGTCCGATGTTGTGAGCAAGTCACAAAGAGAGTCAGGGAGAGAGCATCCATGTCATGAGTCTTGATTCTGTGTTCTACCTAGAGAACCATATTTTACTAGTCTTCCCAAATGTCATTCTTCCTGGATTTAGGAGGAAAAAAAAACCCAAAGAATTATTTCAAAGTAAGAAATCCAAAAAGAGACTTACCAGAAACATTTATATAAAATAAAGTATTTCAAGCAAAGTCCTAGGTCTATAATGTGTTATTAAAAGACATTTATTTCCTTTGAACAGATCTCCTGGCTGGCATATTGCCTGGGAAGTCTTTGATAACAGAGCTCTTATGGACAAAAAGTTGCATAAGAAAAGAAGACTCAGTAAAACCACTTTGTCTGATCTGTTCACAGTCCACTCAGGGACATGTACTTATAAATAACAAAAGGCTGTAGACTTAGCACAAACTGGGGCTTTCCCATCGAGATAATGACAGATGGCTTTTAAACTTGCCTAGCACTGGACTGAGATAAATGATCTCTTCAGTTTCTTACTCAGCAGTACTGTATTTGGTTTTGGTGGTGTTTTTTGTGTTTTTGTGATTTTTTTTCCCCTTGGTTTTTCAGTGCATATTTTTCACATCCATAAGAAAGATTAGTGTTCTTTGGGAAATGGAAATTGTTAATGCACATCCATCAACAGAGAGCAAGGTGAACAGAGATAAACATTACACAGAGCACATTTCATTTTTCATCAAATTCTGAACGAAATGTATCCATTATTCAATAGAGGGCTAAAAATATCTTGCATTTGCAACTACTCCTACTTGTGTATCAACACAATTCATAAGTCTTAATTCATTAGACTAATGTGTTTATAAGGCAGCTGAAATGTCAAAGCACTGCTAGATTTAGTATAAACTTAAATTCCATTACCTGGCAGGCATTAATTGCTTATGGAGCGTGGGGATTCTTCCCAAGGGTCTTATATGTTTCCTTTTGTCATTTTGCTAACTATTCTGTCTAGACGAACTTAAAGCCCTTAATCCACCATAGGGATCAATAAACTGCACAATAATTCAGTCCTAATAATTAGCTTTCACTTAAACACAAATGGTCGTTTCATTGTGAACTGCAGTGCAAAACGATAATGCAATAATTAAAAAGACAGATGAAAGAGTGACTTAATAGGAAAGAGGTCTTACTGTTCAATTAGAGACATTACCATTCAACCTTTTTATTACTGCCACAACCTTTCAATTTTTTAAAAAATAATACTTCAAGCTATGCTCATTTAACACATGACAGTATCACTATTACATGCATAGTCTTATGATATGAACTGCGCACTACAAGACTAATGCAAACCAGTTCTCTTGCTGAAACCATTAAAATGATGAGCATTTGCTGCTAAGGTTACAAGTTGTATATAAATCAGAGCACTAGAGCTGCCAAAACATGAAAGTTTTCATGTTCAAAAAGACTCTTTTGCCCCCAGGAATATGAGGAGTATTGCACAGCCATTTGCAATAATATTAACATGTTAGTCCTCTAAGAACTGTCTTAAGATATATTTGAAAGTAAATTCTATGACTTTCTAGTCTTTTACAATACCCGTTTCCTGATAAATCACAGAGTGCTAAATTCCCTGTATTTGCTGATACAGCAATTTAGGTATAATAAGTCCAAAAGGTACAAAACTTCATTAACCTTTTAATACAGCTTCACAGATGTAGGATGATAGATATATTTGAAACTTCATGATCAAAGCAGTGACCTAATAGCAAAATCTTTCACTTTACCTTTTCCTTGTCCTGCTTTCATTTTAATTTCTGCTATACCTTAATACATTGACGTAACCAGAATTTTATGCACTCTCACTGACAGATGGAGAATCCATAAGCAATTTCTCTTAAAGTCAGCTTTTACAAATGCTGGTATAGTTTTTTCTTTGCTCAGGCTAGCTTTACTCTTGTTAATGGTCATGTTCCTATTCCTGTTACTCCTGAGCCATAAGTATCAGCACATTACCTTTATATCATATAGATTCAATGTTTGATTAAGTACAGCGGCAGCACAAAAAATATTGAAGACCAATAGAGCATTCTTATTACTTTAAGCACATACCAATTTAGCTCTTAATAAAACCTCAAGTCATTGCTAAATAAGAGAAGGAAAAAATATATTTCTGTATTGATATATTTCTGTATTGGAGACCTGGGACTCAACTGTACATAATCTGAGATGCAGAGCTTCAGATGTGAAAATTTGGGATTCACAAGCCTCTTTAAGGAGATGTTTCTCTTCTATTTGAGGTGAAGGATGGACATGAAGAAAATGAATAGCTTAGAGCAATTGGAAAAACCTATGAGAAAAGCAGAAGAGATAAACTTTGGTCCTAGAACTGGTAAACTGACAAAAATAAGTGAAAACAGTTGCTGCTCTTCTCAATAACTAGTAGATATTTTACTGCAAATTACCAACATGATCTGTGCCAAGCAGGAGAATTGCTGATGTTGGTGTGATGGGGGGGGGAAAACAGTTTTTCCCCTGAAGTTATAAAATGGTAAACCCCCAGGGGGTGGTTACCCATTGGGTTTGAGCCAATAAGCGCTTCTGCAAAATATAAACATATCATCCAGACCGGAAAAGAAGAGTAGTTGTTGTAGTAATAGTTGTTGGAGAGTGGCTATGTTGTGAAAGCCACAAGCTGAGGGGCCCAGAGCCCACTGGGGGCTCTGCCTTCCCGCCAGCCCCCGGCTGGGCCTACAGGGACCTGGAACAGTGTAAGACTGGGCTAAGTATCTGTAGCTGAGAAGCTGGAAGTTTTTTTCTCCACTGTGAGCAGCAAGAGCAGCGGCAAAAACAGCACTG
Source organism: Chiroxiphia lanceolata (assembly GCF_009829145.1). Taxonomy (NCBI): domain Eukaryota; kingdom Metazoa; phylum Chordata; class Aves; order Passeriformes; family Pipridae; genus Chiroxiphia; species Chiroxiphia lanceolata. Next base: position 51,600,113 of record NC_045671.1, on the reverse strand, counting down.
GCCGGAGACAGTGGGAGAGCCAAGAGATAAGAGAGAAGCAGCAGAGACAGCATGCAGCTAAGGAAGACACAGAGATCTCTAAGAGAGAGAGAGAGAGAGCAGAACGAAGCTCTACAGAGACAGAGTTTGGGTAAGAACTAAAACAAACTCCCCAAACTCCTTGGAGACCCCTCCTAGAAAGGAGGCGTGGAGTGCAGCAGCACTGCAGAGAGGAGCTGAGAAGCTCAAGGCGTCCTGGAAAGCTGGACTGGGATGGCCAGACGGAATGTGGAGGGGGTGACCTTGGCCCCCCTCGCCGCTGCTGCCAAGCTAAGCTGGCAGCCTGAGATCAGAGCACAGAAGCTCTGATAGAACTCTTGAGGCAAAGGCCTTCAGCTGAAAGCTGTCTGAGATATTCTGACTCAGGGGTGAATCCCCTGAGGAAGGGACCTTCATGGGGGTCTTACACCCCATGATATGATGTGGTGAAGTGAGTTTTGTCCCTGCTACACGGAAGAGAAGACCCTCACTTGGAGTCGAAGGGCCGAGAGTACTGGCAGAGATCCAGCTACAGCTGCTGCATGAGAGAGCCTGCTGCCCTAGAGACACTGCTGCTCGGAAAGTAGAAAGGATTTCTTCCTTCTTCCTTCCTGGACTTTTATTTGGAGAGAGAAGATATTTGATCCATTGTAAATACTGCTTTATCATGGTAGAGATAGTTAAGATTGTATGTGATGTATTATACTATTAATTTTGTACAGTCATTGTAATTAACCCTTTCCCCTCATTTTGAGTCTTGTGTGGTGCCTGGAAAACCCATCTCACTCTGGGCTGAGATGAGGGAGGGGGGCTTGAACTCGAGAATTGGATTTTGGGGCTCTCAAACTACTACAGTTTGTTATTTAGATGCTGCTGAACCATAATTCTCAGTGGTCAGTACTTTACTTCTTAAAGTACTGTGAAGTAGTTAAAATTCACTGTCTCTAGAGAAGAACTGGGGACGTGTTCAGCACAGCTTTTTTCAGATGTCAAAACTAATTTTAAGAGTGTTCAGTGTGTAAGTTTTGTTCAGTCTTTCCTTAGACATAGGATAGGATTTCTGGGTTGAAAAATATACTACAAAGGGATCAACATAACTGTGACTGGTGTGTTTGCCACTAACACCCCAAACTCCCTGTCCAAAACACATATACAGCCGACAGCTGATGTAAAAACCTGAATTCAAGTAAATTCCGTCACTGCTTGATTCAGAGAAGAGCCCTGAACTTTAATGTTCCACACATCATCATTAAAACGCTGTACAAGTTTATTTTCTTTTAACTGTTTCTCTTTGAAATATCAATCCACAGTTCTCCAAAGGAGTTGAAAGTTGGTGTTGCAAAATTTGAGCTAAATAGAATAAAAAGAATGTGGTATAAAAAAGACTCTACTTACAGAGCAATAGGTAAAAACTAGTTGTGTTATGTTTTGTGCACTGTTTTTACAGCTTAAATATTGAAGAGCATGAAAGCTCATGAGATCATACGTTAAAACAAGTTTCCCCTTGATTCACCTTCCAGTCTTTCTTCTTAGACATTCAAAATACCACCAGAAACAAATTTTGTGTCACTGCTGCTCCCCACCTTCAGCCCCAACTCTACTAGAAATGCAGGAAAGGTTGCTAGAAGATCTCAAGAGACACAAATCTGGAGCTTCCACACCAGGATAAACTGACTTACTATACCCCCAGTTAGTGAAATTGAATAGAATTGAATAAAAAAAGGAAGAATTTGGACATGTCCAGAGGGAAAGCTACTGGAAACTGCACTAACAGCTCATAGTTTCTCCCTGTGTAACTTCCACAACTTCCTGCTCTGCAACTCTAAAGCAGCCTCCTTTGAAGTGATATTCTGACTTTAATATATTGCTTGCAACCAGAAAAGTGATTCTCATTAATAACCAATGCTAGGACAACCAAAATTCTCAAACAAAAAACCCTCACAAAACCACAAAGCCCAACAAAAACATGGCATTCATTGTCATCAAAAATAGGACAAGATGAAACTTTTAATTCAAGATATACCTTGAATTGAATGTGATTGCATTTGATGCAATTTGTCCAAAAGTTGATCAGTGGTTTGGCCGTTGACTTTCTTTTGGGAGGGGAGAAAGCAGAGAAAATCAGTAGTAGTCATGACGTTTCAGTTCAGCAAGGTTTAAGAATGATTTTAAACTTAGAAATGCACTTCCCCAGAGGCCCAGGAAGTATACCTGTGTCTGAAAAGCTCTTAATGTGGAGTTAGAAACACTAAACTTCATTCTAAATGTAAGCAGTGACAGAGAAATCAGAAATCACAGATATTTCAGATATTGATCATAAACCGAGAAAATAATATGCAACAAAGCAACAAATAGTGTACTCCAGTATTGTAAGGTTTGTAGGAAGAGGTAATATTTGTTGGGCAGAACAATACTGTTAGGGATGGAGGACTAAGAGAACTAACATTCCAAGGTTTTACTTTTCCAACTGTATCAGCTCCCTAAGACAGAGTTAGTTAAGGATATGAGTTCTTTATAAACAACTTTCCCCTTTTTCCCCCCGAGATTATCACAGCTACAAAAATGTTGTTATGATTTGTTTTCAGTTAAATCTAACAGTGTTCATTTTATCAAACTCTCCTCATTTACAAATGGCAGGCCATGATGCTCTTGCTAATAATTCTGTAACACGCTCAGTTGTACACATGAAGAATAATGTACAATCAGAATATATTTTGCATCTATATTCTATAGCCAGAGAGATAGAATGTATAAAGGCAATTTCCTCAAAACCCTTCATTTCAAATATTCATACTGTTAAGAGAAACTGTTTGCTAGGATATTAATATAAACTATCAAGTATGAGATATGTAAATTAAGAATAATATTATTCATTTAACACTACTATTACCTTATAATCCCTATTGAATTTGGAGAACATTATATGATGCATGCAAATACCACAAAAGTATGACCAACATTCACAAACCGACCATTGAGAAGTTTGGATAAATCTGAAAAAACAATATATAATAAGGCCAACTGTGATCTCAGTTTTGAAATTAATCATGCTGATGCATTCTGTTGCACGCTCTCAGCTTGATACCTCTTGAAGCTTCAACAGGCAACATCTGATAACATGAGGTGCTGTATTTCACTGGCCTCAGATCGTTATTAATAGCTAATAAATGCCAAGGACCTACTCTTGCTTGTTGATGGAAAAGGTAATCAAGGCTAATGAGTACCAAGAATCCCATTGTAGTCCATTGCTTCCTAGATTACTAGAGGTTAAAAATGGAAAATTTAACTCTGCCACTAAGAAAGTTAAAGGTACAATGTATTTCCAAGATCACAATCATTCACAACTCTCTGCTGCTTCCACAATACGTTATACATGAAAAGCAATAAGCTTGGCACAGGTTCTTCAAAACTGAGACATTTTATATGGAAATTGAGATAATTATGTAAATATGGAACTTTTCTGCTCTGTATTTATAAAAAGCGTGCACCTTGTCTAAATCCCTAACTTGACACAAAGATTATGTTTTGACAGCATTTACCTGCCATAGGTATACAGCTTAATGAGACAATGTTTGTGCTGGCAAGTAGTGTAATGAGGAAGTCGTGCCTACGGTATTTTATCTGTTAGGTTTATGTGTTTAAACGGACAAGTAATTTTTAAAAGGTCATTTAGAGAATTCATGGTCATATAAAACAATGTAATCTGTCCTAGTGTTTAGGAACTCACCAGATTTGAGATAACACAGTCAAGACAGTGAGTGGAAAACCAAGGATTCTTTTAAGTACAATTTAATTAGATAAAGCAGTTCATGTTCTTGTTATAGGTTAGAAATCCGAGGAGGGGAATTTTTCTTCCCCCTGCCCCCACTGTAGGAAAGACGGAGTTTGGATGGAAAGGGGGAGGGTGATTAGCTTTACAAAAGAACCTAGCTGGCCGAACCGTATTCCTAACAGATGGCCCATCAGAGGCTGGGGGGAGAGGGGAGGAGTTTTTGGGAGAGGGTTTGTCTGGCTCTTCTCGGAAGGGAGAGGGGAGTTTTTGGCAGAACTCTTGCTCTGGGAGGGAGGTGGGGGGTCTTGCGTGTGTGCTTTTGGAGAGGAGGCCTGGCCACTGGTCTTTCTGGCTTCCCGCCCTGGTCAGCCTTGACTGCTGGCCTCGACTTGCGGGCAGGCTGTCTTTGTCTCTGGCCCAGACTTGCTGTGTTCTCATTGGAGAGTTTTTGTGCTCACCGGGAGAAGAAAGGAGGAGCCTTGGGACACCGTCAGCTGAAGACAACAATGAGTTTTGTGAGGGTGGACTGTTTTCCTTTCCCCCTTCTCCCATTGGGGGCAGGGTCCCCATTTTCTTTTCGGCTCCTCCCGTGACCCGAGACCAACCCCCAGACCCCTCCCTGTGTGGGGTCCGACAGAGCCCAACAGCGCCCCCTGCAGGACAACACAGAGCACTGCAGGCTCTGCACCTCCAGCGATCCAACAGCGCCCCCTGCCGGCCACGATTGGGACTGCGCTAAAGGACAGAGAAGTATCCAGACTTTTTCTTTTGTTTGAAGGGGACTTTTTGGGTACAAGACTATTGTCTAGGTTTTTTTGTGTTCTGTTACTGTTCTTGCCAACATACATATACCTTTTAATAAGGGGTTGTTATTTCTTCTGTTTTTCCACACTTCTTCGATTAAAGCCCCTTAATTTTGAATTTACAATTGCTGAGAGAGAAGAGTTTGGTCTGTCTCATAACTCATCCTCTTTAGCAAACATTCAAGTCTCTTTAAACTGAGACAGTTGTCTAAAAGTAGATTTTCAAAGAAAGATTTAAAATATTGCAATACCAATAAAGGAAAACCTACATACACAGAAATAATGAAAACCAGAAAGTCAACAGGGTACAGAATTATTTTTGAGTCCCAATCCAGAATTTTAAACATTACAATGTCTTTCCAGTGGTTCAAAAGCAGGAGAAGACATTTTTCTCTCTATTGTATTGTCTGAAAACGTTAAAATCACAATGTTTTTGGGAACAAACTGAGTTTCAGGAGTCATTCCATAGGACTTCAAGTCATTCAGATGACCTACTGTGTGTCTTGCTCACAGTGAACTCCATGGTAAATTTCCTAAATCAGGATGACAAACTGTATGTTTGAAAGTATTTTAAATAAGAAACACTAGATTTGCTGTAGCACTATAGTTAAATAAAAAATACTATACTTATCTGCCTCATGTCTGTACTGTACACAGGACAGAAATTCTTCTCTCACACAGAAAATATTCTTTAAAGCAATAGTTTATAACCATCTGCACTATTTTAAAAATAAGGAATTCTCTTGTTATGGTGTACATCTATCTTGATCAATAAAGTGTTTGACTTCTGGTAGCATCAACATTTTAACTTTCTCCATATAGTTGTTTTACATTGCTTCCTGACAAGATCATAATATTTGGATTATATACAATGATTCCAGATACAAGCACTTTCTTCCCTCTTGCCTCTTTCTTTCCGGATATAACTGCCCAAGACATCAAAAATAAATGATGTAGCTGACAATATGTGTATGGATTATACTTTTTTTTTGAGTTCTATATAGAGTTTGATTAAATTAGCCATGGCTAACAATGAGAGTCAAAGTAAAAAAAAAGTGATGGAAACATGTTACAGAATTTTTGTTACAGAAGTATACTTACAAATGGATAAGCATTGCCATTGAACTTTTCCATTTTAGTCCATGGACTTTTTGAAGGCATTTTGCACTTTGCTGCCAGATCATGTTTGACTTTATGCCATTTATATATCTGAATGCAAAATGTTATCCTAAAGTCATCTAAGAGGTAATGGGTATTTCCAGATTTTCCACTAAAGTGAGGAGATGCAAAAGCTCTAACAATCCTAGTCATTGACATTTACAACTATGGGCTTTGTTTTTAATACAGGGCAGTGAGCAATGTACTTTAGGCATCAGAAGATGGTTTATAGCATAAACTAAAGGTGAATCCCTTTTTTACTAGATTTATTAGCTAGAGGACCTGCAATCTCAAGAGGAAATTTGGCTAGTTTTAACCCAAGTAGTGCTACCTCTTATATTCATTTCCTTTGAAATTCTCAGCAGATCTCAGGCATCTAAAATATGTTATTCAGGAATGCTGTTTTTTTCCCCAGCTGATTTCTGCCACCTTGGGTAATGGCAGAGTACTCATTAACAAACTAATTGATTTTTATTAATTATCTGTGCTGTAATCTTTTTCACTGATTTTTTTCCCTGGTATCTAAGCTTATTAACTACAAATACACAGTCAGTATATAATTAGTCCTGAAGTAAAAGTGGACTCAATGACACTCATTGATTTAAAATCAAATACATTTATATTTATATATATAAATATATATAAACCCTGCATTTTAAAGTGTTATTATCAAAATAAAAACAAATAGTAAAAACTTATGACAAAATTTCAAGACTAAATGTATGAAATAGGACAATTTAAGAAACCCTTTCCATAAAATGACCTATTAATATGTAATTTCCACTCCCACATTTAATGCACAAATTTTAAATGAAATAATGCTGAATGGTACAGAGTAATAAATGCTACTGATATTAAAAATGCATACCACTATTACTGTTGCTTTTCAGGATTTTCTTCTGCATAGGTGTAATATGTAATTTATTAATTAGATATTAATGTTTTTAAATACAGCACCTGCATATATGAACTCTTTTCTTACAAGTTTTCTTAAAAGTGAAAGGTCAGCACCTTCTGCACAAACCAGGAAAGACATTTTGGAATCTCTGGTTGATCTTTATGAAACTCATTTTAGTAAGCCCCGACCAGTTTTACTAATTCTCATAAAAGCAGAAAACTACTCATCTAGGCTAACTTTTATGTAATGTCTAATAAAAAACAGTGACAGAGACCAATTAACAATTCCACATTGCAGCTGATTCCTTTTGGCTACATGGCCACCAGACTTTAACTGTCAAAAAAAACCCCAGAAACAATAAAACCTTTGGTTGTTGCAGGCTCCATTCCTCCTTCATCCACCAAAAAAGCACTCATTAAAAGAAGATTTTAGTCTTACTGCACGTATCTTCATTCTCAACCAGGAAGCAGTCTAAGAAGTTATTGACAGCAAATGAGGTAATCACCAACACTTTCAATGTCCTATAATGTCTTTATACACAATACAACGAGTGAAGAGTTCCCAGTAATTATTTCAAGCAACTAATTCTGACTCATGTAATGTTCACATTCAGCCCTGATGAGTTTCATGCTATATTTGAACACTTTATTTGATTAAATCTCTCAAAACTATTACAGTCTCTTAGTATTAGATAGTTGCAAGTATTAAGCTTTCATATTTGGCTTTCAACAAATACAGTAATTTTTCAGACATCACATATTGTTGTTTTTACTAATTAAAGATCTAATAGAACATAGATGGAAATTGATATCAGTTTATATACATGTTTACATACCTGTATCCCAAAAGAAGGTTTGTATAAACATAGGCAACAATAAACACTATTAAGCACAAAGTAAGAATACAGTGGAAGAAGCAAGAAATTGATTAAAATGTTTGATTGATTGTTCACATAAAATTCTCCCAAAGTCCTAAAATCACTTTACACTAATTGTTTCACATATTCTAGCTATTGCTAGCTGTCAAATCACTACTCTTACTAAGAGAGAAGTAAAAAAAAAAAAAAAAAAAAAGCTAAAAATCACCTTGGTATTCTAAGTTAGAAATAGTAATAACAACATTTTATATCATGTGTTCAGAAGGAAGTAAGATTTGCCTATACAGTCAGACTAGCTGCAACATGAGTTATGAAAAGCTCTGACCCTTCACCTGATGGCATGCGAGGTTTATCTGATTAGTGGTGGCTTGACAGATTTTCAGTGTTTAATCCCTAGTTAATTGTTGAAAGTATTTCTGAAAATCATTGATTCCTTTGATCTTCTCAATAAAACATCTTTTTTCTTACAAATATATTGTGACTCTGTAGAGAAGCAGCTAATATTGCAAACAAAATAAAAATTAAAGGCTTGATCATAAAAAAGAAACACTGTAAGCAACAAACTGTGTACAGTAAGGTCAGTCAGATGGAGAAGAAGACTCAGTTCAAAGAGAATCTTCTAATAGCACAACAATTTCTGTCCATCCAGATAACAGATCCATGGTATGCAGATGTTAGGAAGAAAAGAGTGCAATTCTGTCCAATCCATATATTGCTTATGCAATAATGTGATATTAAAGTGACATCAAAGTTTATTGTGCCCAGAAGGAATTATCAGAAAGGTCAGGTTTCCTAGACTAGACTAATGACAATGTCAAGGTCACATTATTTATCTCATTTACTCCCATTTTATGTGTGACTGATAGGTCAATACTGTCCCGTTTCTACACTTCCACAAACAAGTCCAAAATCAGTTCACCATGCAACACAGATGTTATATTAAAAGAAACAGTATTTTATTTTATTGTATTCTTTTGTTCTCCTTATCTGTACAATGAAACTCTAGGCAACACTTCAAGCAGCACCATAGCCACTATCATAATTTCTGAGGCATATTCCAAAATATCCTTTTTTAAACTTTGGGAAGAATTTTCAGCTAAGACTTGTCACTGTATCATTTGAAGATGATCCAGTTTCATGCAATTACTGGGTTTTCTGAAAATGAGTTCTGTTAATGTAAGTTATTATGACGGGAGTACATCTGGAAGATTAAATATTCAATATATCAATAGAAACTTGTAAATGTCAGTTCTCCCCTTCCCATGTTAAGTCTGTTCAAATATGCTTACTAAAGCATAACTAAACAACTAAAATAGTTATTACAACAGAAGAAGAGCACTCTGTGAAATAGCCTTGAGCAAAAGTGGTTGCAACAGTTCTAAATACTGATTTTTTCAGTCAGCACTTACATTGCTTTAATTCCTTATCCCACAAATCATGCTGGTTCCACTGCATCAAATTTTAAGTAAAACTGAAAATATCACCCACAAAATCTGTAACACATAAGGCCGAAGTCTCTGTCTACTGTTAGACAGATAAAACAGATTAAAAGGCCCATGACAAGAGAAATAAATGCAAATATCAACACACAAAATCCAGATGCATGGAGAGGTAGGGTATCATACACATTGCATAGTACCTGCTTTTCCAGTAGTTTCACTCCGCTGCTTTTTACTGTCAGAGGCAAATTCTCTGTATCTTTAATATTTAGCAGAAACTTCTCTTAACAGCTGAAACAGAGAAAAGGACCTTACTCCTGCTAAACATACAGAGGTCTTGGTTATTTAATAATTTTTACAGCTATATGCTTCTACATAAAGGGCTCTATACATTCTTTGCGCTTCTCTGAGAAAGAAAGGTGAAATCTTTATTTCAGCCACGGGAATGACAGCGCCAAGGGATAAGACAGGATTTAATATGATGTGGTGCAAAAGCATGAACTCAACATTTACACAACAATAGTAAGTTGAAAAAAATTACCATCTTCAGCATTATCGGCTAAATACCTTCCAGCATGGCTCTCCAGGTTCACATACATGTTGGGTATTGGAAATCAACTTGACAATCATCTGTATTTTGATGTGGTGGTATCTAAGCAAGTTGAGGTCTAAGACTCATTTATGGAAAATTGGGAATTGTACTAAAAATACTGATGGGAATGTTAAAGATGTCAAAGACGGAAGCCTAGTCAAAGAGCTCATACCTATATCTTCTCCTATAGCATGAACATGAGCGTAAGTTTTATAATGAGATGACCTTGACCTGCCACTTTCTTTTTGCAAATTACTAGTGCCTTAATTATTTGCATCCATGAGCTCAAATGAAAATACTTAAGTATATATCAATATGCTCATAAATCATCTGCAGGCAATAAGTAATCCAACATAGATAATTAGAGAATTTACGGAAGGCTTACTCCTTCTGTTTATCTGCTTATGACATTTGCAGTACAGCCCTAACAGCAGGATAATTACTAGATTTATTCATCAAACAAAATCACGCCTTCTGGGAATGCACAGTGACTCTGGTTTTAGGACTAATAAAGACATTTTTCACCAAAACTCAAGTACTAATTTGCTCAATAACTAGCTGCAATAAGCTTTTATGGAAACACTCAAAGAAAAGGCTTGGCACCAGAGGGCAGATAATTAAAGGTGCAGTATCCCCATACAAAAGTCTCTGAATAATTCCCTGACCATATTAAAATTTAATTGTTGAATATAAATTGAAAAAAATATAAGTCACTACTGTTCTTTCTCTTTCAGTAATTATTCTTCTCATATCAAAATATGGGTCTATATGTATATAATAAAAGAAAATTGCTAAGATTTTTAAAACTTGTTTCTTAATTGATTTTCAGTAACTCCAGGAAAACGCAAAGAAATAAAGAAACCTCTCAGCACTTCAACTTATCTCTTAGTAAAATTGGTGAAAGTATTTTAAATATTTGTGGAAGGATATGGATGCAGACTACTGCACTCGATGACCACAAAACTAAACAACTGCACTACAGGTAAAAAAATTCTAATAAAAAGTAAAAAAAGAAAGCAAAAATCCTGTGCTGTTTGATCAAGACAACAAAGATTGTGTAATTCTTACTGCTGCAAAAGTTTAAGGAAGTTTTGCAAATGAGACCAGCTTTCCCCTTAATCTTTTGCTAATGATTTCTTGATTTTAGTCCCTTTTCTATATTTCTAGTCTCCAGCCTAGAAATCCAGAAGCTCTTGAAGCATGGGAGTTAACTCCTTCTCATCTCCTAAGAAATTAAGAGGGCAGCTTCTACAGTACTTACCAGGCAATCTCCATGCATACTGGTATCAAAATTTTGCTATTTGGGGCAGGATGGATGCTCCCTGAGATGCTAAGATTTTACTGTATCTGAATGCAGCACAGCCCTAGGCAGAGAAATGCCTAGGCAGAGAAATGATGAACTACAGAAAATGCAGACTTTTAAACTAGTATTTAATTGTTTAATGTCATGGCTCTTGGTAGAGCATTGTTGCTTGAAAAATAAATTGGGTAATTCAATTAAATGGCTACAGAAGATACATCATATCAGATGTAGAAAGGCAATAACCCCAGCTTGAACTTCATGTCCCACATTGCTTCACTTATTTGACAAATGGATTCTTGAAAATAATTGAAACACATGGCTGCCAGCATAGGTCAATAATACTTTTTTGCCATTCAGCCTCTTAACAGCTTCCATTTTTTCTTGCACTGTGCCATTCAGGGCAAAGATTGCATTTTCCTGGTAAATCATGCAAGCATTATTACTAAAATGAGACTAAATGCAATGAAAATGGACTACATAAAAGTAATGGCACTTAAGTAAAAGAAAGACCATCTACTAGGGCAAACACTAAATGTCAGATTTTAATATTATATGACTTTGCTTCCATTATAAACTTGTATTATAGATGTAAGCAGGGAAACTCAGTAACTATACGCATGTTACCATTTGTTTAGCTAACCTAACCAGTGTTAACAAGAGAGACCAGTGAGAAAAAGCTGATGGGTTTAGAATATTCATATATTTTATTTGGTTTACATTAAGCAGCCAGCACACAAAAGTGTAGTATGCCATAGACTGAGAAAAGATGCTATTTTTAATTTTTTAAGTATTAATTTATAACTTCTTGTTGTGGTAAAGAACACCAAAGCTGTCTGAAGGGAGACATTTTTTTTAGTGTTTAGTAAAGTCTTTGGATTTGCAGATGCCAAAAGTATTAATCAAAGATTTAAATCCTTCAGAAAAGAAAATCACATTTATTTGGTCTGATGAAGTTACCACTTGGTAGAGTGACGACTTACACTCAATGAGTCAGAGAGGAAAGACACCAAAAACAAGTTTTAGAGAACTGTAGCAGAGAGACAGTCAGCATTCCACCTCAGCGTTTCTTTCACCTCATCCAATCTCTTAATTGCTTACAAGTCTGGTTCAGATTTGGTAAATCACTCCAGAAAAAACACAGATGTTTTTGGAGTAGAAGGCAGAGGTTTGTCTAACGGCAATTACAAATAAATTCAAAAAAACCCCAACAAATAAGCAAACAAACAAACAAATGAAAAGCAACTTGTAAACATCTTTTGTGTACCAGACTTCATCTTTCATTCTCACACTTTGAACAAATCTTTCATAGCCCTGTAGCTATAAGCCAACAGTTCTTTACTTCAAATTCCAGTTAGGCAAAATTAAGTTTTAGCAGCCTTTTAACACTAAGCCTTTCACTCAAGCTTTGGACTTAATACCAAGATTTCAATATACTAATTCAATTATATAGTGTTATGGGTAATATTCTTAAATTATATCTAGTAGAAAAAAAATTTAAACCATCTTTCTCATCTCCCTTCCTTCCATCATAACTGTAGATTCTTATGCTTCTTACCTACTTTATCATAATTTTTGTGCATAGTAGTAAAGTCACATTTCTACATCTAAAGATACAAAATCATATAGAAGCAGTGTAAACTCTTCTTGCCTTCATTAAACTGGTCTCCAATTTTTAACTTCTAAAATATTATTAAGTCCGCAGCTACTGAGAGACCTGCCCTGCAAATCAGTGGCAGGATGTGCAGGAATTCCTTCTAAAAAATGGAAAAGACAAACATGTAGGAAAGCATGAATGTATATGAAAATACATTTCTTGCAATGCAACTTATGCCTACTTAAATCTACCCATATGACCCTTCAGTAATATGCAGAATTCAGAAAGACAGCTGAAATGGATGAAGAGGAAAATGATGAATTACTGGTTGTAGCCCTACTCCTACTGTGTAATCTGACAAACCACAAATACCTGTTCATATTAATCAATTGCCTTCAGATAACTAAGAAGAAAACTAACATAAAGCATTATTTGGGAGGAAATAACAAACCAATATTTTTCTTCAGAAATATTATTGAATTTATTCTTATTTGTTTTCCAAAATAAAATTAACTCAGAATTTTATACTTTTATGGTTCAAAATGAACTTTAAAAGTTTAATTGTTCTGTAGCTGCATATTTTTAGACTAACAGTCAAATATTGGGAGGAGGTGAAACATGGAGGGAGTTGTATGTTATTGTTTGTGGGCTTACACAGTGAGTTTTGACAGTTAGTGTTGCCAGCCCCTGATCTCAATTTCAGCATGGTATTTCAAAGCTCTCAAGGCTTACTTTTCCCAATTAAGGATTATGGAAACAGGCCTGGTGAGCCTAGAGGGTTTTGAATTCATGCTTGTCAAATATTAAGCAAACATGGGTATCATCAGGCTCACAAAGCTCAGATGAAACTATGTGTATGCAATCAGATAAATAAACAGGAAATGTTATGTAATATATGTCAGAGGTAATTTCATAACAAACGGTAAACATCAACTATACCCTAATGATTTAATGAACCCAGCTACTACTAATATTAAATAACTATATCTTTGCAGGGCAAAATACAATCCACATCACAACAATATGTTTTCACATAGCTTTCTACCATATAATCTCCATGAACTCTCATCTGCAAATCAAATATCCTCAGCATGCCATCAGTCAATTAGGTGTGTATTTATCCTTAAGTTTTTAATTTATGTCACTTGGGCTACAAGTCAGAGTTTTCCTAATTAGAATATATCCATCAAGATTAGAAAGTAGGCTTGCGCAAATTTATAATGAATCAGTTTAGAAAAAGATAAATTTGCATAAAGTACAATTGTAAGCTAATACAATGTTTAGGTTGAGTCTTCAAGGGTCAGAATTCAAAGTTTTCCGCACTGGTATGTCCCTCTTAGGCATACAAATTAGAAACAGATCCTCAGCATGAGCCTGAGTCCCATTATCAACTGTATTTTATTGCATCAAAGAATGAATTTCATGAAGAGACAATTTTAAGATTATTAAGATTATTAAGTATGGACAGTGAAGAAGGTGTTAGAATGAACTACTGAGTTTTGACAGTCATGGGCATTTTAATATGTGCATGTACAAACAAAGGTATGTTGTAAACTTTAGTTCTTAAGAAAATATTGAGAATACTACTGTAGGAAAGAAGGATGAGGGGTTTTTTGCATGAGTATTTCAAGTTCAATCTTTATCAATGGATACATGATAAAGCCCCTCAGGAGGCTATTCACAGAGTCTAAGTTAGGCTGATATTTTGAAAATCACCTTAAGGGCCACTTTCTCCGTTAACACTAGGAGATCAGTCAGCTAATTTAGCTAACCAAACTAGGTAGTAAAATAAAATATTAATAACCTCCAAGGAATGTATATAATCTCATCTGAAAAACAACCCTGTACACTTGGCTAGAGTCAAAGCTACGCTGACAGAAGGTGGGTAGTCAAAAAAGTCCAAATCAACTGTTGAAATCAGCTCATGAAACCTCGTGAACGTGCACCACACTCAGGTGAGCTGCATACTTCAGGTACAGGGAAAGGAATTCTCCTCCATCAACCTACTTTAGACAGTTATTTTGTTAAGGTACAGAGGACAAGCTGGAACAGCTCTCTTGTTTTGACTAACAATTCTTTCCTACTGCCTTCATGGTTTTGGTATCTATATGTAGCTGTTAACTCAAATGAGCCCAGTTTCAGTCTGGGTTGCAGAACCTGGCAGCTGACAAAATTGCACCTTCCTGCTCCACTCCTACTTTTTGAACTACACCACTGTGCATGTTAAGAAACATCTTCCCCTGTGAAAGGTATGTCTCTTGGAGTACTTTTTTTTTTTTTAATTTCTTGTTTTCAAAAACTATAAAATGTTTTTAAGCTCCAAGTCTTCTGACACAAGTTTAGACCTGTTGTTATAGACAAAAAAGTAAAGTCACCTCTAGACAAGCAGCAGATCAAGGAGGGCATCTTTCCAAGTCAGCTCCTTTAGGACCTATTCCATAAAGTTGTCATCAGACTTTTTAGGAATCTTCTGGCCCAAGTTATACCAGATGTATGATGCTCCCAGTTAATTTCTGACAAATTCAAGTCCTCCATAAGAACAAGGGCAGTTGACTTGGAAGAGTCCATTAGTTCCTGAAAGGGACTACAGTTAGCTTCATTGTTGTGGCTGGGAGGTCTATAATAGACTCCCACAATGACATCCACATTATTTGTTTGTGCCTTGATTCTTACCAGAGGCTCCCAACTATGCCATTGCCAACTGTGACCTCCACATATTCTAGCACTTCCATTACATAAAATACCACCCTTCAGCCTCTTCTGCCCTGCCTATCCCTCCTGAAGAGCCAGTAACTGTCCAACAGGGCACTCCAATCACAGGTCTCATCCCACCAGGCTTCACTTATGCCAGTGATGTCACATCTCTGGGACTGCGCTACAGCTGTGAGCTCCTCTTGTTTGTTCATCATAAAATGACAAAGCCTGCATAGTCATTTTCTATGAGTTAATCTTACTTTTATTGAGGTGAAGTAAGGATATCTCCAAACCAGGATAAGTGAATAAGTTTACAGGATAGTTAAAAATGTATGAGAGCAACTTCCTCACATTTACTCCTGCTGGCCAGATATAGTTGTGATTTCTCCAGAGGAATCTCATTTTCCTCCTTATATATATATGTGTATGTGTGTGTGTATGTATAAAATTATGTAATACGTATATATAAATTATATAATATATAAATAAAAATATGTACTTGTCTTAGAATACAAAGTTGTGTTTATAATACTTGACCATCTTAAATTGCATTCTAGTTTGTTATCGCTACTGTTTGAGAGTAGGTTTTAACATAGGTGGAAGAGGCAACCCCTTAGAAGCTACCTATCTTTTGAAAGATTTATAGGTGTTTGAACTGAGAAACTCCACTTCATTTCTGTAATTTACAGTGTTGCTTACTGCAAAGCTTTGTATTAATCTCTTTCTCCTTAATTGAAAAAACTGCTTCAATAATTGTTGTCAGAGAGTGGGAGCATTCCAATTGTATTTATTTCTTGTTGACTAATTTGACTGGGGACATTTTAATATTGTTTCAGCCCTGGCAGAAATCTTTTAATTTTCCTTAAAAGGGCACAAAGCTTCACCTGTCTGTACATATTATCAGCTGACACTTCTCTGACACTGAGATCAACTCAGTTGATCAGAGCATGGTGCTAATAACATCATGATTGTGGGTTCGATCCCTGTATGGGCCATTCACTTAAGAGTTATGGGTCCCTTTGGACTCAGAATATTCTTTAAAATATATAGTAATCCTAATCATTCTGTGAAATCTGTGAAAGGTTCAACCTTATGTTTTGAATTATACCACACAGCCTTATATTTTGAATTCTACCACAACCAGTTCTCAAACAGAGCTGGCTACTGTTTCAGCATTTCTTAAAGCTTTAAGGAACAGTCATAATTGTTTTCACTAATTTTTCCCAAAGCCACACACATTCTTACTGCACCCCTCTGCCAAACTTGTCCCCATCACACATAAGACACTCTGAGACTTCCCAAGTGTCCATTTGAAGGGGAAAGAAAAGACAAAGAAAGCAACTACGACTAACCAAATTTTAAACCACCGGTCATGAAAGTGACTTTCTACTGGAGGCAGTGACCCCAGGATCACTGGTATCACTGATTATTATCACAGTGATGTCAGCCTCAGCTCTGCATTTGGCAAACGCAAATCTCGCATAGACAGTGTAATGTCTGTTACAGTGTGATCCTCATGAGGAATAAGTCTCCTAGTTTGAAAACAGCAGGACATAACCTTAACAACATAACAGAGGGGATGGGTATCCTATATTCAATACTTTAAAGAAATGTAATTTAAGTACTTGAGTAGGGCATTACATGGGATTTGTAGAGATGTGGATCCAACCCATTCAAATGCCTCCATTTGAAAAAAAAAAAGATGATCAGATTAGCATTCAGTTATATTTTAGGAACTGGAATTTACTCTATGACACTGAAGATCTCCTAGTTCATATCATGGTTATGAAAACTTTAGTTTAGGCTAATACCTAGACTGAACAAGAAATGTCCTTAATGTTTCCTTTTCCTAGTTTACTTGCAGAAAATATTTCCTCTGTAACACAGCATGACAGGAGAATTGGGTACATCCCTTCAAAAATGGTATATGACTGGTGGAAGTGGCACTCTTTTGAAACATAAGTAGCAGAAAACAAATTTTAACTGTATTTTATTAAAGATTTTTGCTGAGTCCTGAAAGCAAAATCTTTAGGCACTTATTTTTAACAAACTATTTCAGGTTGTTGATCCTAAACTGATGGAAATGTCAAGAAGGACAACTGGATTTGGAATGTAAACTAGTGTTCAATATTTCCTATCAGGTATCTAAAAACTGTCATTTGTCAAGTTCTGTGTCAGTAAGGAAATTCATGCTGGTCTCTAATTTAGCTTTCTCCTTGAAAACCTCAGAGGACTAGAAATGGTAGAGGCAATGTATGATTTCAGCACAAAAGCTAAGATAAGCTGTGCACGCTACATCTGCACAGTTCATTTTGGTAATTTATTTATGCATTCCTTTTGGTTACGAAGCCTACATTTATGTGAAGAACAGGTTGTGCACAAGTAGAAATTTATGTATGTAGGTTTAAACACTTTGTTCTTATTTCATGGGTAACTCTTTGAGGATAAACAGCACCATTCCCAGCATTTTCAGGATCAGGGTCTGACTGTCAAAACAATAGACTCCCAAGCACCGCTTTTTGCATCAGGTATCATCAGCTAGTTAACCAGTGGGTTTTGATTCAGTATCAACCAAGAGGTATAAATGCAGCTTGCACTAACCTTTGACTTCATCAGAACCTGCGGAACCTGCAAAACCTTCAGCTGCTGCACACCCACATAAGACTTCCTCCTCCATAGGAAACTCAGAAACACCACAGTAAATGAAGTTGACTGAGGCCAAATATAGCAATCAGTGGGCAATTACTTTGACTATTCCTTGTTCCAAGTGTGCATCATCATTAATCTCACCCTGATGATCTTACCCCTGTTAGGAAATGCAGGAGCTATCATTCTAAAATACTAACAACATCTAATTAATCCTGTTAATTCTGTCGAATTTGTATATGTATGATTTTTAAAGTGACAAAAAACCCTAGTCAATGTCTAGTTAACATCTTCATCATCAACTACAGCTGACGGAGCTGTGTGATTGGAATGCTGAGATTAGCAGGAAATTCAAGGTTATATTTAAATTGCAAGCCAATGAGTATGAGGATCTCAGTACTGAAGATGAGAAAACTAGTAAACCTTGTTTGACCCTTCAGTAATGCAAAGAAAATATTTCCAAATACAAATTACATTGTGATAAATGGTACATTGTGCTGCTGTGATTTGTTTTTAAGAGATTTACTACAGGGTGTTTGAGCAACTGCTCTTTTATTTTGAAAATGGCAACAGGAATTTTTAGGGGCTCAAGAGCTAATCATCAACTGCCACTGTGAAAACTTTGTTTATGTGCAAAGAAGCTGAAAAAATGCATCAGTCAGGCAATCAAAAATTTTCACCTATACAATAGGAAAAATATACGATAAATTTCAAAACATTTTATTGATTACAAGAATGTGGATGATCATTCACTGCCTTGTAAAACTTCTCTTGTTAACAAATGCAAGGTGAAAGGATGTAAGTGCTGTGCAAAAGAAGATAGAAGCCTCCCTTGTCATGAAGTACTGTACCCCATTTTTTTTCCTTTTACTTCAAACATTGGCCATTCCCAATATTTCCTCTGTGCATATGGCACTAATTTCCTGACAGATGAAAATACACATCTTTCTTGTCTGAAAAGGACACAGATAGTATTGATCAGAAAAGTATAGAAACTTTGGAGTAGAAATGACATGATCAATGCTGCAGGATGAAGGTAAATAATGATAGTCTTTGAGACACAGTACTATTATATGGTAAATATTTAACCAATTTTTAACTTTCCCACCTAAATATAACAGCAATATTCTCCTCTTAGCTTATACTATTGGTTCAGGAAATCCTTAAAGCCTGTACAAGTCCACCTGTGTTCCTTCGACTAAGCAATGTTGCTTTTTTGAACACTACGAAATATGCAAATTGGATATAAGACTATGCAGCTGCATTTCATTTTAAATACGTGATGGCAAGCAATACAGCATCTGGAATCTGTAACCCTCAGTACATGCAACTCTTCTTTATTCACAGTGTCTTGAGAACCAGTTAGCCAATGGCTTAGTGAACTGAAACAACTGAAACAACAATCTGTTCTTAACTAAGACTTTGAAATCTGGACTTATTCTGCTAATTCATGAGGTGGCAGGCTTCCCCCTGCATTGCTTCAAGAACAGATGTTTTACCATTGTGCTTAATCACCTACTGAAATGCTATATTTGTGGTAAGATGTAAAGTTGACATATTGAGTTCTTTAGCATTAACCCTATTGCTTAAGTAAATTTCCAAATCAGATTGTGACTATGTTTACACATTCCTCCTGAAATTTTACAGGAAAATTTTCCTTTATGTCATCAATTTATTTTTTTTAAATAAATATCCCTTCGCTTCAGACAACATAGGCTTGTCTCAGCTATTTTATCCCTGTACTTGAAACAAAAGAGGAAAAGGAAGCCCAAAGACAGGCCTTTTTATAAACACCAGATGGACCTTGAGAAAGAAGAGAATTTTTGAGCAACATCATGAATATTTTCTCTGGAAATCTTGCTTTCCGAGTTCATTAATAATCAGCATAATACTTTGTGGTGAGGGAAGATTCCAAAACAGATGTTACTTTCTGAGCATTTTTTCTACTTTCTTCACATCTTTGTATATCTGCAGAGCAACATAAGCACCTTTTTAAAATAAAAAAGCTAAATTTAACTTTTCTTTCACACGGGCAACACTACCACATTGGAGTGCTTCTGTAACACATATCCTGCCAGACTACTGTGTGAGGTAGTGTGATATGCAGCAACTGAACATCAAATATGTTACATTTATCATCTGCCTTGGCTACCCATGAGCAAGTCATAATCTTGACCCATCTGCATAAGATGGTGAAAATAGTAATCCCTTGTTTTCCTTACTAATTTTCTAAAATAGACAGTCACACTAAGATTTTTGTAAAATAAATTTTTAAAGTTAAATGAAGTACTTGTTTTAATAGAGTCTAATAGTAGAAGCAGGAAAGAACAGAACTTGGTAGAAAACCTTGTATTTTCTCAAAAACAGAAGTTTGTGAGAACAAAATAAATTATTGCATAGTATGCATGAAGTTAGTCACACTCATCACAGAAAGAAATGTGATGTTTCTTTCTTTATTTTGAAAGTAGAAGACATAATGTGCCTCCTAGAAATTAGCACCCTGGAAAGAATTGGGAGTAGTAATTTTTTTCCAATCCTCTGCTTTAAAGGGAAGTGTTCCAGGTAAGCTATTTGTGGTCTTGTTGGAGATCAAAATGATTTTACTCTTTTATTAGGAAAAACTCCACCTGATACATACATGCAGTAAAGATTTCTTTAATAAAGAACAGTAAATGTACTAATATCAGTAAATGACCTGACTGTACTGCATGTCTAGCAGTTAGAGGGCTTAAATATGCCAATATATAGATTTTTTAAAGTGCTTTAAGTGTTAAAATCATTTTCTTATTCTGCAACAACCTTAGTTAGTTTATTACATAATTTTGGGGTTATGGTCATGGATATTGATTTGGCATATGGAATTTTGGTTGTATTAGATACTGTATCACCTGCTTAAAGTAAGTAACAGAGTATAATAGCTAATATTAGAAATATTACAAAGAAAATATTTGACTGAATTCCTCTGTAGGTTCTAAACAGAATATTTGCAGTTGCAAGATTCAAGAACCTCATGTGTATATATATGTAAGAGGGTACCACTTATTTAACATGAAAAATTAAAATTATTATACATTAAGAGAAAAATATGGAAATAAACTATTTCTATTCTAGTGATTACAGTTTCTTTCAAGAAAATCTACTCCTAAAATGGAACAAACAAGTAAATAGAAGATTATCAGTGTTAACTTACTTTACTTACTAAGAATACTGCCACAGTTTTCATATTCCACAAAAAACTTTTGGCCACATAATTTTGATTTTATGTTGCATCAAAAAGTGAAAACAAAGCAAGATAGGTCAACTGACTACACTGTTCAAGGTACATGAAATGAATTAAGAAATATTGTAAATACAACTTCAGAAATTTTTTTTTCTTGATTGATAAAGGAAAATAAATTGTAATGGCTCAGATGACTAGTAAGAATATAGAGACTAAAATTACCTTTCTGAGACAAATAACCTTATCAGTGTTGACCACTAAATGGCACTTGGTAAGCAGCATAGGGCAGTATTAATGAACTGCAGCTAACACTCAGAGTTAAGATGTCAACTGCAATAGAAAAGACTGAAAGGTTTTTTTCCTTCGTCTTGTGGATGTGCTTGCCAGATCTGAAAAATTAATTCAGGAATCTTCTTGAATTCTTTCAAATGTTTCTTGCCTTTTTTTTTTTTTTTTTCTGAACAATGCATTTCAGATGCAGTTATTGCAAGTTTGAACTGCCACTCTGCCTCTGACAAAAAGAAGCTGATTTACTCTACACAAACCAATCAATCCTCAGGATTGATAGTAAGGAGAAAGCTAATTAAATCTGCAGGAAGTTCTCTAGACCTGGGACCTAATTCTCATGTGCAAGTCATGACTTGAATCCCTGCTATCTGTGAATTATCCACTCCCTGTATGATCTAAATAGCAAACACTTGTATGAAACTAAATAGTCAGAAGAAGTGTCCTTCAGGTAAAGGTTTTACAAGAAAGCTAAAAGAAAGCTTGTAGCAGATTTTTCAAGTATATTACCTCTAAGTTTCAATTTGCTTTTTATTTGGGACAACTCCAACTTGCAGATTCTCTCTCCAAGACTATGAGAGGGAACAAACTGGTAGACAACAGGTGTACATAGGGTTCATTTATTACTGACAGGGAGATCTCTCAAGGAGAAACTGATCCACTTAAAAAATCAAAAATAGTTCGGAAATATAGACATTTATCTACCTTAAAGATATGAGTTCATTTAGATAAATATAAGTTGCCTTTTGTTTTCCAATGCAGAGTACAAAACACTGAAAATAGTTGAAACTCTCTTCATAGGCGACAATAATTTTGGAAAACTTGACATTAACAGGCCTGTAATAAAAAACGTGCAGAACCTAATCAGATACTGACCACATTTTTCAAGAGCAGCAGAGGGTTTTTAGGTACCGTACCGAGTTTTTAAAAATGAAACTGTGCTTTCCTATGGCCGGTGGTCTGTCTCTCTGTATTACACTTTACCATTCATCCATCCTGTAGTGCATCCTTCCCAAACCAGCTGGTTTGTTGGCAGGTAACAAGTTACCAAGTAGGTAACAGCAGGTACTGTCTTTCACTTGCTGTGAAAAACTCGAACTACTCCAAACAGCTTTGGTCAAATAATCAATAGTTTATTCTCACATTTCTTCTCATATAATGGCAACCAAAATACCACAGAAACTACATAGGCTTTTTATTTGTAGTGCATAGAAGAGTTGTTGATCTTCTCATAAATCATTGCTATAAAAACTTCTACTTGTAGTTTGCTATTACCTAAACCCAACTAATTTACTTACATAACTTTGAAGAAAATAGTTAAGGAAAAAAGAAAGAGAATACTTTAAATAGGACTACATATGCCAAAATTCAAACCCATTTGCTATTGACATTGTGGATTATGAATTAAAATAGCTATTGAATCTTCACAATCAATTAATGCCTAGTAAGTGTTTAACAAGAAGATATTAAGAAAATTTAATTAGATAATGGTTGCCTAACTTATTGTGAGGTTCTTTTACAACATGATAAAAATATACTTACAATCATCCATACCGTAGGGAATTTTCACTTTGAAAATTACACATTATTGATGAGGCAAAATAGCCAGATACAATATTTGACTAATGGAATGTAACAAAACATCTCTTTAACATGCATTGTTGTGTATTTTCTAGAAGATTATAAACAACAGTGGTGTAATCTGATATTAATACGTATGAATAAACAAAAAACTGTATTGTTATATTAATGATTTAAAGAGTTGTTTATTGAGCCTGATCAATGTATTGATTTAAACATGTAAGAATATTCCTGTTACTTAGGCAGTTTCCTTTTGTTATATTGAAAATAGGAATCTTAATGGAGAAAAGCACAATAGAAGATGATTGTCTGCTTTTGTTGTGGAGATGAATTATTGTGGAACAAGAACACAAAAAAATGAAAGCATTGTTATATAAACTATCTTTTGAATCTTGCTCATTTTGGTGTATTGTTTTTGAACTGTGACATAGGCTAGTACAAAATAGCATAGTAAACAAGGCATTTTGGAGAAGTAAAATTGCTTTCCTCACCAGTGAAACCAGCCTTTCAAAAATCACAGTACTGCTCTGTATGTTACACATAAAATGTGCGTTTTAATCTATGCCAAAAGCAGAGTAACACAAAGTTCACATAGCTATTATCATTACACTAAATTAGTAATGAGAGAACATAATGAAAGATGAAAAACTTTATTTAAGCCATAATACAAAAGCTGCTCACAAGCAACACAAATTAAAAAGTAATACATTTAATTTTAGACAGCTGGTAGAAATAATTATATTTTTACTTACTTGTCAGTAATTTGTGAATGAAGCCAATTTTTTCTGTGTGGGTTTTGGTTTTTTTTAAAAACTCCAGATGAATCAAACTGCTGTGTTAGAACTCTCATAGAAATTATAGAAATTAAGAAAATAGTGAATAGTAATTCTTGCATTGTCTAACTTACCAACAGTGAATGATACAAGTTTGTGTGAGCAATCCCTGTCCAATGGATTCAAATAGTGGTCTATAGCAAGACATAGGCATTCTAAATTCAGTGGGCTTTTATAGTTGAATTTCTAATAAGACAGTGCCATTTTAAAATACAGTCTCAGAGTTAGTTTATTTTGAATGCCTTCTGGGTTTAAATGGAGACTTTTCTTCTAATGCTGCTGTACGAATCCACTGAATTTAATTTAATTATTAAGTTATTCCACTGAGGTTGATTTAGAAACAATAAACAACAGAAGTTGTGGAAAAAAAAAAAGAAAATAATATAAATCTAGCAGTCCATCCTTTTACGACTTTCTCTGATTCACTGCTACTCTCTTCACTCAGAGATAGAAGACTTCATTCTAGATACATATATCACCTGGTGTTTGCTAAATTGCTGTGAAATTCTTGCAACAGCTGTTTGTTACTGGGGAAATATTCACTTCATATTGCTGCAATAAACCGATCATTGCCAATTAAATGCCCATTAATTGTGTAAGCAAGGAATACTGCCAGATGTTTACATTAGAAAGAAAAATATCCTTTGCTCTTTATTTTTCACTTATAAGCACCCCTTTTCATGCAGATATTTACATGAAAGTGTTTCGTTTTTTAAATATTCCTCAAATTTAGGATTGAGAATTAATAAAATACACAGTTTCCTTGGGTGGTGACATCTTGGAATTTGTTTCAAAGTAAACTGATATATATTCTTAGCATACATAACTAAAACAGAATGTTTTATTTAAAACTGAAAAGGGTATGCTATACACAGTTTTCTATTAAATTTATTTTCAATTAAATTTATTGACGGATTTAAGGTTTCTAAACCAGTTAATTTACTTCTACTGGTAAATAGGTTTCAAGGAATGTCCAAACACATCTCCCCACCATCCCCTACCAACACATAAACTCTGTACAATGCCAGAAATTATGCAAGAAATTTCTGAAGATTTCTATCAGAAATGGCTTCTAAGGGTTTACCTTATCATCTGAATTATTAAAGGAGTTTTAAACAAAGGCTGCCAGTAGGCTGCAGGACCATGTTCCCACAACGAAAGCAAGAGAAAACAAGGCTGCAATTCCACGTACATAATTTTCATTAAAGACTATCTTGCCTAACACCTACTATAGGCACAGACACCTAGTTCACATTGTTCAAGGCTGTGACCAACCTGTTCCTGAAGACTTCCAAGGGGGCCATACATAACTTCTCTAAGAAACTTGTTACACTCTCTTACCACTCTCATAAGATTTTTTCCTTATATCTAATCTAAGTTATATAGAGAGAATCATATAAAATGATTTGGAATGGAAGGAACCTGTAAGATTATCTTAATTTAACCGCCCTGCCATGGTCAGGGCCATCTTCCATTGGACTAGGTTGCTCAGAGCCCAACCCAGCCTGGGTTTGAACACTTACAGGGATGGAGCATCCACAGCTTTTCTGGGCAACCTGTTCCAGTGCCTCACCACTCTCACAGTCAAGAATTTCTTCCTCATATCTAATCTAAGTCCATTCTCTCTTGGTTTAAAACTGTTTAAAAAACTCCTCTTCATGTTAGCACAGGCAGTGGTAAAAAGTCTTTCTTGTAATCTCTCTTTATACATTTAAAAGCTGCAATAAAGCCTACCTGGACTCTTTTATTTTTAGGCTGAACATCCCCAGCTCTCTCAGACTGTCTTCATAGTAGAAGTACTCCAGCCCTTTGAGCATCTCCATGGCCTCCTCTGGACCTCCTATGACATATTCACTTCTTTCTTGTGTGGAGGTCCCCAGAGTTGCATGCAGTATTTCAGGTGGAATCTCATGAGAATCCCCTCCCTCAGCCTACTGGCCACACTTCTTTTGATGCAGCTCAGCCAGTTGGCTTTCCTGCTTGACAGCTCACATTGTCAGATCATGTCCAGTTTTTTGTCCACTGGTGCCTCCCAGTCCTCCTCAAGGCTGCTGTCAGTCTGTTCATCCCCCAGTCTGTATTGATACATGGGATTGCCCCAGCTCAGGTGTAAGACACATGGGTTCACATGGGTCCACTCCTCAAGCCTGTCAAGGTGCCTCTAGGTGTCATCCCTTCCCTCAAGGGAACTGCATTGCTCTGTGTAATCTGGAAATAACTTTATAGGACAAGTTATTACAGGCATTCTTAGTCATACACATCCCAGAGTAACCATAAAAAGTGCATTGAAATATGTACTTTATAGCACAGTCATCATATTAAGAAAAGATTCAAAACTAGTGGATAAAATAGCCAAGTTACTGACCTAGCTAAAACAGCCCTGAAAATTTATAGCCACTTACCACCATCAGAGTTAGACTAAATTTTTTATGCTTAACAAAATGTACATAGCAAGGCCTGGGTGGAGAGGTAGTCCACCAACTAAAAAAAGTTGGTTCAAAATGAAATTTCACAAAAACACTGAGCACAAAAAGTGTCCACCATTCTGACTGATTGTTAAGTTCCTCCGTCCAACTATTGTGTATTACCGTATAATATCCGCAGTCCCATATAATATATCATAATTCATAATATCCACAATACAATAAAAAATATTATTCATAGTATGCACAGCCCAGATTTGAAATACCATATAGCCAAATATTACATGCAGTTTTTATAAAAATGAACCAAATATGACAGCAAAGAGCAGTACTTCCATTAGGGTATTTCTTAGAAGTACTGTGACAACAAGGAAAGCCTTTGGGATTCCATAGGTGAGGTGAATTTATCCCATCTCCTCAGGCAAAAAAATTCATCCTATCTTCACCCACTGAAACATGAATTAACTGTGATGTCACAGTCAATATACCATGAATCAAAAATATACTGTCAAGTCTCTCTGTAATTGTGAACAGAAAATGAGATTATATTCTGCTGAAATACATCTGAAATAATTTCTTACCCCAAATTTATTTAACATTAATTGGACAGAACTGAAATTTTCTTCATAAAGTTATTTTGTTGCTAATTTTCAATTGGAGTAATATGATTATATTCAGTAAGCAGAGTCATGGATAAATTGACAGTTCCTAGTCAACGGTTATTTACACCAAACATAAAGTTTTAAAATGGCTTAAGTAACAGACTTCAGTACTATATGAACTCAGTTCAAAAATAGAGTGCAAACTTTTCACAAAGATGAACTGGTTGACTGGAACAATTTAAGTAGATTTTTCACTGATTTTTTTTTCTATCTTAATTTTTTTTTCTTTCTTGCCTTTTTTTTTTTTCCTTGGGGCTTTGTTAGGTTGTTGGGGGGGTTTTTGTTGTTATTGTTGTGGGTTTTTTTGGTTGCTTGGTTGTTTTTTTTTTGAACAGGAGACAATACAGGAAGTTCCTATGGATTGTGTAAAATAGAAGCTTAGAATAAATTATAACAATTATCACTTTTTGAGCCTTTCTCCTAACAGGACATGACTCTTTTTCCTGATGTAGAGTTAGATTATTCTTCTATACTGGCTAATAAGTAAGATGGCAATATAAAAGGATTTAAATGCAATATAAATCTGTAGGAAAGACAAAGCATCTCTTCTGGCCAAGCAAGCAAGAGACAACTACAGGAAACAGTCGGCTGATCTCCTTTTTGACAAGTACAAAGAAAGGGCTAGTAAAAAAAAATTGTTTACATTTACTCTGAAATAACTTAAACAAAAATAAACCATGTCTACCATGCACATACAAACTAATGAGTACACTCAAAATACCTTGTGGAGGTTTTTTTGTTGTTTTTTCTTTGTTTTAAAGTACCATATAGTAATCTACGCCCAGATAAACTCTAAAATATATCTCTCAAATTACCTAGCAGGTATGAAAGAACATAAGACAGAGAAGGTCGGGGGCCACATGTGAGTGTGTGTGAGTTTACACACACACACACACTCACACACACACACACACACACACACATATAAGTACACAGATATACTCACCTATGCTTCCTGTGTACCTGTGCTAAATGAGTGCTGAAGGAACTAAAGAGGCAAAAACTCACTAGATGGAATGTTATTTATTGCAGCATATTGAACCACACACCCTCTTTGGAAGGTGATCACAGGACACAGGTTGAGCTGTGGAAGATATAAAGCAGTAGCATCTGGCTCCTTAACTATCTCCACAGGCACTTGTAACAACATCTTTGAAGTTGTCTGTGCATCTGTCACATGTTTAGTCTGCTTATTGACTGCTCCAGCTGAGCACCATTTTGATTCTTTCAGTCATGGAATAATTGGAGAATAAATCCCTTGTAATATCCTACACATCTTCCGAAATTAATAAGGGGACAGGACACTGCTTCATTCCTACAACTGATTTTCTTTTCTTTTTTTTTTTAAAAAAAAACCCTGATGCTAAGCTTTTTATATAATGACTGCCTTGGTGTGATCATGCTTTGCACATCTTTCTCTGGATTCTATGTAATACTGGTCAGGAGATAAAAATAACTATCAATCTCTTATCTCAACTGCAAAAGTCATAGGAATTATTCTTCCCACTGATGTAAATCATAAGATAAAACATTTTGGGTGTCCTAGTGGACAAACTGTTGCAGAAGAAGATTTTTTCTTTTATGGTTTCCCTTCTTATTTTACTATTAAAAATATCTTCAGAAGACTATTTCTGATTTTAAAAAAATCAACTAGATATCAAATACAGAATAGAGATGAGTGACAACATGTTGATATAAAATATGAGCCTTTTAAGCTATCTGATTTCACAGTAAGGATCTTAAAACAAACCACAATACATTTTCATTTCACACATTCTTCCTTTTATGTCTATGGAAAATTGACTCGTGCAAATATGGTGTAGTTGAAATTCCATTTTCCATCTGCATGAGCCTGAATATTCAGGGCTTAGAATTAGCCCAGGACTTAGTTAAGTTATTGACTCATTGGCTAGTTTTCATAAAGCAATAGGATACAGCAGGAGATACTTTATCATAGCGGAATTTCAGAGTCTGGGCAACTGGGATTGAAAAGTCTTGGTGAAGAAAGTTTAGCCAATTTTAAGTGGAAAAATCAAAGAAAAAGTAAGCTAAAGCTCCCTTCAAACAAAATTCCATTTGAGTTGAAAATGGATTTTTACATAAATCACCTCAGAAAACCATGGGGGAACGACAGTAGAAGGACAGAGGAATGTGATGATGTATAGAGGTGTTGAGGGAAATAAAGAAAAAAAGTTGGGGAAAAGAAGTTATCTTCTGTGCTAAGTTAACAGGAGTGAGTGATCTGGAGAGAGAAAAAGAAAGTAGCCACATGTTCACACATGCAATCAGGTCTAGCACACTCTATTCAAGAAAAAGACACTTCTGCAGAGCTTTCTAGACATCATCTATGAAGAATACAGGAGCAACCTACTACTTAGGTGGTTTAACCCCCCTCCTACTCAGATATGTAGATGATTGTACTTGTTAGTAAAACTCTCAAAACAATGGATTGAAATCACAGATAAATTATCCTAATATTAAATACTCACACTTTTTAGTTTATATTCAATTAAAAAAATACACTAAAAAAACAACTACATATATGCTAAATATAATCATGGCCAGGTTTTGCAGACGAAGATTTGGGAAGGACTCTACCCACATTTGCTACAGACACGCTGGTGACTAAAGAGGCCAATGCGAGATAGACAAGTCCAGTTGCAAAAGGCACAGCATAAAGACTCCTTGGATGGTATTGGCACGATAAAATTCTTTCTGTGTTATCTTTTCGATGGTGATCCTGCATGTGTTCTCAAAGGAAGCAGCAGCATTATGGATTGTGTGTCTCCAGACCTCCCGGTTGGAGGCCAGGGTGGACTAGTGATGAAGATCAATGTGGTCAAGGCTGAGATGTTGCTTCAGGGAGTCCTTTTATCTCCTCTTCAAGGCTACTCTCTTGTGGCAGCCAGTGGCAAGTTTGCCATAGAGCATATAGGGAGGTGGTAGTCCTCCATCCTGGAGATGTGTCGTGCCCAACACAGCTGTGTTCTCAGCAACATGGCCTCAATACTCATAACTTCTGCTTGTTCTAGAACAGATGTATTGGTCACATAATCTGACCAGTGGATGTTTAGGATTGTGCGGAGACAGCGTTGATGGAAGTGTTCTAGGAGTCGCAGGTGGTGGTGGTAAATGACCCATGACTTGGAACCATATAAAAGAGCAGACAGCACAGTGGCTCTGTAAACACTAATCTTGGTACTTTTCTTCAAGTGTTTATTACGCCAAACTCTTTATGAAACTTTCCGAAGGCACTATATGCTTTTGCTAATGTATTGTCTATCTCTCCACCAATCTTACTGTCCGAGGAGATGAGGCTAGGTAATTAAAATGCTGGACTGATTTGAGCTCTGATTTGCCAATGGTGATATGGGGATGATGGAAGACTTCCTGAAGTGCAGGTTGGCAGAAAATTTCAGTCTTCTTCAAACTGAGTTCCAGCCCAAAGAGCTCAGCAGCGTCTGCAAAGCAGGATGTTAAGCACTGCAGAGCTGCTTCTGTGTGGGCGACGAGGGCGTCGTCATCAGCATAAAGCAGCTCTTGGACAAGATGGTTTAAGGTCTTAGTGTGGGCCTTCAGTTGCCTTAGGTAGAATAGGCTTCCATCAGTATGATATCGAATGTAGATACCATCTTCTTCATTGAGGTCTGCCTTGGCCCTTTGGAGCATCCTGCTGAAAAAGATTGTGAATAGAGTTGGTGCAAGAATGCAGCCTTGTTTCACACTATTGGTTATTAGAAAGGGCTCAGAAAGTGCATCACCATATCTAACTTGGCTGCGCTGATCCTCATGAAATAAGATGATCATTTTAAGGAACTTGGGGGGACAACCTAAACGTTCCAAAATCTGCCACAGACCTTTTCTACTCACAGTATCGAAAGCCTTTGTAAGATCAACAAAGGTTACAGAGTCCTTTATTCTGTTCCCTACACTTCTCTTCCAGTTGTCTGAGAACAAATACCATGTCTGTGTTACTCCTGTTGGTTCTGAAACCACACTGGCTTTCAGGAAGAAGTTCTTCTGCTATAGCGAGTATTAGTCTGTTCAAAAGTATTCTTGCCAGGATCTTGACAGCAATGGAGAGCAGAGTAATACCCTGGTAGTTTGAGCAGTCTGATTTATCTCACTTCTTCTTATATAAGGTGATGATGACTGCATCACGAAGGTCTGATGGTAGTTTGCCTAGTTCCCAACAGCGCACCAAAAGCTCGTGGAATTTAGCATGGAGTGCTTGGCCCCCATACTTCCAGGTGGAATTCCATCAACCCCAGCTGTCTTGCCAGTTTTCACCTGCTGTATGGCCTTAAGAATTTCTTCCATAGTAGGGGCAGTATCCAATTCATTCTTCAGTGGTTGTTGTGTAATGTACTGAATTGCTGAGTCTTGGACTACACGGTTGGTACTGAAAAGAGACTGAAAGTGTTCAGATCATTGATTCAGAATGGAGGTTTTTTCTGTGAGAATATGCTAAATATACTGAAGTTTCAAAACACACAATATGCACAAAAACTTTTCACAATGATTTTCATCTCTCTTTTTCAAGTTCTACTCTCTCTTCTCTGTAAGAAGAAGTGTCATGCCCTTTACTTACAGATTTTTGTCTTTATTTAAGGGGATCGAAACTATTTTCATCCTAAGGAGATATGGATAAGAGGTGCTCCTTAGGATAGCTCAGGCTGTAGGGAACTTAAGCAACTCTCAAGTCCAACCTCTTGCTCAAAGCAGGACCACTTATGAGGTGAGAACAAGTTGTTCAAATTTTTATCCAGTCAGTACCTGAGAACCTTCAAGACAGAGACCTTATAACCTCTCTCTACAGTCTCCTCTGGTGTCTGACTGTCCTCCTGTTGAAATGGTCTCTTGTCCTTCTGCCATGTCCCACAGTAAAGAGTTTCACTTGTTATCTGTTTTATAACTTTCTTGTAGCTAGAGAAAGTCTGTGGTTAGGTGGCCTGAAAGCTGTCTCTTCTCCACAGTCAACAAACTCCATTTCCTCAGCTTCTCCTCCCACAGCAAGTGCTCCACTCCCTGACCAGCCTAGTGATTCTCTGATCAATATTTTGCTCACATAGCAGGCCCCAAACTGGTTGCAGTATCCCAACATGGTTTAACAAGTGTGGAGTGAAGGGAGGTAATCCCCGCCCTTGACTGACTGGTTGTGCTCCCTGTAACACAGCCTGTAAAATTGTAGACACTAGTAATGCAAAGCTGTATTATATGCATACAAAATAGGGTATAGGGTATTTGTCTTACAGGACCCCTACAGAGAAGACACAACACCTATTACTGAATCTTATTCAAACAACACAAAAATATTTAATAGCTAGTGTCATGCTCAGCACGAAAAATAAATGCAGACTACGTACACTGTGGGCAGCAAGCTCCAGTGCAAATTCTCTTGATGAGCACACAGCTGACCTGATACATCCAGGAGTTACAGCACAGTCTTATACAGAGAAAATAGCTCCGGCCAGCAAGTAGCATAGCTGCACGACCACATTCTGTAACCAGGATGAGGAATGCTCTCAAGAGATCCCAGATTCCATTGCAGAGCTCATTGCATCATGTACCATTCCCCTTGACGAAATTACATTTGGAAATGAAGACACTTGGTCCTAACTCAAAACAGTCGTTGACATGTACTGATGTTCAGATGCAATATTTTCTTTTTCTGCCTCTTTTTCTTTTCTATTGTCTCTTTGGATTAAAAGCTCTTTGTGTCTACCCAGAGAGACTATTTATTCCTTATGGTTACAATGAGTATATATATAATATATTAAGTAAAAGTAACTCTTTTTGTTACTGAAGCAACATTATTTTTGTGTCAATGGCTGTAATTTTCTGCTATCAAAAGTTTATTAGTTTTGTACCTATGAAGGTAGGTACTACCTTCACTGCTAGAAAGAAAAAAAAACAGGCTATATACCCTTATATTTCTAGAAAAATAAGAAACATTTTCAGGCAATTTTATCAATTCTACATGTGCATCCCAGCTTGATTTGGAAACCAGTCTCCTATGAAGAAGCACTGTAGAATAGGAGAGGGGACTCAGTTGTTCCTCAATTAATTCAAAGGGTTTTTTGGTTGGTTAGTTAGTTTGTTTGTTTCTTTGGGGGGTGTTGTTTTTTGGTTTGGTTTGGGATGTTGTTTGTTAGTTTGCTTTTGTTTTGGATTTTGGGGGGGGGAGTGTGTGTTTTTTTGAAGGAAAAAAATTGTTCACTGAAATCCTTTTGTGGATGTAGTCTACCTGGACTTCAGCAAAGCCTTTGACACCATCTCCCACAGCACACTCCTGGAAAAGCTGGCAGCTCATGGCTTGGACAGGGACAGTTCCTTTGCTGGGTTAGGAACTGGCTGGAGGGCCAGGCCCAGAGAGTGGTGGTGAACAGTGCTGCATCCAGTTGGCAGCCAGTCACTAGTGGTGTCCCCCAGGGATCAGTGTTGGGCCCAGTTCTGTTTAATTTTTACCGATGATTTAGATGAGGGAATTGAGTCCATCATCAGCAAATTTGCAGATGACACGAAATTGGGAGGGAGTGTCGATCAGCTGGAAGGCAGAAGGGCTTTGCAGAGGGACCTGGATAGGTTGGAGAGTTGGGCTGATTCCAACGGGATGAGGTTCAACAAGGCCAAGTACCGGGTCCTGCACTTTGGCCACAACAACCTCCTGCAGCGCTACAGGCTGGGCACAGAGTGGCCGGAGAGCAGCCAGGCAGAGAGGGACCTGGGAGTTTGGATTGACAGGAAGCTGAACATGAGCCAGCAGTGTGCCCAGGTGGCAAGAAAGCCAATGGTATCCTGGCCTGGATCAGGAACAGAGCGGCCAGCAGGACCAGGGAGGTGATTCTTCCCCTGTACTCAGCGCTGGTGAGGCCTCACCTGGAGTCCTGTGTCCAGTTCTGGGCCCCTCAGTTCAGGAAGGATATTGAGGTGCTGAAGAAGGTCCAGAGGAGAGCAACTAGGTTAGTGAAGGGACTCAAGCACAAGTCCTATGAGGAGAGGCTGAGGGAGCTGGGGCTGTTCAGTCTGGAGAAGAGAAGGCTCGGGGAGACCTCATCACTCTCTACAACTCCCTGAAAGGAGGTTGTAGCGAGGTGAGGGTTGGTCTCTTTTTCCAGGCAACCATCAGCAAGACAAGAGGGCATGGTCTCAAGTTGTGCCAGAGGAGGTTTAGGTTAGAGATTAGAAAAAATTTCTTTACAGAGAAGGTAATGAGACATCAGAATGGGCTGCCCAGGGAAGTAGTGGATTCTCCATCTCTGGAGGTTTTTAAGATGAGACTGGATGTGGCACTTAGTGCCATGGTCTAGTAACCGCAGTGGTAGTGGATCAAGGATTGGACTTGATGATCTCGGAGGTCCCTTCCAACCCAGCTGATTCTATGATTCTATGATTCTATGACTCTTCTATGATTCTATGATTCTATGATTCTATGATATGTACAGCCCACAAGGCATGCAGCACACACACCTAGATCTGGAAATGTCTTTTCCACTCTGTGCAGCTATCTGCTTTAAACTTTATAGGGAAAATTTGTCCGTTGATTAAAGCATTATAAAATCATGAAATGGATGATGGTGGAAGGGTTTTAAGGAAATCATCCATTTCAACTACTGTCCTTAAAGCTGAGTCACTTAAAGCAGGTGTGAATCTTTCAGGGTTTAGTGTCTCTGAGGATGATTACTCCTAAATCTTTCCAGGCAAGCTGACCAAGCTTTTGTGCCCTTTCACTGTACAAAAGTCTTTTCTTATGTTTAAATGGAATTTCTTGTGTTTCAGTGTGTGTACAGTCAAGAGTCAGAGGTTCAATTTCTAATTGTTCCAGAGTCTCTCTGCAAATCACTTTCTGAGACAGGAACAGTAGTATCTACTCACTCAGACTTGTGTCACAGGATATATCTATTAGATTTTAAAGTACTCAAGAAGCCCCGAAAATGTAGTTTGAATGAAGCATTTTAATTAGGAAAAAAAGAAAGATAGTTATGACATCCTTTGCTTCAAGGAAATGGCATTTCAAGGATGATCAGAATAGAGGTTCATAACACTTTTATTAAAAAGAAAAAAAAAGAAAACCCAACCCCTTACTCTCCAGTAGATATTTAACTTGCTCATTCAGAGTTCCAATGCAAGTAACATTGTCAGAAATGGGAAAAAAATGAGCAGGTTATTTGCTGCTTGATTCATTAGAAAAAATTCTTTAGAAGGCAAAGATTCAAGTTATGTAGATGGTTGAAATAACATGTAAGTTTACTGTGGTATCTAACATATTATTAGTGATTATTAGTGTCTAAATTCTGTTTCTAAAATTCACATTCTAAGAATTTACAACTTTTAGATTCTCATGCATAGAGCAATGTGCTTATACATGTAATTTGTGTACATATATGTTAGAGGTACATTAACTGTATTTCTAGGAAAAGATAACCTACTCTTCTGTGTTCCACTCTACCGTCTCCGGTGTTCTGTCCTTACTTTGCAGTATCTGTGTAATGTCATTGAGGCTATGCTGAAAGTCACCACTCCCTGGTAATTCCCTGGACTGCGGCCTGAGTCATGGTGGCATTAACTCCCTATAAAAGTACGCAAATCAAGAGATATAACCCTGACAAACTTTTCATTGCTTCCTCAAATTTTATGCCAATATCAATTTAAAAGCATGGTTGTTGGGGATGCTTTTTCTCGTTTTGGGCTGCTCAGGTCCAAGTGACCTGTGATCTATCTGAGGTGACACATCAAGGTAGAACTGTCAAGAAAAACCAACCAAGTTCATGCAGAGGAAAGAAATGATCAGCGCTACACTCACATATTTCACTTCCAATTGGAATGAAAAAAGTTTGGTCAGTTAGGATGGCACAGGGCAACAAGTACAGAACAAAGTTGAAACTTATACTTCTGGTCCATATTCAAGTTTTTCACTTCAGCTTTCAGTAACTTCAACTTTTCAGTCATGCATACTTACAGAGGAACCAGTTTTTACTTGTGGGAATAGAAGAAACTAATTCATTGAGGGATACAGGCAATACTAAAAATATGGTTTGTGTGTGAAAGACAGCATGATACAAACTACAGATTACTACTACAATCATAAGAAATTTTCTATTTTTGACTGAACATTTTTATGCACAAACTAAGATTTTAATTAAATGTCAGTCCTTCATCTAAACTAGATTTATATATCTCAAGTGACAAAACATTTGTGAATAGATTCAAGGTGAAATGATGACAATTTTCTTGATGAAATGGTAAAATTTTGCTATCAGGCAGATAGAAAGCTTCTCAGAGAAGAAAAGCTAAAAATATGAGGCAAAACCACAAAATGATTAGATATTTTTAAAAATGGTGAAAATGTTATTGTTCTTGTTTGTCTAGCTTCAGTTTCACAAGCAACAAAGCTCACACTGCTGCTGACGCAGTTATATAATCTTTGTGAATTGTGCCCTTATCTATATTTCCTGAATAGCCACCATATTGTTTCTGTCCAATGGTCTATTGCCTTTCCTTAGGTGGGGAATGTTTCATTCTAAGCGCTCTGTTCAAAATCAATGGCCAAGTAAAGTATTTCTCAAACCAGGAAAAAAATTACAGGATTTGATATTTGACAGATGTTATTGTTGCACATAAGAAGCTAGAAGGACAGACAATAATTTTTAAAGTTACCTTACAGGGCTTTTCTGTAATCTCAGTACAAATCAAATTTACTACATCAATAGATCCTTCCTGTGCTATGTAATTGCATTACAGGCATTTAATTGAAACTAAATAGAAATGAAACTTTGCCTAGCATAGACACGTTCTGATGGTAGAAACTCAGGAGGAGGGCACTGGCTTACTAAAGACATTCTTCATGTGTGCAACACTCTTTCTCATTTGAAAGCATTGTAACTAAAAAACTAAGATTTTTTTCAGTCAAATATGATAATAAATAAGTTGAATTTTACAAATATGACCCATTGAATTATTAAGGGGAAAATGAATGTTTATCTTTGGCACGTTATGAGTGAAACACCCTCACATACAAGCAGACAGTTGTTAGCTAGCAACTGGTTTTACTCACATTAATATAAAACACAATAACTGCAGAAATAAACTCTTCACTTTAGTGGACAACTTGATATATTACTGAGGGGAAGCAATTTTAAAAATTCTGAACTGACTTAAAACCCCCACTGAACATTTCCCTTTCAGAGGGGATTGTAAATAGTTCCTGAAAGCAGGACTGTGTAGGAGTGTGTTTTTCACAGAGAAAAGTTTCCAGTAACAAATGTACAGCAACTACTTCTGATGAGCAATAGGAGAGAGACTTTGAAAATACGGTTAAGCCAGCAAAACCCTCTTGTGCCCTAAAGTCCAAGTCAGAAGGTATTTTGCTTTTACTCTGGTCTTATTCCGTTGATTATCTGTATATCTACAAAAAGAGTTGGAGTTAAGGAATTATCTAAAGTTATTTCCATATGCCACACTAGCATTTACCCAGAAATGTTGCCAGCCAAAAAGGGAACCTTCTGAAAACAGTCAATCAATTTATATTAGGTAAAAATTCTTCTCAAGGAAAGTGCAGACATGTCATGAGTTGCATGGAACTGCAGAAAGGTTGACTTCCTTTCTCCTGAGAATTTCCAGAAAGGAGTTAAACACAGGGCTAAATTTCAGAGCAAAATATCACAAAGTTGCTGATGTAGAAACTCTCTCCCGAGGAGGCAACCTATAGACTGCACCATTTACTTGCCAATTAATCCGAGGAGATAACATCCACATTAGTTCCAGAAGGAGATGCTTGCCTGCCTACTTGCCTAGAGGTAAAAGCTAAGTTTGCAGCTACCATACAGCAGGACAGAGAAAATAAATGAGAGCAGGGGAATTCAAAAAAATAATTTCGAGACTTACTTTTTTTGCCACTGTTGTTTTCTTCAAAGGAGAACCAAATGTCAAACAGCTACCCTGTCTAATGCAATGCAAGCAAGCTTCATTATCACTAAAATTACTTAAAAACTTTTAGCTTCTCTTACTGGAAGAGGAACAAAGCCAATGCCTAAAACTGTAGATTTATCCTAACAAAGAATGGTGAATCACTGAATGCAGATTGGCAGAACAAACTGTAGCTGAACTACTTGTTCTTGACTCAATAATTTTTTTTATATCTAGCAGCAAAGTTCTGTTATTTATTTATTGAGTTATTTTTCTCTTTAATTACCATATTGCATTAGTAATTTTGTTTACTAATTTGTGTATTGTTATTATATACAGGGCACCCAGTTAAATGAAGAAAAATAATACACACTGCCATTTTCAAGGCCCTGTGGAGTTACTGAAAATTTTTATTGAACCAATGGTTACCACACAGTCATTAAAATGCTTCAATTTCTCCTGGCTTCCCAACGCTGCACCACTTCTAGGAGCCAAGTCAGTTTTGTGATTTCTATAAACAATGGAGAGCAATTTCTCAAGGCAAGAATGGGTGCCTCCTACATCTGTGGATGGTCCCAGGGTCTCATGCACGCTAGGATGAAGTAATGGTGAAAGAAACTGAATATGTCTATTTTTCAGCAATTGTCAGAGCTACCAGGGGAGCAAGGGCATGTCTGGGAAACCCACAGAGCTGAAGAACAAGCTGAAAGCATGAAAAACACTACTGGAGTAGGAACAACCTTATAAGGCAAAAGGTGTTAACTTGATCATGGTATCCCAAAAAAGCATGACACTTCAGCTTAAGAAAAACTAAAGCCTCAACACTGCTGATAAAGTCTATCCTGATAAAGTCTACCTTAAAATGCTTGAAATAAGGCAAAGTGTCATAGAACCATGACAGGTCTTGTGAATCTGTATGTAAGGCCAATGGCACACACAAGCATTTTGAAAGTAAAAAAAAAAAAAGAAATTTGTATCTGGAGAATCACATTCATCTTTTGGAACTGTGTCATCTGTTGCAGCATTTATATTTCTACTGAATGTTTGAAGGAAAAAGTAAAGATTCAGCAGTTTTTATATTTTTCCTTTCTTTCTGTATTTTTATGTATATGAAGTTATTGCAATATAAACCATCTTTGCTTTTATATCTATTGCTATGTGTCATCCATTAGCAAACAAGTTTCACGGCACAAATGTATACATCTATTTGAGATGCATTACTGCATCCTACCTTCCAAATTACACAATAACTATGTTAAACATCTTAGCTTTATTTTTCCTAAGAATAGTATAATTTGTAAATGTGACAAACAGTAATCATCTTACATTTAAGATAAGTCAAACAGACATTCTCCTTTAGCTGAACTTTCTGATGACAATCTCTGAAATTGACAGATTAAAAGTGATTCATAGCTGTCAGAATTGTATAACTTGCTGAACAAAATATGCATAAAAACTTTACAGTCTGTAGGCTTACATTGCAGGTTATCTTCCTTTACCCACTGTCAGTTAAATTAATAGCATCATAATCTATCTTCTCTGTCAGCATATCAATAATTAGGTTGCAATAATGTCCCTCCTATATTTAAGACTGTGTATTGATTTCACACTTGGTACAGAACAGCACCCAATATACAAGCCCCATATTTTGTTATAGGATGGAATTTCAAATAAACAAAACATTTACAGTCTTGGGAAAAAGTAATAGAAATGGAAGATCTTGGCAGCTGCCAAAGTATCTAATAATAAATTCATTTAAGACCGAAACTTCTACCAATAATGATCCTATGTTGCTATTTCAGCTGTGTGAAGTCATGATATGACTGACAATCTTTAAGGAAATATCAGTTTATATTCTGCACCTTAAAATGTCTGTATAATGGCACTCGATGAAAAGGAAATGATGCCTAAGAATTAAAAAAAAAAAAGTTAAAAAAATTAAATTATCATCATAATAATTTATAGAATCCAAAAATAAAAAAAAACAGTCTTAGTTGGAAGGGGTCTAATAAGATTATCAAAGTCCAACTCCTGGCCCTGCACAGGACATCCCAAGGATCACATCATGTACCTGATAGCGTTGTCAAAACACTGTTTGAACTCTGTCAGGCTGGTGCTGTGAGCACTGCCATGGGGAGCCTGTTCCAATTCCCAAGCACCCTCTGGGGGAAGAACATCTTTCTAATATCCAACCTAAGCCTCCCCTGACACAGCTTCAGGGTCCTGTCACTGGTCACCATAGAGAAGAGATCAGTGTTTGCCCCTCCTCTTCCCCTCATGAGGAAGTTGTAGCTCTGTTCAGTCAATAGAAGTTACTCCAAATATTGACCATATCATCTTGATTATTCAGGCCTTCTCACTGCTGCTGGAAACTGGCTTGAAGCCATGGAAAGTTACGTGTTCAGACACAAAATTCATGGGAACACAAACATTTTACCTTAAAAATTTTTAAACAAGATCTATTTCTAGGAATATTTAATGGCTATATTTTAACATTATTTTAAAATCACCATTAAAAAATTCCATATGAGGGTCAGTTAATGAGACATCAAGTAGTTTGTATGACAAAATCCAAAATGATCATCTCAATTTAACACTATCCTCTAGAGATGATATTTCTTTTTTAGAAAAATAAACCATATTAAAAAGGTTATTAAAATTACTCATTTAAATTTAACTTACTAAAAATCAACCTTGCCAAGTTAATACATCAAGACACAAGTTTTAAGTTAAAGAAACTCAAGCAAACAGCAACCAGACCTTGAAGCCTAAAATGGGACTTGAAAAAATACCGTTTCTTCTGTAAAAAATTCTTTTTGATCAGACAACCTTAAAAATAATATTTGAATAAATAAATTTTATTTCTTTATCTTCATTTTTAGAGTGGTTTGTAAAACTATATTTCCATTTTGAACATAGAAGTCCCGGAGCTTTAGCTATCACAAAAAAGGGGAAGAAAAGGGGGTGCTGCACCACAGTGACCTGGCATTATAATAGAAGAAGGTGCAGGGAGGAGGTCAAACAGTGTGGAAATCCAATTGCATGACAGTTTCTCCAGGAATATTGAATGGGGGTTTTTTTAACCTTAAAAACAAGTCCTTTTTCTTTGTCTTAAAAGTGTAGTTTAACTTCTCTTTTCACTAAGGATAAAGAATTATTATTCCAAAATAAAATACAATGCTTTCTTTTCAACAGAAGGAGAACAAGCCAAATATGTTTGTACTTAAAAAATTGATTGCTATTGATATAAAATCATAAATTACTAAGGAATTCTATACAACCATTTAAAGAAAGAAACTGCTAGCTGAAAGTAATTGCTGCATAATTACGTGCAAAATAAACTGCTTCCACTCATCTGTCTGTCTTGCTGCTTGTACTCCATGCATCTTTTCCACAACCAGAGATGTTATTTACTTTTTTTGTTTTGTTAGCAAGTGTCTTGGTTTAGGCATGATATTCCCCAATTTAGTGTTGCCACTGAAACAGATTTTCTCTGGCCCTACCTCTTCCTCCTGTTGGAGGGTCCTACTTCCTCTCATCCTCCCACTAATTGAACTAATTTGGTCTTGGATTTCTTCTTCTGTATAGGGGTCACTGCTACCGAGCACAAGTTGTTCCTCTGGTTCAGCTGCAGTTTGAGTGGCCATTGTGCCTGTTGATCTGCATTCCTCCTCCTCCCACTGAGGAGGAGTATTAAAGTGTGTCCATTAAGGAGGGTCCAACACTATCCAGTAAGTTACTCTTCTATGGAGTTGTCACAGCATTCTCCTTGCAAGTACTTTGTCACTTTATTAGAGCCCTCTAATTGTTCAAGGGTGAACTTCCAAATCATCAACCTGGGTTTCCCCCAGACTGGCCTATTTTCTCCCACATTCCCTGCCACTTATGACAAGCCACCCACAGGGTAGATCTCTGAATGACCTTCCTAGAAATCTCTGTCTTGACTACAAACAAGGTATAGACTACACCATGGAGACATAGCAGAGTTAGTGTTATAGTTCTATACTTTTTTGCTTTTTCCTAGTGAATTTTTCCATACCAACAGCCTCTAGCAAGCTGTTATTGTTAGGCAAGGCCAGAGCTTAACCACTGCTTCATTGAAATGCTAAATAACCACCCTCCACCCCCTCCCCCATAGCTACTACTGGGGGAGGGAGAGCTCAGGTTTGCTTTTTTTAATCTTTCCCTGGTCTGGGGGGAGGAGGGTAGGACTTGGCTTTTGGGCAGACTCAGGAGTAGTGTGGGGAAGTGATCTCTGAGCTCAGTCTTTTTTTTTCGGCTGGGTCACTAGTTCTTTAAGCCCTGAGGAAGGTCCCAGTTTTGCCTCTGACCCCTCACATTCTATTTTGCCCATGGCCTGGGTGCCCCTTGGAGCTATCAGTGACCGAGGAGAGCTCCAGTTCGTTCTCCTGTGAAAGAGTCCCTGTGGTGTTTGCAGTAGAGGGTGGTACACCACCTCTGTTGTCTGCCAGTATCTTCATTTTTTCTGGGTCTCCCTGCTCTTCACTGGGAGGACTGCCATCTCCATCCCTTGCCAGCTGCCATCCCTGTGGCCAAGGGGTTGGGGCCTGCCTTGGGGTCTCCAACTAGCCGCCACATTTGAGAGTCGTCGTTTGCCATGTGGGGACCATCTGCAGTGCCCTCTGCTGGCCATCAGTGTGCAACTGCAGCCCCTGCTGCTCTGGAGTCCAACACGCCCCCTGCTCAGTGTGGTTAGACCTGCGCCGAAAGGAAAAGAAGTACTTAATTGTTTTCGTGGAAATGGGGTTACGGGACTGTTGCTTGGGGTTTTTTTGGGGTTTTTTTGGTTTTTTTTTTTTGTTTGTTTTGGTTTGGTTTTTTTGTTTTGGTTTGGGGGTTTTTTTGGTTTTTTTTGCTGTTGTTTTTGTGTTATCTATCTATCTGTCTATATATATTCTTTAGTAAAGAGCTGTTATTTTTTTATTCTCCACACGTTTTGACTAGAACCTCTTAATTTCGAAGTTATAATTACTCAGAGGGAGGAGCTTGATTTTTTTCCCATATCGCACCCTCCTAATGAAATATTTCTGTCTTGTTAAACTGAGACAGTTAGCAACAATAGCATGCTTTCCTTAACATTTAAAGGAAATCCAAAATTCTCAAAAGCTGTTGTAACATGCTCAGAGAAGAAAAAAGGAGGTGAAAACCTGGGGAAAATCATCCTCGCTAGCTCTCCCCTCAGAATAAGCATGGTTATTAATGGACTCCCAAAGGTAGTACCTGAGGTAAGGATAGGAGAGCAACACTGACTACACGTACCAAATGATCTTCATTGCCCTTCATATTGCCATGTCATATGCTAATATCATACAGTACAGCAGCAAAACAATTCTGATCCCACTCCCTTCTCTGAAAAACAGCATCAAGATGGGCACATAGTGTATATATGGAAGCATATCCAGAGTTAGGTACCACACCCACATGACCAGACAAAGCAACATTGTGTCTGGTGACTCCCAATCTAATACAACAAATGCTTAGAGGAAATTTACTTCCAGCCCTCTCTAATTAGACCTGTTGTTATCTCAACCCCTCAGGCCCCACACTGGGCACCAAATAAGGTTGTTGAGGTTTAGGAATGGTGTTCCCCAATTTAGTGTTCTCACTGAAACACTCCAAACCACAAGCCATTGGCTCACTCCCTTTCTGTCTCCCCTTCCCCCTGTGGAATGGAGAGGAAAATGGAAGGTATAAAAGGCAAAGATTACAGGTTGAGATAAGAGCAGTTTACTGTAAACAGCAATGAAATAAGAAAATAAGAGTAACAGCAACAATATTAATAAAAAGTGTACAAGAAATGTGAATGATTCACATGTGAAAAAAGCTCCCATGTGGGAACTTGCAATATGAGAACTGCTAACACTGACCAGAAGAGACTCCCTTCCACCTACCCCTGGCAATGATGTGAGGTGATGTGGAATAACCACCTTTATTTATACCTGTAGAAGAATGGTCCCAGCCATGCCTCTTCCTGGCTACTACAAAAAAATTAACCGTGTCCTGGCAAGCATTTTCCATAGACTCAGAATTAATTGTAGAAGAAGTTATTTGAAAGCAAACTTTATCTGAGATAAAGATTTGGTTTGTGTTGGTTTGGGTTGGATTGGGGGTTTTATGTGTTGGGGGTTTTTTGTTTCTTTTTTTTAGGTGGGTTTACATTATTCTACAAACCTGTGCCAGTGCAAAAGATGCTGGTGCATGACAAAACTTGCACTCAGACTCCCTGCCACATGGCAGAGTGGTTGAAACTAGATGCTCTTTAAGGTCTCTTCCAAGCCAAACCAGTCTATGATTCTATCGTTACACTTCCCAGCCCAAACTTCAGATTGTTTTCCCCTAATGTTTTAAATAAAAAAAACAACAAATGACAAACATAGTATTTCATCATAAGAGTTTGGGTCTGCAGAGCCATAATGGAAGAGTGAAATACGTAAGGAATTAGCTTTGCATCTTAAGCCACGTCATCCAGTACAACTTTATAAATTCACCAACATGCTCAGAAGTAGATGGGGACCCAATGCAACTGTCAATTTTTCTTTCAAAAATATGAACCAAATATAATGGCCTTGTGAATCCAATCACCTTTGTGGGGCAGGAGCAGGTATGGGGATTTGTGTGTCTGAAGAGTGTGTGAAAAATACTTAAAAGTTAAGCTAAACTACTTAAACTAGTGTGTTTTTAAACATCTCTTAG
Source organism: Chiroxiphia lanceolata (assembly GCF_009829145.1). NCBI lineage: Eukaryota > Metazoa > Chordata > Aves > Passeriformes > Pipridae > Chiroxiphia > Chiroxiphia lanceolata. The sequence continues at coordinate 51,555,696 of NC_045671.1, read as the reverse complement.
AGCTGACCAGCCTCTCATTTTTAATTTAATCTAAATTGATCAATGAGGTGTGCTTCAAGTACTCAAATCTATTCATAGATTCACGTTACTATAAATAAATAAATAAATACTAGACAAGAATCTTCAGTGTGTCTAATTTAACATAAAGCATGCCACTCAAAGACAGAAATATATACTTTTTTATGAATCTCATTAGTTTTAAGGGTGTTTTAGGGTGTACCATTTTCAGGGCACACATGGTCATTTATGATTTGAACAGCAGTGTAAGTTGCCAGCTGTATATAGAAAAAGATTTTTCAGTTCTATATAATACTTCAGAATTTGCTGTGATGCACCACAGTGTTTCTCTATTTTTTGAAGAAAACCTGATTGTTACTTGAATAAAGCTTTCACTGGTGAAGTTTCTTCAAGTGGAATATTTTAATCACTTTAAAAATGGGGCAACAGCAAGACTGAGAAAGAATTATAGATGGTAGTTATAAATCAAAAAGTTTGATGAACATGTTATGATAGGCACTTTAAAAAGGCCTTTTATTTTCATTTTTAATTAAAATTATTTGAACTTGATATTAAGGGATAGGCTTTTACGTATGCTGGGACTAACTTCATTGGCAACTAAATGTTTCATGAATTGAAAAACAAAAATCCATATTTCCTTCTTTCTTCTATTGGAACCTCACTATAACATTAAAACAGACAAATAGGGAAGTGAGCCTTGCAGTGAAAATGATGTTTGTTTAAATAGAGAACCATTCCAGGATTCCAGTATCAGAACATGCTTAACCAACTAGATAATCAATTTCACAAGTCCTGATAAGCACATGGTGCCATTGCTGGAAGCTTTTCAAGTAAGAAGAAACAAGAAAAAAGTGTCTTACGAGTTCACAAAAGGTGAACTTGAATCTGCCTAGAATCAAGTGGAGTACAAGTCTGAGCCATTCAAATGTGACATTTAAAAACTGAATTTTCCTTAACACTGATGTAGATTTTATCAAATAAGATTGATCATCAGATGTTTAATATATCCATCTGTTTTGAAGTCTAACTCTAAATGTTTAATTTCCTGCTAAGGGCAACAGAAAAAAGGAGGCAGGTACTGCCATAAAAGGAATAAGTATCAATTTGGTTTTCTTTTTTTCTTCTCATTACCTGGACAATCTTTGTCAATCCTCATGGGACAAGATGTCTCTCAAGGTTGTGTTTCTCATCGAGAAACATTTAAAACAAAACAAGCCCAAAACCAAACAACAACAAAAAAGGTGCAAATGAGTATATGACTTAACATTTCTTCATCTGCTTAGTGGGTCCAAGCTGACCAGGAATCCAGCATCATAAAAACCTACTTGCAAAGAGAGGACTGTAAATGTAAATTTTTTCTAAAGGTCTTATAAATAGATATGAATGTATCTGACTCAAAATATGTCATTTATTTTTAAAAATATCTGAAATCCAAATGGAAAAAACAACAGCTGAACCACACATTTAAAAAACGCCCAAAAAACAAACAAAAAAACCCAAAAAAACCCAAACCCCCCAAAAGACATAAACCTCACTGTATTTCTGTATGAACTGTAATTAAAAAAAAGATTTTTACTTCTGTAATCTTCATAAGTTGGAAGTGAATAAATCTTCAAATTATTGCATGTTAGTTGTTATTGTGCACTTTTTCTCCTTATCGATAAGGCTAGTACTGGAAGAAACAATGATAAAACAGGAAGATAAATTATTTTCAACCTAGATGAAAAAAACATGAAATCTGTCAAGAACAGATCCATTCTCATAAAAATTCTAGCTCAGTTTTTCTACCAGGAGATCTGACTGTAACTCATCATTCCCCATGTTTATTTTATTTGGGTTTGAATGAAAAGATCAATTAGAAGTTTTTCTTTCCTCATTTCTACTTCATATGAATAGCAATATTAGTACAACTCTTTTTGTATAACAAGAGAAAGACTCAGTAATTAAAATAAATAAATAAATAAAAAACCACAAGAAAACCACACCAAAATGCCACCATATAGCCTATGAAAGAGACTCGGTGCAGAAATAAATACAGAGTAAGAGAATTGTGGAGGTACTGAATTGACCTATTGTATTTACAGGTCAAGTTTTCAGAACTAGCCTCCAAAACTGCATGTATTTGCTGTTTATCCACGTAATCAGGTAATTGTGCATTCAGATCAGGCTGTCAGATGCAGGCAGCTTGTAGCTGGACAAAAAGTTCATGATATGCTCTGCTTTTGGGATCAGTTTGAAAAGATGGACCAGAATAACTGTGAGGTGGGTGGAGAGGAAGAAAATCACAGATTTTGGATGTTTATTTACATGATCTCATTATTAGTAAATATTTCTTAAACTGGAAAAATTTAGCATCATATCTTCATTAAAAACATTATCACCTCTAAAGCAATTATCATCTACAAAGCAATTATCTCTACAGAGAAGTAAGAGAAGAAAAATGGCCAAGCGATTTGTCTATTGCCAACGTTGGCAGGAGCAGCTGGAATGTACCTGAATGCTTCAGAAATCCTGTTCCTTGATTTATCAACACTTCTCCATGCTATGCAAGGTCGACTAAGCTTGGCTCCAAGTTCTACTGTTTTCTAACTTCAGGGACTGCAGCAGTCCAGGTGCAGCTGTGCCAGGACCCCTCCATGCTTTTTCTAGAACAAAAGATCGGGGACTTTCCTTAATCACAGAATAGCAAGGGTTGGAAGGGACCCCAGTGGGATCATCTGGTCCAAACTTACTGCTCAAGCAGGGTCATCTTAGACCACATCCCAGAGTATTTTGATATATATTTTGAATATATGGATATGTCACCATGCTCAACCATCCTTTACTCCAAGAAAAGCCAGGTTTATTTGCAGGCACCTGGGGACCTGCCTATAATTCTGCATCAACTGCTGGAGTTCAGAGAGCACAGAGACAGATTGCAAACACTTACAAATACACAAATGCAGTTACAGCAAATTGGAAAATCAGGCAATGTATCAGACTGAAGCTGAATTTTCATGAACTTTATAGACATACCATTGCCAGAAAAAGGAAAACGCTTTTCTCCTAAGCAGCCAAGCCTAAATCTGTCACTTTTTTTGATGAGAGATGCTTGAGCTGTTCTTCCTGGTTTTGGTCTTCAAGCCATGATTCATCTTGTTCTCTTTACCCAACCCCTAAGCCACTTCTGAACTTACTGTTCCCTTCTGTTGATGTCCTATTAAGCAGGTATTTCAGAGCTCAACATATCTGACAATTTTGCATAAGAGACTTTTAATCTTGAGAAAGCAATTAAAAAATTAACACATCCAGAACATATCGCCTAGCTCCTAAAAAAATATTTTGTCTTTAGGAGCCCCATTTGTGCCTGTGCTTAATCCTAATTTAAAACATACCTGAGGGAAATTATTGCTATCAGGCACTAAGCATGAACTGCCCTTCTCCCAGCAGGTGTGAACAGCTCCAAAGAGTATGACTCATCTTTTGATGAATCTAGGGAATGGGATCCCAGTAAAAATCAAGAAGTGTTATCTATGCCACTGTAGGCTTTCCTAATAGATCAATATAGTGATTTTTATTCCCTTTAGTGTCTACCTGTAACTGGTCTTCAATCTCATTTTCAAATGCAAAGTAGAACTGTCTGTTAAGATTTTCTTTTGAGCAGCAAATCTCTTGTTATTTTCAAGCCATTATGACTGCAAAGTGCTATTGAAAACTCACACTAACAACATACTTGTAGGTGGACAACTGACATAAAAGTTGAAGTGTCAACACTTTGGACTTTTCTCATACCCTCTTAAAGGGTGTCCTTCCTGGACACCATCTCATGCCTTTTCTTCACAGGTCTCATGACATTTTGCATATTATAAATGAGTGCAGTGACAGGTTTCAGCAGCATATTTAGGAGGTTTCATCTGCAAAACTCAGCAAAAAGTCCATGGAACACTGTGGAACCATCTATGACGTGCAAGAAGAATGAAAAGGAAAGGTGAGGCAGCACAAAAGCAAAATATTTTATGATCTTTCAAGTGTCTTACTTTTATTTATCAGTTGTATCTAAAAATTCAGGTTGTGATTTGATGATCTAAATAAGAGATTCATTTTAATATATGCTTCATTAATTCCCTCAACCAAGCTTTCTTCATCTAGCTAACTAGGAAAGACTAGCAAAACTGATTTGCTAGACACAATTTGCAATTAAATAGCTGGGGAATGTTTTCTCAAATTAAATTAGTGATGGCAATCTCAGAGAGATATAGGTAATGAAAACATTCATGAGTGTGCATGTGACAAAAAAAGCATGTGCTTAAAGCCAAACTTGCTTTTCATTGCTCTTTTGTCACATCAGATGTTTTTATACAAAAACATAGACTGTCCATGTATTCACCACATCTGGTGTCCCACTTTGAGTTTTTAGTGAAAACATACAAGGATGTGACAAACTTTGATTGATTAGCTAAAGTGAGTGACAGCTTCCTTCCAAGTGCCTAGACCTGATAGCATGCACCAGCACACAGGAAACCAAAATGTAGGTGTCAGCCAAGTGCAGCAGTGGCTCACGCTAATTTTCATCAGGAGATCAAATCTTCACATCCTGTTCACATAGACACACAGAGCTGAGCTCTGGGTTATTCCAGAAAATTGTCAGAGCCTGACTTTTATTAAAGCTCGCTTTGGCTGACAAAATGCTGACAGTTTCAGACAAAAATGCCTGTAATGTTATACAGTGTGAAAATGTTAACCAGTAGGCAATGAGTAATCTTTAAAAAATATATACTGTTTGGAAACTAATGTAATCTTCATAATATCTGTAAAAAATAGCATGTTAAATATGTAGAGAGAAAAACACGTTGAGCAAGATGTTTAGTGCTGGGTCCCAATAGTTACCCCCTCCTTAAGAAGAGATTATACAGTTTAACAAAACAGACCTGGAATAGCTGGGCACAATAACAGCATCATTTGTCTATCTATCTATCTATCTATCTATCTATCTATCTATCTATCTATCTATCTATCTATCTATCTATCATCTATCTATCTATCTATCTGTCTTTCTATCTATCTATCTATAGATATAAAAAAATAAAATTTACACATAAAAAGATGAATTATTTTTATATGTCTGTCCATTGTAAAATAGGTCTGGTTTCACAGAAAAATTATGTACGTTTTTCTAAGCAAAAAACAAGGCCAATTTCTTCTCATATTTTCTTAAGTGTTGCTAGAAGATATTGGCAGCATGTTCTCCCTTTCTGGCAGGACTGAGGGTGAAGAAGGAAGGTTCACTCCTCAAGAGTGTGAAAGAGATGTTCATATTTTCTGTTAAAAATGAGACCCTTAAAATGAAATTAGAAATGGGCAGAAAAGGTTTTTAAAGAATTTTGTCTTATAAAAAAAATAATTCTTAGTTTGCAGTGGGTTGAAAGAGTCAGAGACTCAGTGTGTCCAAAATATCCAGTAGCCTTTTGGGTACTGTCTTCCCAAAAGGCACTTGCCCTGCCCCGTTCAGGAGGATCTTCAAAGGTAAGCTCTGGACTATTCTCTGAACTCATTCATTTGACATGCATATGCATGCAGAATGCAAGAAAAGTCTCTCTAAATGTTCAGAAAATCAAATGCAGTCAAGTATTATTATTTTTTTTTTGAAGAACTGTGCTTTCTAATGGAAAATAATTTCTGCTTAGTTTCTGCAGTCTGGGCTGTGTGGACCAGGTTTCCCTTGCCACTGTTCTCATTCCCTTCCTATACCCAGATGTCCCCTCTTAAGCATTGCAGCTTGAGAACTTCTACTATTAAAGTCAGAAGTGCTTTGGCCCCTGCCAGCTACATCTCCTACAGATGATGCTGATGCAGAGGACTTAGACTGTGCATGGGGCCATGCAATTTGGGCACCTTCCCATCAGAGCTGTTGGCCACTCACTGGTCTCCCTTCCAGAAGATTTCGGTTACTAGGATAGATTTAGCAATAGGGACAGTTTTTGTTCCTGTCTCAAAATATAACAAAATCATAATAGAAGAAATTAGGAGATTGATTCCTAATTGTATAAATTAATTTAATTTCCATAGCTCTAAAACAGATAAATTAAAACAGACTGATTTACCAAAGTTTTTGTTGATCTCTATAAACCCATATATTTTTAGATAATTACTAGCAGTCTCAACCAGTACTTAATCTTGGAAGGGCAAGAATGTGGTGGACACAACAGATTTTTCTTCACTAAGCATACTCTCAGCTTGCTGCTGCAATTCATCTGTGAAGTTAAGCATCATTCAATAGGCATTACGTAGAAACTTCACAAGTGTCAAAAATATGCATCATGGAATGTACACAAATACAAAACATCTTATAGCCTTTACATTAGTACTATTCAGACTATGGATATATCTCATTTTCACAAACATTATTTTTTTTAAAAAAAAAGCAGGAGAAACATGCTCAAATCTAAGTTAAATACTTTAAAATTCACTGAGTGTTTGAAATCCAGATATACATTCATCTCCACACTTTACAGATGTTCCCTCTCTAGTTACAGTCATGCAACAGGCCTGGCTTTAGGTGCCCACAGTCACATTTTGCACTTGAGCCCAAATTTCAGTCTTCTGTGCATATACTTTTTGCCTCTCGAATTTTCCTGCAAATGACATATCCCAAGCAGCTGGCTTTGTAATTGCACAAACCAAGCATACACCAACTCATCAGCTGGAAGCAACCAGATCTCCTTCTGTTCTTCTTTTGCACTATTTGGTCACAGGGAAACTAAGACACCAGTTTAAAGCAGGCATGAAAAAAGTCGAATGTAATCCTAAAATGTATTCCTGTTAGACCTTAGGGAATATTAATATCACTGCTCCAAATACTGGTGGTTTTCATCTGAAGCACTTTATGTCATTCTGGTCATGCATTTCAAGACAGATTAATACAAAATGATATATATGCAGAGAACAACTACTAGGATGATCAGGAAAAGAGAAAACCTCTTTTACAAGAGGCTGCAATTATGCGGTTTGTTAAGCTTAATTAAAAACAAACAAAAATTGTTGAGTGAGGGGAGAGAGTGGGAAAAGATTTGTACATATATCATAAGAAAAGAGTAGATGGAAAGAAAACATAAGGCAAAATTGTTTATCCTGTACAAGAATACAGGAAGAAGAACAAATGGGATTAATTGGTCATAAATAAATTCAGGCTGAAAGCAAATTTCCCAGCCATCACAGTAGCATGTTTAGAAACAATTTTAAGATAATAACAAGAATAGAAACCTTCAAATAAACTTGATGAAAAAGCTACTTCAAAGACTAGATCTCATCAGTCAGTTTATAAGCACATTTAGCCAGTCCCTGATGAAGGACATGACCAGAGCTGAAGATACAATGAAAGGTCCCTTCTTATGCACATGTTTATCACTTGAACCCTGTGCTAAAAATTATAATTTCAACAGCCACAATCATTAGTTCTTAGGTTGCAAATATGAATCAAAAGTGCTTCATCAGATTTTGCATTCTGTATAGATAAAAGTATGATGACCCTAGCTGAATATAGGCAAGTGAATAGAAATGCTATTTTTAGACATAGATATATGTACAGCAGCAAAAGAAAACAATACAATTTCTGCACTGAAAAATGGACAGAATACCCCGCAGATAATATGTGACTGTTTATTTGTAGCTGAAGTGTAAAAGAAAAAGCAATCACAGGGCTTGAGCAGATAAACCAAACTATGTTTCAAATTACTCTGCTGTCAGTTCATATGCAGTTAACATCAGTTAAGCAATTGGGAAAAGAAGGGCTGAGGATAGGGAGAGACAACACATATAAAAATTCTTGCCATAAGATTAGCTTGTTTTATCCTTGCAAACTGGTGTTTTGTTAGTTTGTTGGTTTAGATTTTTTTCCCAAGTCTTCAGCTAACAGAAAAATTGTAAAGATATTACTTTGTGATCATCTCTGAAAGTGTGGAGTAATTCAAAATTCATTTTGTCAATTTGTTAGCTGATGTAGTTCAGATAGAATGAAGACATCTCACTCACTGTCTTACACACTGTGCATGCGGAATTATGCAAATTAAAGTAATATCAATCTAAGTCAAAATTTCACCATTAAAAGTTTTTTTTTTCCCCATGTGCCTTTTAATAGCTTTTTTTACTGTATGTGTTCTTCTTCCTTTTATTGATCTACCTCTACAGATTTGATGTATTGAATTGTTACATTTTTTTTATTTTGTTCTTTTAGCATATCTTTCAGGAACTTTTTACTTTTTAGTTCAAAACTCGTACCAAAACCCCCAGTAAATCCTCACCTATTGATGTTTTCCCCTTGAATGCAAAGTCAATACTGATGTGATAGTTCAACAGTAGGATACACTGCTGTGAATGTCACACCCACCAATATCATTAGGGGTTATATATTCTTAAACCAAAGCCTATTTAAGGCCTTCACTGGGACAGAAAATGCGGACAAAATTCTCCTTTCTGAAACAATGCATATTCTGTCCCTTCAATATCAAAACATGAAGCAAGTTTCTCACGCATCTTGAATATGCAGTTCTCATCCATAGCAGCTCTCCTCCTTAAGATCCTTGAAAAAACATTTGTCCCTACCTACAGTTTTAGTGGGGAGAGGGACTTTACCTGTCAGTATTCAGGACACCTGATTCCATCACTTAATCTTTATCCAGATAAATGAAGATAAATACTTTCTAACTTTCTTCTTCTGATTGCATTAAATGCAGGCTGAACTAACAAATAATAATAAATAAAGTTTAAAGCACAGATTATTCTATAAAGATTTCATTGATTTCTTATTTCATAACAGAAGCTATCTCAGTGCATGGACTTGCTCATATCAAGTGTGGAGCATCCATCTGTTGTGATTTGTGCTGCATGCACAAGCAAGTCTTTGCACACTTTTTGGACAGCTAAACATTTAGAAAAGAAGTCATAACTTTGGAACAAGAGGGGCAAAAAAAAGAGTAAGAGACAAGGCAATAAGTAGACATCCATCAGTGGAACAAGTCAACAGCAGAAAATTAAGTGAAAATATACAACTGTTAAGACAAATAGTTCTTCCACCACTGAATAAAATACTCAGGTCAATAACAGGAATATTTTCTTTTAACAGGAAAGCCTAACACTACAGCACTAAATTCCTGTAACACACAGGATATCTTTGAAATGTTTTCTCAGCTATCTGACATAGGACAGCTGTTTAGCATGACACCTGCCATAGCAAATACATACAACTTGCCAGGGCTTTCTGCTTCTCTGCATGTGGATGAGCCCTGTTACTTAATGGTCTTCTCAAACACTGATGAAAATTTACTACTCTATGATGGTGTCATAGATATGTCTCATAGCCTGCACTCAGGGGATGTTTATAGAAATTCTTATGCAGAAAGACTCGTGGGTGACACAGCCAAGGAGGTTTGGAGTTGGTTTTCTTGGGACCGGGCCAGGGAGGAATTTCTTCTTACACAGCTAAGCTTGAGCATAAGTCTCAAAGACGAGGGACTGTAAATCCAGTCTCTCATCTTCTCTTTTAGTGTCCATCACCAGTGTTTCCATTGTTCCACCTTGTTTCTGTCCTTTTCTTGTTTCAGTCTCTTGCCTCAGTTTGCTCTTTAATCTCCCTGGACCTTTTCAGGACAGTTTCACATACATCTCCTCTCAACCATTTTCCCAGGGCTGCCGCTGCTTTGTTTTTTTTTTTATAGTAGCTTTTGCTAAAATGCCTTGTTGTGTTACAACTGGCAGAGTTAACAGGGGCCCCTCTTATGTCGGCTAGTGTACAGGGCATCCATACAAAAACACAAAATCATTCTCAATAAGAGAGTCAGGAAATCAGGAATATCACCATGAACAGGTGCCTACATAGGCATGTGTTATGATCCAGCTAGTGAGAGGTGCCTCTGCCCAAATTAAAGTGCATGTACTGAAGTCAATAGTGCGATTTTTATTTAACAATGAATGTGAGGCAGAAAGAAATAGAAAAAAAAGAGGAGACAGAGAGATCAAGCAGCAGATAGTCACTGTCCATGGATCTAGCAGCATCTGTTGGTCCCTTTTCATCCTGGGCTTCCCATTGGTGGGGGTCCTGAAGTAATTCAAAACTTTCATTACTTATATATTTTACCAAACAAAGGATTTAATGCTCATTGGCTTCACAGTTCTCTTGTGCTATTTCTTAAATGATTCCCTTGCTCTAATGCTAATTAGTCACATGCTCAGTCTTTCACTTCTTTTGAGGCAGTAGGTTCTTGAGTCAGTAGGTCGTTAAATCTGTGGTTGCAATCTTTCCCTGATGGAGTTACTACCTTTTACCCAGTCAGGTAAAACTGATTGTAGCACAGTTACTGAGCTGGCTTTCCTTGTGACACATACATTCTCCATTCTTTGTGTCCATTATCAGTGATACATTCCTCTTCCCAGCTTTGTTAAGCTTCTCCCCCTCCGTCTGAGATAACATACGGACAATACTACCACCTTTATCTTGTCTTAAGCTCCAGCTGTAGTGTAGTGGCTTCATTTATAGTCCAAGTTTCAGGTATCCACAGAGGCATATTTGGAGGGGGTGGCTTCAGTGGTCTTTGGTGGTTGCAGATGCCACCTGTCCCATAACTTGGAGTGATCTTTGACTTGTGATAAGTGTACAGGCAGTTGCTTCTTTACACAGTTTGCCACAATGGGAATTTTTGTCTGGATAAATTACCCAGGATGTGCTAGCCAGACATTGCCTCCTCCCAGGCCTGGGGTTAGCGCCATCCTATTGCTCCATTCTGTGCTTATCTCATGGCAAAGTCCTTCTGTGTCCTTAGCAGTGTTTGAGACAGGCAACTGTGCTCGTTAGGTCCCTAAGGTGTAAGTATAAACACAAACAGCCTCCCTGATTCATCTTGAAGTACGTTCTTAGATGTATAGGATTAAATAGAGATTGAGACTGAGATTTATGAAGTTCTGATCAGATGAACTCCCAGCTATCAGAGGAAGGATGCTCATAGGGAGCATCTTCCCTTATGCACAGTGGAGGCAGACTGGAGTTTTCCAGAGAGAGCTCCCTATTGAATGGCCACTTACATTCCCAGTTGTGCTCAAAATCATGGAAATTCCTAATGTTTTATTCAATGGGGACATAAAAGAGCTTCTTTCCTGTACTATGCTGATGTCAAAAATTGCACTGATTTTCCCCAGGTTGCACAGTGTCAGGTGCATAGTGCCTTTCTGTCCAAGAGGTCCTGTGCAGGAGTACCAGAGAGCACAGATACTACGCTGTGCATGCCGGATCTCCAAGGTGCTGGGAATGACATCTGACAGACCTCCCGTTGACTTCCTGATTCATGCTAGGTATTGCCTGTTGGCAGGCAAAGAGGTACCAAGATCCTCAGTAATACCCTGAGATTTTATTCACCACCCAAAATGCTCATTTTGATGAACTAAAAGCAGCTAATGAATCCTACACTTAAAATTCATTACCCATGTCTAAGTCACCTGCCGCTGAACCAAGCCAGCTTTGTAATTTTCTGGAAATCAGAGGTGATGTGTTTTGATGGTAGTTTTCTAGAGATATAAATGCATTGTAATAAAGCTGTGGGTTATTTATAGGAAGTATTTCCTTTGCTTTCCAACTTATACATTTTTGCCTGCATCTGCCCCTTTTCATTTTATGGAGAGCTAGAATGCAACTTTTAATGCCAAGGTATATACTTTCCTTTGCAGAATGGCTTACCAGCAATTAAACACCCATTTATAACCACTGTGTAAGAAGTTGCCACATGGTAGGAAAACAAGAAATGGAATGAGATGAAAATACAGGAAGAAAATGGAGTTGGTGGAGGCAGGGCAGAGCAGCACAAGCCAGCTTTCAATTTAGAAAATATCTTTAGGCAATCATATTCAGAAGTATGGAATAATGCAAAATACTTAAGATACCATGTACAATACAATGAGTGTTAAGTGTTTCTTGTGGTTGACCAGTTTTCCCATGACTAGCTGGAAGAAAAGTAAAAGGCAGAAAAACTTAAAGGCTCTCCTCAGAAACCAAGTCAGGGTCATTCATTGATTTTTCCATAGTTCATGGCTCAGTCAATTCCAAGAAGAAACAAACAAAAAAAGCAGTATCGTGGACTTTCAAGCATCTGGCTGATTTGAATGAATCCAGCTAAAATAATCAAACATGTACTGCGAAAAGTAATGGTGACATTTCTGCTGACATCCTGATCTCTCTCTCTCTAAGCATTCGTACCCTGATCATTACTGATAGTTTGGATGATTTTCTGTGCTAACTTCAACATTTTCACACAAATGGCAAATTTAAATAAATAGTGCATTTTCACTGGAGCTATACAACTACCAAGAAAAAAAAATTGCAAAAGTTTCCAATTTTACTGGAAATATCTTGCTTTTTGGGAACAAAATATAGTCAAAGAATGATACTTGCTTTTCTTTTGTGAGATATAGAATGATCAAAACCAGTGGGTAGTTTAATGTAACCGATATTACACAACTCCGCTTGTTTTCTTGTTTAGACAATAGTGCTGCAAAAATTTTACATACAGTTTTAATACTATTGATGCTTTAAACATTATAATATGCATGTTATAGAATTAAAATCAGACCTACATCATGGCATGAAGGAATGTTAGGAAAGTACACTGCTTTAACATTCCAGGGGTAAAACAGTTTGCATTCTCTTATAATTTAATATATAAGCAATGGCCATTACATGTTTATAGAATAACTTCATAATCAATTAAATAAACCTTTTGTTAACATTACTGCTATAATTTCTAAGAACATATGGATATATGTATGGGTACTCTTTTTAAAATATTTATGCAACTGCGTGTTTAGAAATTAACTACTCTTTAGCAAATGAGTGTTAGTGAGCCTGTCAAAACACTGTTAGTTCTTCTGTGGTTATTTGTATTTAATTTTCTGCCTACTACAATGAAAAGATTAAAATTATATGGCAAACTGCTAGTGATTTCTCTATGGGGTTTATCACACTGCTTTATTAGCATAGCATACAGATTATGAAACAGGTGAGGTTATCCTTCAAGAAAAAATAACCAAAAATAACTTTCTTTCCAAATTCCTGGCTGCCACATACACTAAAAGGCAATGATGTGTAGGAATTAAAAAACACAAACAAACAAACAAACAAACAAAAACAGGAAAAGAATAAAAAAATCCCTCATAACTCCTCGCCTGATAAATGATAGGAAAGTTTGACAGATCAGAAAGACACGAAGCAGCCTAAAACATTTGGCACAATGTGTGTCTGGCATACAGAGACTGCTTGTCAAATGCCTATGACTCCATACAGCAGCTAGGGACCCTATGGAGCAGCAGATGGACATTAAGGTAGTATTAATGTAGATGCCATCAGTTTTCAGTTCTGACTGGGACATACTCTTTAGAACTATGAGCAGCTGCTGCCATTTATTGTGACAGCTTCCTGCTAACTTTTGCCAACTGGCACAATCTGACTCTTTGTACCTGAGCTATTAAATGTGTGACTTCCATCGTTTTATTCCTCCAGAGAACTCTTTTAATAATCCTCTGAAGAAGGAATAAGGCATTTATCACAAAAGTGAGTACACATACAATACAGTTCTATTGTCCTTTCATACTGCAGTGGATTTTACATCAGGGGTAAGCATAAGCAAGCTTCCCATGCCTTACACAGTGCCTGAAAAAGGAAAAACTGATGAGTTCTTAAACTGCATTTAAATGATCTGCATTTCAACTACTTTTTTACATTGCTATCTTACCTTTCAGAAAAAAAAAAGTCATATTTCATCAATACACAGAAAGGAAAGCACTTTTTTTTTAATTATCATTCTTTGTGTCAATGGTCATAGCTCAATATTACAACTATGAAGGGATTTTTGAACACCCACTGGTCTACTTAATATCTAAACATTCCTTTTGTGGCAAGCAAAGCTGTCCATTCTTGTAGTGTCTTTACTGTGTGGCAGGAATAATGCATTATAAATGATAAGTGATCATGTATTTGTTATCACTTACACTATAATTTTAGCAAAATATGCAACAATACTACTGGCAGAAAAAAAAACCCACCCTGTGGTACATGTCTTTGATCCAGCTAGACTTCTAGGGATATATTACATCATTTGATTGTGCCAAACAAGAAAGCTAACAGTACAGCACAGCATAAGGTTTGACATACAATAAGAACTGCAGCTAGTCATTATAAAAAAATGGCTGGCAGACATTTATTATGCTGAGCTAACAACTCTTCTGTTTCAAATCTTCCTGAAATCTGACTAATAATGTATGCATGGACTTCTATTGTAGAACTCCATTGCTCGATGCTACACTACCCATGTATACATGTGTAATGTCCCTAAAAAATACATCTATATCAGCCAAAAAAATCCGGTTAGAAATAGCTGTGCTGATATGTGCAACAAGAGCCACACACACTGTTGAAGCTACGGAGGATGAAAGTGTGGTGACTGCACACATGGAAAAAATTATAAATTAAATATAACTAAACATTAATAAAGTCATTATCTTTATATGAACAAAAAACATTTGAAACAATATTAGTAGTTTCAGTAGAAACTTCCAGAGATGGTAAATCCTGCATGTTGGAATGATTTTACTTTCAATACAAATTATTTTTTATATAAATATGTAGTATGCATCATACAAATAGTTTTTCTATATTAGAATTCTTTTCGACCATATTATACTATTACGTATCCTTAAAGAGAAAGTTACCTGAAAATTGTCAGTCTTTTGATCTGTGTCAGAATTTAAGAAATTGTCCAGTGTGCAGAAAAAATACCTCTTCTAGGAAATCAAGGGTGTGTAGGGTAATGCACGAAGAATAATATCAATTCTGGGAACTCTGGGGAAATTTAGAAAATCTCAACGTTTAGTAAGATTAAACACTTATACCCTGATTTTAGCAGTTTACTCAACAGTAAATAGTGACATATACTTAAATGTCTGAAGCTAATGGCCCTAATAGTGATGAACTAGAAATACATCTTAGTGCAAGAAAGATCTTTATCATATACTCAGCTTCAAAAGCCTGCTCAAGTCCCACTGAAATGAGGGTGCTTATAAAAAAAAATAAAAAAAAATAAACAACCAAGCAACTAACCAAAAGAAACCAAGTAAAGCACATGCTTAATGTTGTTCTGGATGAAAGCCTGGAGTGGGAGGTGGTGGAGAGGAAAGGAGAAAGGAAAGTGGAGGACAGCTGGAGGCAAAAATCTATGGGAATTTATATGCAATAAGTACATAGACATCATAAGTACTTACTTTACCCAGCTAAGAACAAGCTAAATGAAATGATACATAACGTTCTACTTAAGTTTAGTAAATGCCCATTCAATCTTCAGGCACTGAATGTAGCAGATAACTCACATGTACAGCAAACTACCCACGCAGTATTAGAGTAACACTTCTTGACTCTACTAACTGTACTTACAACAAACCCTTCATAAGTAATATTATTCATAATACGCTCATTCTCACATGTGCCAAAGAAAAATCTGTGAGTTGTTTCTATAGAGTGTACAATAAATAATATATGTATTGTTAGAACTAATCCATAAACAGAGAATGTTGTTCAGGACCCTGGACTGGAGATGTATCCCTTTGGGAGTACAAACATAATTATGTGGAGACAGAGGAAGACTCAGTTAGTGTATCTTCCAAAGCCATCACTGACAATCAGAAGTTGCACATATTGTAACATAAACTATACAGGATCATGGAATTATAGAATTGTTTCGATAAGGAAGACCTTTAAAGTCATCAAGTCCTTAGCTGATCTATTTTTAAATCATTTGTATGTACCCTTCAAGGCAAAGTAATGTGGCACTAATATTCTATAAAATATGATATATAAGTTTCTATTTAGCATTGCATTCATGCTTCTGTCATGTCTTGACCATCTCAAGAAGAAGATGAATCCAGGAAATGAGTGAATAAAAATAAATGCAAAACTATTAATTTGCAGATGCATGGTCCCTGGTCCAGCTGACCAAACATTCAGCACCAATATAAAAGCAAAAAGAACTTATGGTTATGTGGGAAAGGGACAGGATGCCCCCTAAAAACAGCTCATGTGTACAGCAAGTTGTTTGATAAGCACATGGTAAAGCACGGTTGCTGCATACTGCCTACATGCCACCAGATTTCTTTATAGTTTTCCTGGATTTGGAGCCTTGTTTGCTGAAGGAACAGGGTATGGCTTAGGCTCTCAGCCAGGCAAAGCCATCTTCTTTCCAATGGAAGATGAAGGTCTCCACCAGCACACAGGATCTGCTCTGCAGTGCCTGCATAATGAGTAGAATAAAATCTTCATAAAGCAAACAAGAAGCATTGCACTTCGGTCTCTCTCCACCCCTAGAAATAAAAGAATGTCTCATCTTCTCCCCCAACCTCCAAATAGAGTTCAAAGACTTACAGGTGCTTTAAAAAAATACCTGCTTTTCATCAATGTGCTATTTTACCAGTTTCAAAGCATATTAATATCCTTTGTGACTTCAGTTAAAGTAAACAGAAATAATTGGAAAGATGACAGATAAATTATTAGAAGACAGTATTTGGGATTTACAATACAGGCTAAGCATAAAAAAAAAAAAAGGTAGAAATTCTTCACAGATAAATAATTTAAAAGAAAGTAACATTTTTCCCTCAGCAGGAATGGTTTATTTAGTATAAGATTTTATATACATATATATATGTATTTTAGGAATACTGTGTCTTCATTTTGTCCAAAGCCACACATACAACTATTTATTTTGGTTTAGAATTTAACAGAAAATTACAGAGCATATGTGAAACATTGAAATAGCTGTCTCTAACTTCTATTAATTCACGTTTTTCTGTACAGTATGCATTATACTAGGCTGATAATTATCTGTGTATTAAACACTATGCATTATATCAAACAATGTAATTAATCCAAGGTAAATGTTTCAAACATATCCCAAAAAGTACTACAAACTAACCAAAATCTTAAGAGTCTTTTGCTTAGTTAAAGGGTGTTTTTATCCTTAGAAATCTTTTACCACTTCCAAAGCCAAAGGATTCTCCTCCTTTTGCTGAGGACTAAACCATGTTTGTAACTTATTTTCTTCTACAAATAGGTCA
Source organism: Chiroxiphia lanceolata (assembly GCF_009829145.1). Classification (NCBI taxonomy): domain Eukaryota; kingdom Metazoa; phylum Chordata; class Aves; order Passeriformes; family Pipridae; genus Chiroxiphia; species Chiroxiphia lanceolata. Next base: position 51,538,566 of record NC_045671.1, on the reverse strand, counting down.
ATGAAGCTAATGAATGTTTGTGTAAAGAGCTAGCAAACACATTTAATAGAGCTTCAATAAATAGTAGTGAGTATATTGGTGCCTATATATGAGCGTGTATTCACTGGAAAATGTTTGATTCAGGCAATTTACAAAAATAAGCTTCCTGGTTATTTTGTTACCTGAAGTTGTATCCCTTCCCTCAAGCAGAAACCATATTTTGCGAAGGACATACCTCTTGACATGTACAATAACAAGAGATGGCACAGACACACCTGGAACTAATAAATAAAATGCATTCCTCTGCTCGAGGTAAAACATCCTATCTCATAATATGAAAGCCTGCAATGTGGATTTGGACACCCTAATGTCACATATTACATATATTATCTCTGTGCTGTCTGTGCTCATCAATTGTGTTTGTTGTCAGAGGCTGCGCTCCAAAAACAAAGACAGTGGGAATGCACAGAGCTGTGTGACACCTCGGTGGAGGAACAGGCATGTCACATACCTGCAGCTTCAGCTGTGGAAAGCCACCAAGCTGTGCCATGTCACCACCACCTTCTGCAAAATCTCAGTTCAAAGAAAGGTGTGTGACGTGTCTGCCTCACACTTCAAAGACATGTATGCCACGTGGCAAAAGCTGCTGCAAGCCCCTTCTCATGTTTTGGATCAGCATTTTATACTTGGTTTTTTATTCCTTCTCACACATGGTGCTAATAAATGGAGGAAAATCGTTTCCATTTTAACACACCTGAAAGCATCAGATTTCAAAATATAGTGTCAGACCTGTCACCTTGTATGTATATGCATTTTTGACTATTCACACTGAGTCTGGCTTTTGCATTCCATCTTGCTGAGCTGGCACTTTTAAGAACACAGTTTCTTCAAGTAATATTGAACTAACACATGCAGGATTGTACATCATGGGTGGATACACAGATTTTATTTTAGGGAAATACATTGCAGGGTTATCCAAACTTTGTCAGGCAATGGTGCAAGCCTCCTATCAGTAAAATTAGTGATGGTGCAATAAAAGAAATAAAGTAAAATTGATTTACATGAGTTGAGTATCTCACATGTGTCCTCTGCATAATGCATTTAATGAAATCCTTAATCAACCTGTTATTACAGGATTCTCTGGACTTTTTAGTCTAAAGTATCTTATTTCTGAAAGAAAAACCTCCTCATGGATATTAGGATGAAAATATAAGAATTCCATTTGGACAATATTTTCTTCATGGAGGATACTAAAGTACCTTAACATAATATTTTAGGAAACAGATTAAGTACCACTTTCTGAGATACACATAATAAACTAGAAAAAGTGACATTTGCTATTCTAAAGGACACTGTATTCAATGTAAATATTAAAATATCTTATTATTATCCCTTTGATCAGTCAAACTTCTGAACCATTGAATATTGTCTAAGAATACCTTAGCTTACCATCAACACTGGAATCCCTTTTGAATTCAAGAAAGAATGCATTTCACAACAGGATGCTCTTTTGAGACACTTTCTACCCACTGCATGAAGACAGACAGTCAAACAGCACTTCAAATGATAACTCTGACAGTTATCTTGGACAATGTGCAGCTTAAGAAATAGCTTTCACAAGGAGAATTCCCTGGAAAACAAAGGTTTCCAGGTTTCAAATTATACTTCCTTGGAAAAGAGAGACAGAGTTATGCAGAAAAACTAGATGATGCAAATGGTCACACGAACAAGTTTCTGTGGGGTACCTTCAGGCTGGAATTACACCAAGAGCCTGTACACAAGTTTTTTACCCTATCATAACTACCATTCCTTTCACCTTCTTTCTTGGGTTTGTGATCGGGTACTGCTCTAATGCAGTGCAGTACTAATCTGCTCCATATTCTTGCAAACTCATTCCTATTCTTATATCATAGGATCTTAATAGACAGCTGCTGAAATCAATGCCATTTTGTCTTTATCTTGCACTTTTCTTAAATTTCACATTTTTTAAAATAGAATTTCTAACAGTGTGTTTTATTTCAAAAGACTGTTTTCGACAGTGACTTTTTTTGGGCATAAACTGACGCTTAGGAAATTCCACCTGAATATGAGGAATAACTTTCCTGTGCAGGTGACCCTCATATATTCAAAAACTCTCTGGACGCAATTGTTGCAATGTGCTTGAGAAGAGAGGTTGGACCATCCACTGTGGTCCCCTCCAACTTTACCCATTCTATGGTTCTGTGGTTCCCATGCCATGTTAATTGGGCAGCACTTGCAACTTACTTAGGTGTGAGTTTCACTCATCTAAGAGTGAAAGAATCAAGCAATTCCACTCAAACTTCAGCTTCACATGGTGGGTGAAGAGGCCTAGCTGATACTCAGAGAGTAGTTGTAGTACTTTATGCATTTATCATGAACTAGATTCTTAATTTCATATGCAGGAGATGCCAATCAACCAGAAACCCAGAACACTTCGAAGTGATAGGTGATATCATTTCTGTCTGTGTGTGCCATTACATACCTTTCTTCTGTAAGAGAGACTTATAATAGAGATATCCATATTTATGTATCCACACATTTACCTGTTGAAGTGATTTCAGAGAAGGACCACAAAAGAGCCCCTTTGCTATGGAAAGAGTCTGAGGGAGTTGGAGTTTTTCAGTTTGGCAATGCAAGGCTCCAGGGAGACCTTAAGGCACCTTCCAGCACCTAAGGCACCTTCCAAGCCCCTAAAAGGGCTACAAGAGAGATGGAGAGGGGCTTTTGAAAAGGTCATGAAGTGACAGGACAAGGGTGATGGCTTCAAACTGACAGAGGACAAGTTTAGGTCAGATATTGGGCAGAAATACTTTACTGTGAGAGTGGTGAGGCACTGGCACACATTGCCCAGAGAAGTTGTGAATATCCTGTCTCTGGAAGTGATCAATGCTAATTGGATGGGGCTTGGAGCAACCTAGTCTAGTGGAAGGTGTCCCTGCCCATGGCAGGTGGGTTGGAACTAGATGACCTCTAACATCCCTTCCAACCCAAAACATGCTAAGATTCTGCGGTTTTTAATACCAAAAAGAGAAACAAAGCTTAGACCTCCTGAGAACTGCAGCTAGGGCCAAATCCAGCTTTCACAGATGTCAGTAAACTAGTTCTCACTGAACTCAACAGGATTCATTATGCTCTTGGTATTTATGGAATTGAGTTTATTTAAGCGGGCAAGTTTCAAAGCCTATGGCTTTAGGTTATTCATTTTTGCATATATGGTTTTAGTAACATCAGTTAACTAAACAACTTCATTCTTATTGCTTCAGACCTCTCATTAAGTCATATTCTTCCTACTATTTCTGATTCAGCAATAGCTCTCTCAAGATTCATACAATACCTGAAACTTTTGATGTTACCATCACAATGGTTTGTCCATATCTCCACATCTAACAACATCCTTTCTTGAAGAGATTCATTACTTTACTGTTTTAAAATAAAACTGAGCTGAAATTTCTTACAATGGAAGATCCAACTCTGTATCTATTATGATATTGTTTGGGTCTGAAATGCATAGAAAGAATTCTTAGTCCTAAATTTCTAATTCTACTCTTACATAATAAAAATATTCTCTCAGCAATACTATTACATCATGTTTATTACTATTATTATGAGTCAAAATTTTCAATTTTCCAAATGTATATACTGAAGCCATACTAGTTTTAAACAGTTTAAACCTGAGAAGATCAAAAGTTGTTAAGCTTCCCTCTGTCACTAACACAGCATATGGGTCAAAAACATTGCTAAACTGAACACTTCTCACCATATGCTTATAGACTATATTGATATAGAAATTACTTATACAAACACGGTAACATATAGGCAAATAGCAATCCAGCAAGTCTCAGGAGACCAGGAAAACACAAAGTTAGGGAAATATGAACATAGTGTACCCAAACATAATCTCATCCAATCATCCTTCATACGAAGACTAAAATCAGGCACAACTTGCTTATTAAAATATATTGCAGAGAAATTTTTAGCTGCAATCAACTTATCATTCCTGTGAGGCAGAAATCTTACCAGTGTTCTCCAGGAAGAACAGCTCCCCTAAATCTCATATATTTTCTCCCAAGATTTTCTGGGAGCAGAAATGAGAAAAAAGAAGAAAAAGCTGATCTCCTCACACCTAAGAATGGTGACTCTAAATTTCAGATATCTCTTTTGTTTCTGTAAGAAAAGGTTCATACCCTCAAATTCCATATTTGTCAACTATTTAGAAACAAATTTAATATGTTTTTTTTGTTGTTTTTTTTTTTTTTAATACCTACATAGAATAATTGTAAAATTACTAAGCCAAGATATTACTGAAACTACAAGGATGCATTAATAAGCTTACACAATTCCCCAGGACGATTTCAAGAGAACAGATTTTACTTGCATAAATGTCTTTTCTTCATAACCACAAAATATATCTGAAAAGATCATCAAAGATGACCTTTACGTACCTCAATGCATTACAACAGATTTAATGTCAACAAGGCTGTTTTTTCAGGATTTGTGCAGCACTGAGTGCCTAGGTTCAAAATTTCAAACTCATTAACTTAACAAAAATATGATCTTCATTAAAAACTCCACAGTTTTAGAAAGCCTACTTTCTCCAAAAGAAAGACACTCACATCTAGCCTCTTAATTATATTCTGGAAGTCAATAAGGTCAGCCATGTGAATTCTTGAACGTTTTGAAATTTTTCTCTGGTTTTGGTTTTCTTATTTATTTCAGAAAGCTTGTTCTTTTTTTTGCCACCAGGACTGATGAAGCCAGATTATGTTATTGTCAGGCCAATTCAAATCATCTCTAAATGGTAGATGTAATTGGGGAAGATTTCTTCCTTCTTAAGGAAGGAGGTAAAATCTATCCTCAAATATGGCAAAAAAGGAGACCTAAAGGAGCTAAATGTTCATCAGTCTCATCTTGATGCCTGGGAAGGTGAGGAAGAGGGACCATGTCCTCTTCTAGGTAACTTCCCAACATATTAAAGATGTGAAGCTGATTAGAATTGATTGGTATCAATTTATAAAGAAGAAATCATGCTTGACTAACCTGATAGTCTTCTACAAGGAAATTATTACCTTGGTGGATAGATGGAGAGTAGAGGATCATGGTTATTTTGACTTTTGCAAGGCTTTCAACTTGTTTCTTATATAATTTTCATAGACAAACTGATAAAGTATAGACTAGATAAATGGACAGTGAGGTGGACTGAAAGCTGGCTGAGCTGATGAGCTAAAATTAGTGTTGTGATCAGCACCACAAAGTACAAGATTCTGAATTTTGATAAAGGAAAATGTGAAGTCCTGCATGTGGAGAACAATAACACCAGGCATTGTTAGAGGCTGGTGCTGAGCAGCTGGAAAAGGGCTTGGCAGAGAAGGAACTGCTGGTTGGTGTGGACAACAAATAGATCATGAGCCAGCAATGATCCCTCACAGAAAGGCCAACATTTTCTTGTGCTGTATTGGGAAAAAACTCACCAACAGGTTGAAGGAGGTGAACCTTTTCCTCTGCTCAGCAGTGATGAAACACAACTAGAGTGCTTTGTCCAGCTCTCGGCTTTTCAGTATAGGAAAGATGTGGGCATACTAGAGAAAGGCCAGAAAAGGGACAAAAAGATATCTAAAGCACTGTAGCATCTTTCATACAGGGAGAGACTGAGAGAGCTGGAACTCTTCAGCCTAGACAAGAGAAAGTTTGGAGGGATCTTGTCACTGTTCACAAATACCTGATGGAATACAGAAGAAAGAGTCAGGCTGCCCAGTGACAGAACAAGGGTCTATGGGAACAAACTGAAACAGGACATTCCATCTGAACATAAGAAAAATATTTATCCAATTCTAGCGGTGGTCCAACAATGGACCAAGTTACCCATAGTGGTTGTACAATCTCCAGGAGATAATCAAAACCTGACTGGACATAGTCCTCATCAACGTGTTCTGGTTGACCCTATTTTGAGCAGGAGGATTAGAGTCAAGGATCTTCGAGGGTCTCTGCCAGCCCCAACCATTCTGTGATTCATATCTGTTAGGTACCAGATTTTGCTAGATTAGGAGGTGTGCAAGAACAATAAAGGATACATAAGGGTATGTAGCCAGGCAAAACATCACAGAATAGAAATCATATATCAGTAAACATGGGGTTTGAGCATATTCTACAAAAGCATGAAAACCTCAAAACCATCAAGTTTAAGCCTTTCTGTACACAATAATTCATGTGTATGTATGTATGTATTTATTTATTTATTTAGAAAGTAACTACCATCCCATAGGAATGTATGACCTTGTGTTTTATAAGAGCAGAAATAAACAGGCATTGCCCGCTGTGAAGATCCTGCTTCTCATAAGAGCGTGGATAAACTTGGCTTTTTTGTAAATAGACTTGGGTCCTGGTTTTTGAAACCTACTGAGAATCTTTTCATTCTCCTCAACTAGTAGGTATTCATACATTAGGAATTTCATAGAAAGACAGAACAGTACAAAATCAAGAATATACAAATGTCATTATACTCATGGGCTGAACAGTATAATTACAAATTCTATTGTCATGAGAGCAAAAAACTTAAGTTCAGTAGTAGAGAGTATTTTTCTACATGTGAAAACTATGCATTTTGCCTTCAAGTTGCTATACAGAATGTGACAGAAATTATTAGGCAGTGCAGCTAATTAGTCCAACTTTTTCTTCCAAGTTCACTTTTATTAATACAGCTGAAATGTTTAAATCCGCCAAGAGAAATGGACAATGTCTTTTCATGCCATATTTCACACAACACTTAGCTTCCCTCTGCAAATCGTTAAACAACCAACAGATGTATTTTGTTTTCTGCTTGAACATTGGAAGAAATTCTTCTTGAAGGATAAATGTAACATTAGTTTGTGCTCCTATTATAGTTCATCATAATGTCATGACTGGAATTCCTACCTCAAACTAAATGTTGATTTTTAAAATTTATTTTTTTTATTTTGTTCTTCCTTAACATCTTTAACTACACTTGCTAGTGCCAAAGTGGCATTCATCACAAGATTTTTGGAAAGGTGGTTCAAGGTTGACAGTGCGAACAAGACAGTGACAGATTGTTCATAGAAAGTAGCAGCATAAGCCCTACAGATGATCAGCTGAAGACCTTATGATTATTATCTTCGAGGAAACCACACAAGCCAGTGTTTGCTCTGTATCTGAGGCAAACAGCAAGAAAGTTTTCTTTATCCCTTTTCTCTCTCTTTTGTTTCAGCAGTGGAATGCAAAGCAAATATACTTTAGTGTCATGATTTTTGTTGGCACCTTTCCATAGCCAATTCCATTCATCCAGAAAAGGGATGAAATTCCATCATTCGAGCATGACATCTCAAAATTCAAACTTAATGAGAGCTTTGGCAGCTTCTGTCGAAGGCAGACAGTGATTAACAAAACACTTCAGAGTACAAGGCACAGCAGTGCTCAAAGAAAACAGTGATGATCTCCACTTAATTGTAGAAAAGCCCAAAGCATCTGCCAGCGGAGGAGAACTCGAGCCATAAGGAGCTATTGCTCAGATAGGCTGTCATCTCCAGAGATCAACAACCATATGCTCAGCTCAAGCACAAACTCCAAAGAAGTTAATTTTCTGACAAAATACAGGGATAAATATGACATTCAACAAGTGTGCTCACTCATCCTGAACACACGTTCATCTGCACGTATCAGACTTATGCATCATTTAAACTGAAGCAAATATAATTTGTTTGGAACACAAACATTACTGTGTGAGCACAGGTATAATTAATCTTTGTCCGCTCCACGGGTTCTTGTGTTCCACCAGTTAATGCTTACAGTAAACTTTTGATGAATGAATGTGGTCACCTGTTGCAAACTGTCTCACTGTGTAAAATATCAACCTTTGTCTTCTCTGTTACCTAGTAAGCACATAGTTATCACACCTTCAGTTGCAGAAGATTTTTATCCTGAGTTTTATGACAACGTAAGGTACATTCTCAATGTCAGGGACAGGATCTTTGAATAAACTCAAAAGATAAGCAAGCTTATTTTAAGAAAATTATCATCTAAGTGTGCTGGGCTAGGGAAAGTTTAATTAGTCTACAAATATATTAACTCTTTTGTGCTTATTTACTACCTGATAGTCAATGAATGGAAATACATTATTAAAATGTATATGCCTGGCAGCAAGAATTAACAGAAGGGAAAAGATCAATATAAAAGTGGAATGTACTAGAAAAAAACATGTTGTCGAATATAAAGTTAAATGTACTTTCAAGTTAACAGGAAATTTTTTTTTTTTTTAAATTACCTCAAATGCCCTTCTGCTATGTCAAGTACAGAATATTATGACTTTGTTGGAAAATAATTTACCCAAACACCAAGGAAGTGTTCTGTATACTGACTGAGATAGGCTTTCCAGATAGGTGTAGTTAAAGAAATTCACATAGTTATCTCTTAAATGTCAGCACTTCACATGCATCAATCTGCATCTGTCCACATTTATCCTTGTTCTGTCCTAACTCTTCCACAAATTGCATTCAAACTTCCTGTGCCTAACATTCTTTGACCTCCTGAAGCAGCAACTCTCATCATAAGGAGGAGTTTGAGGAAAACGCAGATCAGCCAGTCATTTGATACATTGTTTTAACAAGCATTAGCACCCAGTGCAAATAATCATAATATTGTGGATATCTAAAACTTAAAGAAAATAAGACCTTTTCCTAGCAATATAGCTACATGATTGTTCATAGAAAGACTTGTGTCTGATGTAGACTAGCAGCGCTGTGAATAGTCAAATGCAAAAGAAACTATAATCAACATGTGTCCTTAATTAGTGGACATGGAAGAATTGGCTGCAATTGTTAACTTTCTCATTTTATATTCTTTATTTTTTTCCTTCTTTTCTTTGGTATTGGTTGTCTGACATGCTTCCTGGTAAACTGTTAAAATATAGCAGTACCATAAAGCATATGGAAACAGGTGAAGGCAGAAAAGGATCCCTCATGCTGCAGCAGGATGGGCTGGAACAGAGATTTACACAGCACAAATGATGAACAACACACAAACTCCACTCTGCTTTGTAGTACAGAAAATACAGATATTTTGAGAAAATCCTGGTTGGATGGAGGAGGATGAGTTTAACAACAGTCTGTTGTAACCTGTGGTCCAAGGGCACACTTCATTCCTTTTAGCAAGGACTGCAAAGCCATCAAGCCTCCTCAGGAATTCCCTGGGAGATGCTACTTTCCACTGATAGAAAATAAAATTATTTCTTAATTACTTAGAAAACTGAGGTCTGTATCTTTTATTTTGACTACAAATAGAATGTAATGTGAACTTTTTACGCTTTCAGCTCCAACACACTCAGGTCTGAATAACAACATCTCCCTCATGTTGGGGGCAGAGTACTTTGTGGCAGAACACCAGCAGAGAAAGAAGTACTTTGCAGAGTCAGTAAGTATAAACAGCTCAACTGAGAGCCCAGCAAAGGGCTCTGTTGTGCTATCTCACAGTACAGACAATAACATACAAAATGAAAAAGCCTATGCCAAGTGCATGGAATATGCAGAGTGTCATGCCATTGCTCTCACTAGACTGTCTGTTATGGGCAGAGCAATTTATAAGAAGCAGAGACAAAAGCAATCAGCCACACCCCTGAGCACAATAGCAAACAAACTCTTTTGAATAAAATTTCTTTCGAAAAATACATAAAATAAAAAGAAGCAATTTTTTAGAATGCAGGTATTACTGCGTTGCCATCACTAGACATTCCTCCTGTAGATTGTGGGATAAGAGAAATTTAATTTATCCACTTTTTAAATTATATTGTACAGTAGCTTATAAAGAAAATAATTTAAAAAAATGTGTTACATTGCATTCCAAATAAGATAAGTCTGTCAGTTATGGAATAGCTAGTAGAGTATCAAAGAACTGAACAATAAGAATTGATGTGACTTGCAAAATAGATGGAGAAACAGTTATGCAGGACCCGATTTAACAAGCAACTTAAACATACACGTTATTTTTAGTGTGTGGATATTCTAATTAAAGGGAATAGGATTAAACACATGCTTAAAATGAAATATATGCAAATTTTTTCCTGAATCAGAACCTTCTTTCAGATTCTGTCACTCATATTTCCAGCAAAGTTAACAAAATAAGCAATTAGCACCTCACACTGCAAATAGTGCTCGTCTTTCAACTTGCACAAGGTGTCAGAGTCTGGTCCCTTAGGCAGCAAATATAAAGAGCACATATGTGCATGTAATACCAACAAAACAGCAGCATGTAAGTATTAAAAGCAATCATACAAGCAACTTCGAGCTTGCATGTGCAGTCACCCAGTTTATCTTTGTAAAAATTCATGGAAAGTCATGCCCCATGGACACTGCAGGTAATATGCTTCCAAACGAATTTGGCTGCACATCCAGACACGTTTTATTTTGGAGTACAAGAATGCCCCTCATCTTTTTCTAGGAGCTTTGGAAGAGATACATATGCTTATGAGGCATTTTTTCGTTGGGTATTCACTAAGTTCCACACATAATCTTTTTCAGTATATAATCTTTGAAAGCTTCTAAAGTCAAATAGAATTGCTACTATCAGGTAGCAATGTAGATAAATAGAAATTGCATATGAATAATTTGTGTTACTCCCTTCTTGTTGCCTGATTTAAACAGTTTAGGGAAAAAAAAGGTTGGTTGTTTGTTTTATATCTATATAGCTGATCTCATTTATTTGCCTAAAAATGCTGCTGAACCTAAGCAGATTCTACCAATTTCTATCATTTTAAGCATTTTATTGCTTGTAGGAAATGCATTCTTAAGTGATATATGCAGTAAATTAAAAACTTGCTTACTTTACAAAAAAGCATAATCCACCAAATACCACTATAACAGCAGCACAGATCTAAGGTATGTTTCCTACTGGACAACAGAAAGCATGTCATAACTATAGTAAGGTAACATCCTCCTTATTGATAATAAAGATCTTTTTTGTACATCTCAGTTGATTAAAGAATGTTCCTCAATCCCTTCAATTCACAGAGTAAAGCACCTTTGTAACAGAACAAAGTCTCCTCTAATGAAAGACTAAATCAATACACAAAAACCAGGAGAGATTTTCTATGAGAGCTTATGAATTTCAGAGTTAATGTTGCAATAATGGTTTTTTTGCTGTACTGATTGCATTTTCACACATTTTTGTGAAGCTCTAGAGGGGTAAGCATAATAGAGCAACCAGCATGAAGAAGTAGTTTTTTGATGGAAACCACCATCATTGTGACAGCTTTGTTGGATATGTTAACAGAATCCTTGCATTTTCTGCTGAATTGTATGCAAAAATATAATGTAATATCTTCCCTTTGAATTTTTCAGGCATCATTCTTAAAATGAACATAAAGTATAAATCAAGGATGCCTCTTAATTGAAATGGAACTACAATTGTCCTTGCTATTGGCAGGAACATCAAATATAATTAGCTGACTAAATATAACTGACAAATATAACTGTCTAAAAATCTATTAATCTATCGAAACAAACACATTCTGAATTCTTCATTAAATTGTAAGAGTTCACAGTACTACCATAGTCACTGATTATATGACTTAAAAACAAGTGTTTTCTGTAGTGCTGAAGAAAAAATTCTGTCAGACCTGCCTGACCACCAGAAAACAAGAAGGCATAAGGACAAAGGGACAGGACACTGTTGCCCAAATAATTCTCAGAAATTTAAAGGTTTCCACAAAATACAATGATATTTGATGAGTTTGTGGGGGTTCTTTATACACAAGAGCAGGCTTGACTTTCTGTTGTCATGGAGCTATCCAGTTCACCATAGTAAGCAACTGACTTACCATGAGTAGACAATAAGTACAAGGGAAAAAGCAAAACTAGTTGCATAAGAGAACAGTCTTCTATGGGAAACTGTTTTATTGGTATACAGATTAACATGGAATAAATATGTGCAGGAAACTGCCATATGATAAACTGAAGGGAGAAAAGGAAAGACAGAAAAAAGGTCAAATATGCCTGAAAAGGATTTATTGTAGTTATCACATGTGTATTTTGAACAAACACAGTTCCCAGTGAAGCATTGTGTTAAGCATAACCAGTGCTGTAAAAAAGCATGGTCTTCTTTAAGTTATGAGTTACAATAATGTACTGCTGAAACTGTTCTTGGCACTTACTGCTAGGAACTGACAGTCTTTTTCAGATATTTACAATGTGGTTTTTTTCCCTGAAATAAAACACTGCCATTGCTACCTTCAGGTTTGAAAGACTGAGAAATTTTAAAGCTGTACTTCTCAAGTATTTTTTCAGGAGAACAAGAAAATATCATTCATCTTTGAAATTTCTTAGCCATTAGGACATACAAATTTCTTAACAACTACTACTACAAAAATACCACATCGTGAGCATCTATTTTTAAGTGTTTTCTAGTGTGGGTAAAACTTTAGTGGTCACTGAAGTCAATTGCACATGACCACAACTCAGGGGTCTGTCTAAGATGACAGTGAAACTGTGCAGGATGTTGTAAACTAGCTACTAGCACTATTGTGGGTTTAACACTGCACTGCTACCTGAATTCTGCTGTATGTGCAAAACTGAACGAGTGTTACAGCAATGGCATGCAGGTAGGAATGAAATAGAGTTAACATTCCAGGGATCACACACAAGGACTTGTCCCCTCAACCAGGGAGGGATGTGCTTCATCTAGAAGAAGGGTCTGATATGGAAAACCTTGAAATGTTTTCGATATTCCACTACATAACTACATAATTTACATCTCAGCACTGGGGACAACTCTTCTCCAGAATGTATATCTCTGCCCTACATCAGGTCTCTCTGTTCCTTAATGATCTGACTGCACAGGAAACCTGTACCTAAACTCTTCACTTTTTCTCCCACAGTCCTCTCAGAGGACTCCCTGGCTCACCGGCTATAGGGCATAGAGAAAGGCTCTGCAAACAGGAATCCTTTATTTCCAAACTATTCTCTTCTATGTTGTGATTCAAATTCCCTCACACAGAAGTAACTTGAACGTAGAGGTGAGGTTATTTATTCCTTCACTTTTGCAGAGACTCATCTAGAAGGCATATTCTTTGAACAGATCTCAATGAAATGATAGAAAATGATATAATTAAAAAAGTTCATCCCTATTGGTGTAAGAAAGGGGCTTAGTGCCTATCTAGACCTGTATATGGGTGCGTTTAGGGTTCCTGGGAATTTACTGGGACAAAACTCCATTTGTTTCACAGTAAGGTGATTGCTGAGGAAAAGTAGACACAACGTAACTTAGGGACAGTCTAAAGTCACATGTAGGGACCAGGTCATTAGTTCATTAGAACTAGTCCCTTCCTGTAGATTAAGTCCATTATTTTCTAAGGGATGCCAGAAGAAATTTAAAATTAGAGTATCAAATTTCAATTAAACCATAAAAGGAAATAAATTAATAATTCATAAATGATATTAAAAAAGATGGTTGAAAAAATTTCCATGCAAGTGTGTTTAAATGTTTTTTTGTATGCCTTAAGTCAGTCTTTAAAAAACTTAAATGATCTTATAATTTCAGCTGATCAACTGAAAAATGTCATGTCAGAAAAACTTACTTGGTGTATATGTGTCATGTTTATAACATGGTAGAATATGTGTTTCTTATTTTAAAGATAGTTCTAAATATACCACAACCACAGAACTCCTCAAATAAAAACAAAGGAGTCAAAACAAGTATTAGTATTTACCACTAAGCATCCTTTGATGTAACACAAGAATAAAGAAAAAGTCATTTTCTAATTGTGTTTAAAATAATGAGAGATAATAATGTACTGGTACACCAATTAAATCACAGTTTCAGATCATACAATTAATATTTAAAAAAGTAAATTTCCAATTTTTTTTCTCCATCTCTGGAGATATTTTCAGGGATATGATCCTGTCAATAACTTCATTTGACAATTGTACAAAATCAGGACCATGATATATGAGGCAAGCCCAACTATCCATCTGAGCGGGAGAAAATTTAATATTTAAAAAATTAAAAAATATTTTTTATTGAAAAGGTGAAACACTAATTCTACCAAATACGAATACAGGTGTTGACAATTTTGAACAATTTGGATTGCTGTTCATAGTTTTTACTACTACAATCTTGAGTGTATATATGCTATAAGCAGCACAAATTAAGAGTTTGTTTGAAATATGAACTAATTAGAATTTTTTTTTTTTTGGAACTGTCAAAATATTGCTTTTTGTAAATGATGTATATTTACAAATAAAGAGAATTTTAAATATTAGTTCTGGAATTGCAGTGAAGGATCCTGGAAAACACAAGTATCTGTCAATTTTACAGATATCAAGACTGTGAAGACTAATTTTCAAAAACCTTGAACATAAATTTTGAACAAAACCAATTGTTATTTACAAATACGCACCTTTGAAAATGAAGTTCTGTTAAATCAGCAACTATTTCATAAAAATTGAAATGTAAATTACAGATTTCCAATTCTCACAGTGAATAAAAGTAATTTTTCAACCTCAATGTGTAGTATTAAGTATTATATATAAAATTGTTTACAGTTTCTCCATTACTACATCTGTATTAATAAAAAACAGGAAAGATAGAACTGTTGCAGAAAAGTAGCTATTAATTTAAATTTCATATTTTCCTACCTTAATTCAAGACACAACATTATGACCAGTTTTGCAAAATGGAAAAATATGTTGCAACAAACATCAGTTTTTTGAGAATAAATATTTGAAATATGTTGTCACTTTTTTAAGTAATAGCTTTAGGTCTTTTCTCGAAACAAAACCTTATATATCCATAATGGGCAAAGTAAGATCCTTCCAGACAGAACAAAATACAAGCTGTGTTAAGTGGACGATTTATGTAGTATCTGAGGTGCTGGTGAGTAATCTTTGTGAAAGACAAAATACAACAAGTGAAGTACACACATGATTTAAAGAGAGATTACAAATTCACACGAGTAACAAGCCTATCAAGAGACAATGTGTCTAGTGACATGCAGAACAGTAAAGTGTTACTAAAATCACACTTCTGGTTATAAACCATTCTAAGTATTATAAGTTGTTATATAAGAGGTTTAAATTTTTCCTGCATCTTTATAATTTGGAATTCATGCATCAGCACCTTGGGACAAATTACTGAAATCAAACACTTCCAAATTTGACTCAGAATAGCAAACAGTTTTTTTCATCTACACCACATATTTGGAGCAGGTAGAGCAGTTTGACATGCACCAAACATATCTTTACTAGCATTCTTACACACAAAAGAGGAAGAGGAAGGGGAGGAGAGGACTTCTATTTCAGCATAGAGGATTTCTCCCAAACAAACAAGAGATGCAATTGCACCTCTGTCCTTCCTTTCTAGCACTACAAATTCTCTGACAGTTCCACGCTGATTTTGTAAAAAGCCTAATGTAAAGCACAATCCCACAACATCCTCTGGCTACCAGCCCTCAGACACTCCCTATTTCATGTAAGCTTCATCCACATGAAATACTGTGATTGCATTAACTCTAATAGGATATTAATAATCAAATCTTCAAACTAATATTTGTCTTGTAATAAAGCACAAGTTCTACATCTACCAGACAGCCAAATATTTCATAGGTACTGTTTTTACTATGGATTTTTTTTCATTTGTTTAAAATTTATCCATTTCTAAATTCTCTAACAACCACTTACAAAAGGAACAAATATTTTCATCTTATGTTTGTGGTAATGTCAGAGACGTTTCAATCACAGTTACCAGAAAACAAATGGTACTTATATTAAAAAAAAAATTCCAAATAACTAAAGAGTCATAATTTGCTGAATAATGTCTAGTTTTTCAACTGTCTTACCTCCAACTAAATGTAAAATATGTGGACCAAGCTATAAAAGCTATACATTCACATAGACCATTAGCTGTTGTGAAAGACTACTCTTCTTGAACAGCAGCTACATAATACAAAATAGTGGATTTCTATTTCACAGCTATATAATCACTCATCTTACCTTAAAACCCCTTATCTCAACACCTGATCAGCCATCAGAGCAAATTTTGTAACTAATAAGACTTAATTTTCAAGAAGGGATAATATACTTACTCAAAATACTATCAAATAAAAATAACCAGTTGGTAAGATTGAAAGCAAATCCCTGTTAAAAAGCTGCAGTACTTTAGTGCATACTAAAAAATGGCTTGGTGGAGCTGAAAAGGTTAGGCATTCAGACGGATTCAGTTCTACCTTTCCTTTAGACATTCCCTGTTCCATAGGTTGGAGCATTTGTGATAATCGTTGCATTTCCATCTGCCTCAGATTCTTGAAAAAGACCTGTATCTTGCCTATTTATCTTGTTACAAAATGAAAACTAAAAGCACGAGTATTTCGGACAAACTTTGGATAAACACAGCAGAGCACAGTAGTGCCTGTTGGAGAGTGTTCTTTCTGTTGGATAAATAAAATGGATCCTTTCAGCAATTTTTCTACTCTTCTTTTTTTTTATTCTCCTTCCTCTTAGAAACCTCTGATGTGTGAAAAGTTACCCTAAGGTATAAGAGGCAAGGATCCAAAGACTCTTCTGGTCAGTACAACACTTTATCATAAGAAAATATCATTAGTGACATTTTAAAAAGATCAGGTATAATAGTCTGATGACACTAAGTAGGTATTACCTTTGTTTCAGCTTCCATTTAAATATTACCTCCTGTAAGCCAGTATAAAATATATTTCTTATGTGGAACATCTTGATTCATGTGTACCAATACAGAATTTCATGGCCTCCTCTGTTCTGTCTGTAGGACTCCGTTGTTACGCACTTGCCATGTGGAACTTTTTACAGATTAGAGCTACTGTACATAAACTCTTTTTCCTGTTCGCATAATGGATGATGAAAAGAGAGACTGAAGAAAAAAATCTAATCAAGAACCTGTTTCTTAGCTGTATTGCATGTTATTGTTTCAATCTTATTACACCACTGGCATAGAGAGGGCAGGGGAGGATAAGTGTTAGTCTGCCTTTGAAAGAAAACTAGGTTTTCTACAAAAGGAGAATGTGATTCTTTAATCAATTAAAGTATATAAATCTGATAGAAATAACAAATTTAAAAAAATTCAAAAATCAAAACAGCAAGGAAATGCTATGTTAAAAGCACCTGATGGATTGTACGTGAATATTCTTATTTCCTAAACATTATCTAGAGGCCCTCAAAACTGCTGGTTTTTTGTTGTACACAGATGCTGGCATTAAAGAGAGGGTTTCCAAAATTACAAGAGCATTCCAGTGTCAAAGAGAGGGCATCTGCAGAAATCTGATAACACCTGCAGGTTAGAGTCCTTTTGGGTATTTTTACAGATGAACAAGACACTAGTTTTCTTAGAGACCCATGGATGTACATGAGATTCACCACCATTATACCCTGAGTTCAGCAGAGACTTGTAAATACATCTTCGGAGCTCCCATTTTGGAAATTTCTCCTTAACTGACAAACACAGTAGGATTTAACATTAGCATTGCTTCTTAATATCATCAAACTAACATTGAAGTAGGATTTCTGAACAAATTAATTAGTATTCAGGATATTTGCAGAACTCACTTTAAATATTTCTTTCCTTCAAGCACATGGTTAAGCACTTTAATATGATTCAGTGTAATATGAGTAACAGAATTCATTAACATTGTATTTAATTATTTGGCTGTGAAATCTTAGTTTCCCCATCTAATTGTAAACACTCAAAATACTGACTGCAGTGACTACCTGCAACCCTTCTCATAGGAGAGGTTGGAAAAGGATTGACAGGAAACAGAAGGAGAGAGGTTTTCTTTTCTGAAGAAGAAAGTTGCAGGAAAAGGTCATTGAGAGCTTATGCAACTTGATCAGCTTCAGTGGAGAGGTCAAGCAGAGAGACTTGCAAGAGATAGAACTGAATCACATCTGTCTTCCACAATACTGTAAGCTGTAAAGAATCAGAGATATAGGGCGGTGGTGCAAAGTTAATGTTAATATCAACATCACAAAGCCACTTCTGATTACACAGGGAGTGTAAAAGGTGGTGACTCAAAGTATTACTCAAGAAGAAAGTGATGTAGCATCTCCAGAGGGCTGACAGCTAAATCCAGGTCATACAGACAAATCGAAATGCCACCTTCCCTATTTGTGTTGTCCAGTATACTGGTGCATATAAACATCACTTAGATCATGAGATCAGCACCCTGAAGCTACATATAGACTTTTTTTCTCTAGTGGTGTACTTTATCATTATAGTCCTGGGATTTTTTGTGGCTGGTTTCGTTTTAACCATTTGATGCTGTTACCACACCATCAACAGTGGTTGGTTTTGAGTCTTAGCAAGTCTGCTGCAAGTCTGCAGCTAGTCAGACTCGTGGTAAATAGCTTTGCATGACTAGGATGGATTTGCATATGCTAATGTGACATCTGGCCATTGTGCAATTTCTTATTTCTGTAATCCTTGAGTCAAAGATCTTCCTAGAAGATAATTTAGTAATAATCACCATTCAAGCTTTCAATTCAACTCTTTTTTACTATAGATGTCAATCTTAATCAAAAGATCTGCTAAACATTGGTCTGAAGGCAGTCTGAAGGAAGCTACTTAAAATATGGATGTTTCATGTGCATTCAGAAACAGCTTATTTGCTTTTATATAGTCAAAACTTTGAAAGGAAGAATCAGAATTTAACCAAACTTCAATGTTGCAAGTTTTATCTTTCCCAAGGTGAGAGTTAATTTAGACATAAAATAATGTATAACACAATCACCCAGCCACAAAATCTGTACCATGGTTAGCAGTGGTATTATAAAGACAAATGTAATTTATATGAGAGCTTAACAAAGGTCAAAATGTAACCAATAGGGAAATAAAGTATGACTTTTTAGCTAGAGTCAATACTGATGATGTATTTTATAAATATCTTCTTTTGCCAACTACTTTAGGCCTTTTGATCCTAATTTCAGTAGAATTTTATACTTGGACAAAAGAAAGAATGCTTTAGGTAAAGGAACATCATTAGTTCAAACCTTTGAAGTTCAGAAAGTATAATCTCAAGGGCAATTAAGCACTGAATGGATCTTTCATATCCAAGGAGATTATTTCAATTTGATTCCAGAAATTTCCATGAGAGTCATAAGATTATTTTAATCATAGAATCACGGAATATGCCAAGTTGGAAGGAACCCACAAGGATCATAAAACTGAAAACTTAGCCCTTTACAGGACCATCCCCAAGAGTCACACCATGTGCCTGAGAGTATCATCGAAACACTTGAACTCCATCAGGCTTGGTCTTGTGACCACTTCCCTGGGGAGCCTGTTCCACTGACCAACCACCCTCTGGGTGAAGAATCTCTTTCTAATATCCAACCTAAACCTCCCCTGACACAACTTCAGGCCATTCCCTTGGATTCTGTCACTGGTCACCACAGAAATCAGTGTCTACCCTTCCTCTCCCCCTCACAAGGAAGCTGTAGACTGCAATGAGGTCTCCCCTCAGTCTCCTCTTCCAGGCTGAACACACCAAAAAACTTCAGCCACTCCTCATATGGCTTCCCCTCAAGGCCCTTCACCATCTTCGTTACCCTCCTCTGGACACTCTCTAACAGCTTAGTATCTTTCTTACATTGTGGTGCCTAAAACTGCCACAATATTCAAGGTGAGGCTGCCCCAGTGCAGAGCAGAGCGGGACAATCCCCTCCCTCGACCGGCTGCCAATGCTGTGCCTGATGCCCCCCAGGACATGGTTGGCCCTTCTGGCTGCCAGGGCACTGCTGACTCCTATTCAACTGGCCATTGGCCAGGACCCCCAGGTCCCTTTCCTTGGCACTGCTTTCCAGCATCTCATTCCCTAGTCTGTCCATACATCCAGGGTTGCCCCATCTCAGGTGAAGAATCCAGTACTTGTCCTTGTTGAAATTCATATGGTTGAAGGATACTATGTAATCATATTTTTTAATAGATATGAACTTTGAAAATCCTAAAATCACCAACACATTCATGATGCTTTTTCACTAACAGAGCAATTCCCTGATGTAAGGTAAAACATACACAGGTATTTTTCCCAAGGATGCCAAGGCAGTAGAAGATTTAAAAAGAAGAGGTTTATTTCAGATGCAAAGACCATTTCTGTGCACCGGTCCCCCAAGGGAAAAAGGCAATGGCCTGCCTTCTGCAAGACTTTTTGTATATTCTCTCTCTCCTCCCCCACTCTCTCTGGCCCAAGGAGGCCTTGTACATGTCTGCAAACGTTATCTCTCTGCATACCAGGGAGAGAGAGAGATTGCTCATAGCTTCTCCCTGCAACTTTCCCTGAAATGAAGAAGAAAGGAAAGAAAAATCTAACTCATTTGAGAAGACATTTTACAGTCTTCCTAAGTGAAATCGAGTTCTAGCTGTCTGCCACAAGTTCTTCTGAAATTGCATCTGAACAAGTGGGCATTCTCCTATATTGTTTGTATTCCAAAACAGGTGTGCCAACAGGAGTAACTATCACATTGATAATCAGGCAGAAAGAAGAACTAAGGTTAAAATATATAGCTTTGTTGTTGTCTTCAGGGAGAGAAAGCCACTTAACAAGTTTTGGTGTTGTTCAGATCATCTATACAGAAAGTTCCAATTTACTAGGAATTAGGAACACACTTCTCAATTTGAGCCACAGCCTCTCCAAAGGAAACCAGACCAAGAGTCATCTAAAAAAAAAATCTCTGCTACATTTTAGACCAAAAAAAGGGCCACACTATTTGTGTTAAAAATCCTACACCTAGCCAGAAGTAACTTGATTGGAGCTGCAGGTACCTAAGCCTGTAACCAGCATGAGGAGTCAGCCATTCAAACAGTAACCATCCAGAATCTTACTATCATCCAGCAGCAGGTATGGAACTGACAAGTAGGAACAGAAGTGCTACATTTCTAGACAGGGTTTACTAGTACTTCATTGAACCTGTTCATGAGGATACCTCCTCAAAAGCAAGGAGACTTATATCCTGCAGAGTTTGTAGTAAGATGCACCTTGAAATCACATCATATATCATGGAGCAGTTCCAGTAATCTCAGTTTGACGTATTTTGAGTAAAATCTTTGTAGGTACTTCCTACAAAGTATGCAGAGAGCAGCAGTTTTGAGTTCCAATGAGAAGAGGCCATAATTCCAGCACAGCAGTCAAGGCATCCAGATACATAGGACAGGTTGATATACTTGTTCTCATCCTATGGCCTGTATCATGCTTTTGAAATGAGATAATTACTGTTTCATTGAAGATAAAACTATAGAGAAGTCCAGACTGGAAGGGATCTTGGGAGATCATCTGGTCCAGCCTTTCATGGGAAAGGAGAATAGACGAGAACATTCAGCACCTTGTCCAATTGCATCTTGAAAACCTCCAGTGATGGGGACACTACCATGCCCTTGAGGAAGTTGTTCCAGTGAGTGACTATTCTCACCATCTGAAATTTCTTTCTAATATTGAGATAGTACCTCCCCAGCACAACTACCCATTGCCCCTTGTCTTCTGCATGTGACTCTTTGTGAAGTGAGAGCCTCCAACCTCTTTGTAGTCATTCTTTAACTACTGGAATTCTGCCTCTTCTCTTCTCCAGGGTGAAAAGACCTAACTCCCTGTGTGGGATAAGCATGTCTCTGTATCTGCTAGTAATTCCTATGTGGATTTAGCCCAGGATCAAATTTGCCTTCCATGCTGCACAGAGGTGTCCTGGTTTCAGCCAAGGACAGGGTTAATTTTTTGCAGTAGCTATGAGGACACAGAGGGTGGAACCTTGTGTCTAAGTTGTTATTCTATATCACCAACATCAGTGCTGGGGGGGCAGTAAGGGGTTTTGGAGGATGCATATTCCAGATTACAGTCAGATTGTAAACCCTCTCTATCATGTGACCAAGAAGAAGAATGATTTTAAGCGGAGTCCTGAAAAACAACAAAATTTTGAACAAATGAAACACAGAACAAAATATGAAAAATGTGCTCTTACACTGTAGGCAGGGAAAGTGGTCCTTCCTGTATTCTCTGACAAAAAGTACCCGGGGAGACTTGAGGATGACCCCTGGGGTTCTGGAGTTGGGGATACAAGGGATCTGAGGCCTGTTACACTCCAACTGCAAAAGAAATACTGGTAGTTTAGGAAGGGGTTCGAGCTGCTTCAGAAATGAATGGCACTGAAGCACAGCTCCTCCTGGTACCCCAACTACCAGTGCTGGGCTGGATGTTCAAAGGGAAAGTCCCTTCTACACATCATGCCGCTAATGCTATGTGGAGGAAGTGGGTCATGCTGATCACACAGCAAGCTTGGATGGGAAACCCCAATCACCCAGGGATCTCGGAAGTCATCATAAACTGGCCTGAAGACAAAAGTTTCAGACTATCATCATGAGATGAGGAGGATGAAAAGGTGGGGAGGGGGGATTATATGCTGAGGAGGCCCCACCATATAATCAGGTACCAGAAAATGGAAAACGATACCCTCTCTTCACTGATGGTTTCTGCCATATCAAAAAAATACATTGAAAATGGAAAGCTGCCGTATGGAGTCCTACATGGCAAGTCACAGAAGCTATTGAAGGACAAGATAGATCAAGTCAAGTTGCAGAGCTGAAAGCCATCCAGCTGGCTTTAGATATTGTTAAATGAGAGACATGGTCAGTGCTCTACCTCTACACTGACTCATGGATGGTAGCAAATGCTCTGGGAGGGTGGCTGGACCGATGGAAAAAGAGCAACTGGCAGCAGAGAGGGAAACTCATTTGGGTGACTGAACTGTGGAAAGACATCACTGCCTGGGTAGAGAAGTTGGCTGTAAAAGTACGTCATGTAGACTGACGTACCTGAAGAGTCAGGCTACTGAAGAACATCACAATATCACAACAATGGACAGGTGGATTGGCTGCCAAGATTAAAGTGTCTCCAGTGGATCTGGACTGGCAACAGAAGGGTGAATTATTTCAGTGGGTCCAAGACACCTCAGGTCATCACAGAAGAGATGCAACAGAAATTTGGGGTTGTGATCGAGGGGAGGACTTAACTGCAGACCCTATCTTTCAAGTTGTTCATAACTGTGAAATATACACTGCAATCAAGCAGGCCAAGCAGGTAAAGCCTATGGAATGATGGATAACGATTGAAATACAAATATGGGGAGGCCCGGCAGATTGATTGCATCACAAGCCAAAGCAAGTGCTATGTGCTGACAATGGTGGAAACAACCACTGGATGGCTGGAGATGTACCCTGTGCCTCACACCACTGCCCAGAACACCTTCTTGGGCCTTGGAAAGCAAGTCCTGTGGTGACATGACACCTCAGAAAGAATTGAGTCGGACAACGGGACTAATTTCAAAAACAGCTTCATAAACACCTGGGACAGAGGGCATGAGATTGAGTGGGTATATCATATTATCTACCATGCACCAGGCTCTGCGAAAATTGAAAAGTACAATGGACTGTTAAAAACCACATGTAAAGCAATGGGACTTTCAAACACTGGAATCTACATTTAGAAGAGACCACTTGATTAGTTGTCGCTAGAGGCTCTATCTAAAGAGCTGGACCTGCCCAAACAAAACTTCCACATATCATAGAAGGGGATAAAGTTCCCGTAGTGCATATGAGAAATGTGTTAGGGAAGACAGTTTAGATTAGTCCTACCTTAGGCAACCCATTTGTGGCATTATTTTTGCTCAAGGACCTGGGTGCACTTGGTGGGTGCAGAGGGATGAGGAAACACAATGTGTACCTCAAGGGGATTTGATTTCTGAGTGAGAAGTCTGCAATGTTGAATTGTATAATATTGGTTTCTGAATGACACTGCCACTGTATGCCGTAACTGTCATGACCAATGAGGGTGGACTGCTCCGGATACACCAGCTGTGATCTCCTGATGCAGCTTGCAACCAGCACAGCAACCCTCCTGCCCTATAAGACATCTAGGACAGATAGAACCCACAGTTATGGAATAAATGAACTCAACGGATACCTTGGAGGGATAGTCATTAACTACAGAGGTGATACTTGTGCTTGTATATATTTTTATATGTATTTGTTTATGTATAAAGGTGGAAGGTGTAGAATCTGGGTCTGAGGTGGATAATATAGAAAAAAGAGTGGATAATGTCCTGGTTTCAGCCAAGGACAAGGTTAATTTTTTGCAGTAGCCATAAGGGGGTAGAGCCTGGAATTGTGTGGCCATGTCTAGGTTGTTATTGTATACTTCCCATGTCGTCTCTGGGGGGTGGAAATAAGGGATTCTCACTTCTGAGAAAAAGGGACATGGTTTCGGGTGGGACAAAAGCGTGGGTGCAGAGGGTCTGTACACCATTTTTTTCATTGTCTTGGAGTCACACTGGGTTGGGTCAGTCAGTGAGCAATTTGCAGATAAAAAACCCTCTTTTTATACGGTGTTGTTATTAGTATTATTGATGCTACTGTTCGTTTTTCATATCTCATTACTTTCCAGTAAATTGTTCTTATCTCAGCCTGTAATCTCTGCCTTTTGTCTCTCTCACCAGAGGGGTTGTGGGTAGGGGAACAGCAGTGCAGTTCATAAACTACAACAGCAGTACTCTGCTAACTCTTATATGTCTTGTCCTCCAAAGCACCCCGATCACACTTGGTAAGGCTGCTGCTCAGACACAGATCCAAGACTATATTGGACTCTTTGGTTATGTTTTCCTAGTGGCAGGAATATGAATAATTTTAATAGAAACAATTGAAAAGGCCATTTTTAATAGATTTTTCTAAAAGCGTAAATTATTGTGATTTCCACTAAAGGCATTTTGTTATTAATAACAAGAAGATCAAAATAATTTTCAGATTGAAAAAGTTATCTGTGGGGTTTTTTTAAGGTCATACTTTTGATAATAAAATGACTTTTTCTTAAAAAAAAAAAAAATTAAAAAAAAAGTTCTTTTTCCAAAATAACCAGTGAACAATTTCAAGGAATTTTTAAAGACAGCGTAGGTTTGGGATTTGTCAATCGGAACGCATAAGTACCCATAACCTTCAATGTTCATTCCAGTTGAAGGAACCAATGTGGGAAGCAGAGGGGAGCATCTCAGAAGGGGTAAGTTGGAATCGCCGAAATCCACGGTAGTTTCTGAAAATGTAAAAATATTTTTCCATTAAATTGTGTCTAATTATTATAGTCCAGTTACAGAGGCATAATTAGACTCTATCCATAGAGCAGCTTCTAAATTTTTCAGATGTAATTCTCCGTTGATCTCAATATAACTTATCTTTGCATTATACATATTTCTTTGGATACATATAAAATTGTTAGCCAAAATATACTGTGGTGTGTAACAGACAAATAAAATATTTAAATATATTTCCAAAATAAAGTAGATCCACAGTACAAATGATGCACTTATCAATTGTAATACATTATGTTTTCTGTCTCGTTTCAGAAGGTATTATGGTAATAATTTTGGACTTTAGCCAAGTGCTCAGCAGAGGATTTTAAACATCCTCTGAATAGACACATTTAATAGCTTTTAACCGTACAGAGCACTGCTCTTATCAGTGAGTAACAGGAAAATGATTAATACACTTTGGGTAAACTTACACTTGGTCTTCTTTAGGTGCAGAAAGAGGCGTCACTAAGGGCAGAAATCTCTAATTATATAAGAGGATATAAAAGACAGCAACTCACAGACATCAGATGCATATTCTGTAGGTCTACACAACAGATGGTGGTGTCTGGCAGTGTCTTTTCTTTTAAACAGAAAAATATTGTTATAAAAATATTCAGAATACATTTTTAGTTACTTAACCAAATGTGTGGATGAATTACTGGGAAATGAAAGCCATGATGTGGTGCAGGCAGGAACAAAAATTTTCTATGAAATCTCATTATTTAGGACTTTTCCACTCTTATGCTGCTTTCAGCTTTAAGACACGAGAATGTTCATGTCCTTGGTACTATCTATTTAAATACATCCCAAACCCATACATTTTTTGATACATTTAATTTGTACTGTAGTGTATTGGGATATCCTGAATACCTTGGTTTTGCCCCTTTCCAATCCATTTCTGCTAAAAAGAATCACTATTATCAGCCACAAAGGGAATTCTCCCTTGCAACCAAAGTCCTCTGAAGGGAGAATCCTCTGCAGACCTACACTTTGAGTGACAAGTTCTTACATGTGTCTCATTATGAGTGGGTTAAATTAACATACATTCTGCCAAGTTGAAGAAAATAGCTGTGGCTAATAGGAAATAGTTCATAAATCTGACTGTGATGAATTTCATCAAGGTGATCCAATACTTCTGGGGGTCAGATGAAAATATTACAATTATGTTCAAATCTAAGTAAATCCAATGCATCCGGATTGCTTTTTTGTTGGAACAGCTCCCATCCAAAGAGATCAGCTCTTTCCCCTGCACTGCCAACCCACAGCATTAGAGTGAGTTAGAGTGGAAGTGGCTACGTTGGCTCCCGAGCTGTAAATACAGAGCTCTATATGTAGTCAGACACCCCAAACCTGCAGGCGGAATTAATTGAATGAACATTTTCTGCTGAAAGGCTTTTCTCAGTATGAAAATTCTTTCTTTTTGTAAAATTGAATATGACTACCTAATCCTCTTCCTAAACAATAGCTGGAGGAAGATGGCAGTCATACCTTGAGAAATACATTATAGGAGGAGAAGTGAGAATAAAAGACTTACTCTAGTCTTTTTAATGCTTTGCATGCATGTTCCCAACAGTAATATTTAAGTCTGACCATTAAAAAGCTGCATCTTGCATTGTAAACAATTGGGAAACCTAATGGAGAAAAAATACTGGGTAGAATGATGTTAGCTTACTCTGTTCTTATTTTTTCTGGAATGTCTTGCTGGAGAAATTTAAAATTCAGTTAAAATAACAGGTAAGATAGAATCATTGGTTTTCAATGGGCAACAATGCAATCAAAGAAATTATTCATAAGGCTGAGCACAGAATTTGGAGAACACTGGCTCTCTGTGATGCCTCCAGTTAGACAGTGGCATCTTGTGAAGGACCTTCCATCTATCAAGATGGGAAGAGATTTCAATATGTTAATGTCTTTATTTCAAAGACACAAAATTGAAAGACTAACAAAACAACAAAGCAATAAATATTCTGAGTCTGTCATCAAATCTTGTAAAACATTTGGTGAAGAGGTTTGAAATTACCCACTGTAAAAAAAAGTTGGGGCTAAATGATGACACTCTCCCAGAAAACCTCAGTACACCTATAACCAATATATATATTATATACATATATATTATATATCGAGACAATATATACCACGCAATCTAAAAAAGAGCCATGTACCATACTGCTTCAGGTGAAATTCAGGCAACAGTTTCCAAATGTGCCCTTACATCAGGAATGCCCTGCCATGCAGCTCACCAGCCTTTAAAAGAAAAGGACCTCTGATATAAGCATGGCTTCTGGTCACAGCTACAGTAAAGTTTGAGATGCTCTTTTGGGCAGAAAGGTCTTGAGCTATTTCGGCATTCATAAATTGATACCAATAGGCACCCTGGGTAGAAAAAAGCCCATACGGAACTACCTCACTGAGGTTAAAAAGTACTTTCTGCTGAAAAAATAAAACACAAACAAAACTTAGTGTTAAGAATTTTAGCATATTTTTTTCCACCATTGTTCGTTGTGAACAAGTTATACATAGATTTTTTAATTAAATTTTTTAATCAGTGCTTGCAACAATAAATTAACTTCCAGCATAGAAGGTAGAGTCTGTAACCTCAATAAAACCACTGGGCATTCCCTATACTAAAGTGTGACAAGTGGTCTGTAAATTCAAGCTGTTCCTTGTATTTTCACCAACACAGAACAACCAAAAGAACTAAGAGTTCTATAAAAACAGTTTATCTAGTTTGCAATTCACAAGCCTTAGATCAGAGTTAGTTCAAGCTAAATACATTAACGTTCCTAAAAATGGATCTTTTCTCCTAATGCACTTGATCAAATGTGCAGAGCTTTGATCAGAGAACACCTTAAAGGTGCCTTCATATTTCAACTGGTTACTTTTATATCCAAGGAATGGGTACTGACACTTCAGAATGAAACCATGAAAGCCTTTGCAATGTTTTAATTTTAAAAAATAGTTCAAAAGAGGAAAAAACAATACTTTTGCATCTCATACTCAACAACAAAGATGGTGTATGATAGTTCAATACCTCTTTCAGGTCAGAGGTGTATTGAGAAAAACATCAGGGATGATTCTGTCTAGATTTATAAGTAAGCTAAATGACACATACTGCACTTTAATCTTCTTTTGATGCATACAGTTGACAGGAGCTACAAAGGTACAATATAAAGCTTTTGAGTATTTCCCCATATATTTTGTACAAGATGGAGGAACACATCTACTTCCATAAAATATAAATACTTACATTTGTGCATTATGTATGTGAGGTTATACAAGCGAATAAGTCTCCTAAATCATACCAGAGCTGAAACACAAAGAGGATATACAGCTTGTAGGAAGAAAATCAATTAGCCTGGTACACTAATGATAGCAAAATAAAATCCTTCCTCACTGGGGCTGGTTCTAACTTAACTCTCATTTGTCCTGATGTAACTCCATAAATTTAATTAAACGCTCTGAAATTATGTTTTTGAAACAAATACCATATTCTGATATATTCCATTTTATATTAATTTGCTTTTTGTGTTGGCTAGTTTATTTACTTTGCTGCATTCAGGCAGTTAATGAGAAACTGCTTAGAAAGCTATGCAGGTTCAAGTAAACGAGAAAGCAATTCATAAATTACATTCATTTACACAGAGTTGGGCTTACCACAGTATCTTTATATAGCAACAAATAATACATTCCATTTTTCATGGAATGATTTCAGAGAAATCGTATTACAGATATGCCAAGTAATTTTTTTTTTTTTTTCTGATAACAGGCCAGCTATGGGTGAGCAACTGGCTTACAGATTCAGAGCAAAGGGTTGCATCAGGCTGATGACTGGTCATTAGTGGTGTTCCACAGGGCTCCACCTTAGGCCCAGCAATTTTCAGCTACTTCATAAAGGACTCGCATACAGGACTAGAAAGGATACTAAGTTTTCAAAGGATACCAAGTTGCATGGAATTGTTGTTGACTCCCTAGAAGGCAGAAAGGCCCTGCAGAGAGACCTTGACAAAATAAGGGACTAGGCAATCACCAACTGTATGGAGTTTAACGTAGATAAGATTCTTCACCTGAGATGGGGCAACCCTGGATGTATGGACAGACTAGGGAATGAGATGCTGGAAAGCAGTGCCAAGGAAAGGGACCTGGGGGTCCTGGCCAATGGCCAGTTGAATAGGAGTCAGCAGTGCCCTGGCAGCCAGAAGGGCCAACCATGTCCTGGGGGGCATCAGGCACAGCATTGGCAGCCGGTCGAGGGAGGGGATTGTCCCGCTCTGCTCTGCACTGGGGCAGCCTCACCTTGAATATTGTGGCAGTTTTAGGCACCACAATGTAAGAAAGATACTAAGCTGTTAGAGAGTGTCCAGAGGAGGGCAATGAAGATGGTGAAGGGCCTTGAGGGGAAGCCATATGAGGAGTGGCTAAGGTTTCTTGGTGTGTTCAGCCTGGAGAAGAGGAAACTGTGAGGGGACCTCATTGCAGTCTACAGCTTCCTTGTGAGGGGGAGAGGAGGGGCAGTGTGGTGGTTTGAAACTCCCAAGAATCTAATTTTTAAGTGCAAGCCCCCCCCCCCCCCCAGTTTGCCTCTGTGAGAGGGTTTAGTGATGGTATGGACTTGATATCTTTTTCACCTCATGTGGAGAGTCTTCAGACAAAACACAACTATTTGTTATTGGGGGAAAGGGAAAATATTTACAAAGGTTTATTTACACTCACATATATACTTACATTAAATTAAATTTCTCCTTTTCTTCAATAAAAGTCCAAGAAGAAAAGAGAAAAATCTTTCTGTCACTCCTCAGGCCACAGTTCTTTCATTTCATTTTTTTGTGGCACTGGTTAGTGTCTTTCATTTTCCTGAGGCAGCAGATTAAGTATGGCAATCAGGATTTTTGTTCTTACTTGTGGAAATTCCATTCCCTAACCCAAGCCTTCAGGGGATTTCCTTGTGGATCTTCACTCCTCTTGGGTTAGAACATTGAAGGCAGCGTTCAGTTCAGTCTTACCAAAGCTCTTTTGCTCTGTCTCAGCTCGACAGCTTGATAGAAGCAGTAGCAGCAACAGCTCCTTTCTCTCTCTCTCTAGCTGCTGGCACATTTTGGGACTCCCTAAGGGTTTGGAAGTCCACCCCTCCTCTTCAAGGAGTCTCTGGGGTTTGGGAAAGTAATACAGTCTTACCCCAAACCAGCTCTGTTGAGTTTTCCTCTGTTTTGTTGCCGGCTCTCCCTCCTGCAGGAACATCTCTGCGTCTTCCAGCCAGCTTCACGTTATCTCGCAGCTACTGGCTATCTTTTGGCTTTTAGCCATCACTATCTCTGTTTAGGACTGCTCCGCTGCCACTTTCAGGGTCTTCTGCTGCTGGAAACTCTTCCAGCTCTTCATTACGGGACCTAGTCCAGCTTTGACACTATACCAGGGTCTCCTGTAGCCTCAGCTGGGGTCTGGGGGCCCAGAGGGGCTCACTGGCCCCTTACCTCCTCGTGGCTCAGATCATGGCTACCCAACTTCTACACTATCTTCACCACCTTCTCCTCTGTTTCTGTGGGCATATAATTTCCGCAGGGTGCACGTGGACTATTGATTGGTCCAGTAAGAGTATTATCAGTGGGGTAAACCATCACTACCTCAAAAAAGGTTTTCCAAACCACCACATTCTGGCACTGATTTCTTCTCTGTGGTGACCAGTGACAGGACCTGAGGGAATCATGTGAAGCTGAGTCAGCAAAGGTTTAGGTTAAATATTAGGAAGAGGTTCTTCACCCAGAGGGTGATTGGTCAGTGGAACAGGCTCCCCAGGGAAGTGGTCACAGCAGCAAGCCTGATGGAATTCAAGAATTGAATGCTCTCAGTGCTGTGAGGCACATGTCCTGTGCAAGGCCAGGAGCTGAACTTTGATGATCCTTGATGGTTTCTTCCAATTCAGGATATTCCACGATTCTATAACAATGTTTTAAACATAAGAATGCCTTTTTTTTTTTAATCTTGTCAATTGTATCTTTTATCCAAGAAATTACAGGACTGCCTTTACTAGTTGGACCTTAATTATGAGTACATAGAACTGCATTGAAGTCACTAAAAATCAATTCATATCACCGTATCAAAGAGAATTATTCTAGAATAAGTTTGATATGTTTGTAATGCCTCATGCTGTACAAATACATGAAAATGAACTTCAGTGAGATCAACTGTATCTGTCTTTTGATTAGATCTATTCCATAAAATACTACTTTGAAACTTTCTACAGGAAAATTGCATGTATTCATCTTCAGTATCTGGGTCAATACACCTCAGAATAGAAATAATAATCAAATGGTGAATTTATTTAGTGCTTTGAGAAGGAAAGATTCAGAGAAAAAATGGAAGTTTTTGAGGAGAAAGTCACCACTAACTCTCTATAAGGCTGTCACAGAATAAGGTTTCTGTGAGTTTAGTGAGGAAGGCAAAAAATGATGGAGAGTCTCTTGGGAGAAAAATGATAAATAATGTCCAAGGACAACTCAGTAACAAACATTCACAAATAGCTAAGTGTAAATAAATCATAATTTTTATGAAAACCATATATTGAATTATTTTCTCAGTTTTGGGGGTATTTTCTTAAGAACAAAAAAATATTTCTTTCATATGAAAAACAAATTTGACAAATCTGACCACACTTAGATCTACATTAGGAGCTACATTAGTGCTACACCAGAGCTTCATCCATTAGAGCTATGTTAGTAGCTCTAATGGATGAATGCTGTGTATTACTATGTTATTTCAATACAAATCTATGTATTCAATGAAAAAATTGTGTTCTCCAGAAGGAATGGCAAATTTTCCAAAAAGAAAGTTTTTGAGTTATTGCTGTTTCGGGTTTTGTTGGGGTTTTGTTGGGGTTTTGTTGGGGTTTTGTTGTTTTTTGGGGTTTCTTTAATGTTCATGTTT
Source organism: Chiroxiphia lanceolata (assembly GCF_009829145.1). Classification (NCBI taxonomy): domain Eukaryota; kingdom Metazoa; phylum Chordata; class Aves; order Passeriformes; family Pipridae; genus Chiroxiphia; species Chiroxiphia lanceolata. The sequence continues at coordinate 51,506,530 of NC_045671.1, read as the reverse complement.
TGGTTTCTGTTTGAAGGAAAAAGGCTATCTTGTCTTATATGTGTTTTGACAGCTGACAAGATAAGAAACATTGTGATATTATTGTGTCAACCCTAGAACAATAATGAAAAATGAAGAAAAATCTGAAATACATTTGAATCTCCATGTACAAAACTTTTAAAGTACAGAATATATAACAATTAAAATATTTAGATCTTCTTGGCTCCCACAAAAAACTCTAGTTAACTTAAAATCCGAGCTGAAAGAAACCCCAAGAAGGCTTCTAGTCAACTCTCTCTACTTCATGGTGTGAAGAATGTATACTACATGCTTATTTAAATAATAGTAGTTGCCTGACGAGCCAAATATGTTTTACCAAATGAGGCAGAATGTCAAGCCTTCAGCTAATATTATTTTGTGTTTCAACCAAATATAATGCAGTAGCAACCAGAATGATACTGTATACTACAACACCTTCTGTAAGCATCAGGTCTACTGTAATTTATAAACAGTGGCCTTTTAAAAACATTACAAACTGAATTTCAGGAGGCTTGCTACACTAATACTGAAAACATATTTCTCAGCTTTTCACGGTTTCATACTCTAACTATTGTTCCTATTTTCTGGTACTCCTTCAGGAATTCTTGCTTTATAAAATGGTATTGTGAAGGGTTGAAGGATTTTTTTTCCTCCCACTTGTATACTGTCAAGGGATGCTTTTTGAAGACTTCACTTTCAGCATCAAGAGCTAGGGAGGCAAACCTGATGGCCTTGTGGGATTTAATTAGAGTTCACGAAGTTGGAATCTCCAAGCTCTCAAAGTCCTAATTTAAATATAAGTTCACTCTCTGTTCAACTGTTCCTTAGGTCCTTATTAAAATTTCAAGTTATTAAAGAGAATATTCGAAGGGGCTTTTTTGGCTTTTTTTTTTTTTTTTGCAGCAGATATAAACTAAACTAGAAATATGCCACACTCAAACAACCCTCCTGTGTTAAAACCCTTACCAATTGCTTGTGATGAAACTACCTCAAAAAGAACAGAATCCATGGAAACACATTTACGCTATTAGGTGTCCAGCTAGAGGGAGATGGAGAGACACCGGGACTACCAAGTGCTGGATCATAGGCACATTTCAAAGGCTCCAGTTTTTTGGGTAGATGACCCCCTGCACTCTTGTAATAATAACAAATACTGTTGTTCTTGCTTGGTGTAATACATGTAGTGCTTCTTTTGTTAAGATGTCATTCAAAAAGCTTGTTTTACATGGATGCCACATCAGATCCATTTACAGTAAACTTTCTTGTCAATCAAAGCTTTACAACATGTGGCTCTGTGGAAATAACTATACATATATAAAACAAGGTTTGTGAGTGACAATGTAGCTACAGAGAAATTTTTAAAAAATACAAAACATTCTTCTTTTTTTTTTTTTAACTGTAATGCTGGCAGCAGTATTCACACCCTAAGACCCACTGACTCTGCAGAGAAGTCACATGAAAAAATGTCAGGGAACAAAGTGAGAAGAGAGAGAGCTGCAGCCGTGCTGATCCTGGGGAAATTAAACAGAAATGAGAACACATAGTACAGGGAAAAAAAACATGCAAACAAATTCACTGGCTGCAGAAATCATTCATGGGGAGACTGTAGGGACAGCACTTCTCAACACTATCTCTGTTTTATCCTGCCTGTAATTTGAAATAACTGTAGTGATTCCTGAATTAATACTTAAGCTTAAAAACCTTTGTATTTTGTTTTATGGTTTCCATGTGCTTGATTTTAGGTTTGTATGGCTTAGTGATGCCAGAAAGATACAATAGATGGAGCAGCTTCATCTTGATCAGACACATCTCTCTTTCACCTGATATACTTTGATCCTGCAATTGTCCATCTCATGGACCATATATACCAACTTTTGAGTAGCTGGATTTAGGATTAAATTAAAATTACCTGGAAGAGGATTAAATCATCCAAAATGATTTTTAGATACTTCTAGGACATTTTCTGTCAATCCTGTATTAGAAAACAAAACAAAACAGCCATAAATTTAACATTTACATGCTGGGTTGATCAATCATCTAGTCTCAGAATTTTATGTGAATTTTAAACTGTAAATGTAAAGGGAAAAATTGTCCTTCCTGGATTTTTGCTAATTTCAGGATAAATTTAATTGAGAGTACTCTAAAACATCTACATATAATTAAATTTTTCTCCTATTAGAAATGAATCCAAGCAATGCAGTTTAGATTTCGTTAAAAGTTTGAAATATCACACTTTAAAGAACTTTGGAGAAAGACTTAGGTTAGGAGAAAGAATCCAGGATTCAGTGTTGGCTTGGCTTTCAAACTACACACAAAAAGCAGATATCATAAACTAAATCATTTGTATTTCTCCATATCTGGTTAGCCATTTTCACAATCTTCACAAAAAGATGTGAATTTCTTTAGTCCTTCTCACAAGAGAATTTTCAGACCCTGTACTCAAAAATCCAGGTTGCTTAGAGCCATGTTTGATTCTGCTGATGACTTAAATGGAATAGCACCAAGTTGACTTGACTGCTTGGTGAAATTTCAGTGTTGACTTAAAACTTCTCTGGCAATGCAGACAACAAGGTGCCAAGTTCAAATCTCTTGAAAATCTCCATCCAAAATAAGGCTCTTGAGCATACGGATATCCCACAACTATAGCAACAAAACCTATTTATTTCAGTATGTGGGCTAAATTGAAATCATCCTCATGATCCTTGTCCAGGAAAAAGGTAAGCAAAGGACACAGAACAGCTATAATGCAAATTATGTTGCCCATAGATGTTCTGTGCTGGCAGTGTTCATTTCAGGCAAATATCTGTTAAGTCACCACTTTTTTTCGAATTATAAGAGCTGGTAGATAAATCCTGGTAGTGTCAGCAAAAATATGGTAATCAAGCCCTATACCTGCCAAACAGGAGCATACGAATATAAATATATGTATATAAAATTCTAGGGCTACACATTTTAAACTAAAATTTCTGATAACCTGCTTATCAACTATAGTGAGTTCTATGACTGTGGTGGGTTGACTTTGGCTGGATGGCAGGTGCCTGCCCAGCTGCTCTATCACTCTCCTTCCCAGCCAGATAGGGTTGAGAGTAAGGTGGGAAAACAACTTGTGGGTTTATTTAAAGCAAAAAGTAAAGTGGAAGCTTGCACACGCAGAAGTGAAAGATAGTGGGGTTTACTCTCTACTTCCCATGAGCAGTGATGTCCAGCCACTTCCAAAAAGCAGGGCTTCAGCATGTGTAATGGTTCCTCAGCAGGCAGCCATTGGAGACAATGAGTACCTCGAGTCCTGCTCCTTGTCTCAGCTTTTATATCTGAGCTGACGTCATGCAGTATGGAATATCCCTTTGGTCAGTTTGGGTCAGCTGGCCTACTTGGGTCCCCTCCCAGGATCTTGCCTTCTGTCAAGGAAGGAATGTTACAGTGCTGATGCTGTGCTCAGCAGTAGCCAAAACACCTGTATGTTATCAACACCCTTCTAGCTATTGATGCAAAGCACAGCACTGTGAGGGCTACTGTGGGGAAACGAACTCCAGCCCAGCCAGACCCAATACAATGACTAATATAATTACATGTCAGACATGTTCAGTGCTGGCTATGACACCACATGAAACTTATACTATTTCCAATGGTGTTTGAGGTGCTTGAGAAATTTAAACTGAAAGACACAGATAACATTTCTTTTCTTAGTAATACAGAGGCAGGAAAAAGCTCCTAGGTCTGAAATTAAAACATAAGAATGAATAGTAATGAAACAGGCAATGAATAAGAGAGAAACAATAGGTTCCTCTGCCATCAAGACTTTTACTTTTTTTTAATATTAGGGGAAAAAAAGCCACAAAATCCTTTGTATTAATATCTTCTTGTCAAGACAGGTATTACTTCAGTCCTCAAGTTCTCCATTTTTCCAGTTATCTCATACCTTCTCTAAAAGTATCCTGTCTACACAGGACAACCAATGAGGAAATGTACAAGGTGAAATCAAAGAGCAATTCTGCTGAAGGCAGAAGGATGTAAAAAAGTAGACTGAAATAAAAATATTATTATTTTATTTAATAATCTGGATTTGAAGTGAAGAATTTAAGCAGAGGTGCTCTTTAGAAATACTCTAAGGAGAAAGAAACAAAATTAATATGCTAAAATTTACCTTCTTTGTATTGAGGTCTTCTTTTTCTTTTGTAGATTTTATTATTAGGTCCACAGAAAATTATGCATAAAATATACTAACTTCTGCACAAAGGCACTTCTGTGAAAACATTGAGGATTCAGATAATTCTCTGTACTTTAACTACTTATTTCTTTATTTTTCTTTCTCAAGCAAAATAATAAGGGCAGTCCATGATGCATTGATTTCTAGAATGGGCTGGGTCTGCCTTGACCAGCAGCTGGTAAGCAACATGTTGTGAAATGTGGGTTGGTTCCCTGCTACATCCAAAACTGCAAGACAAAAGGGGCTTCCTGTGGCTGTTGCCTACAAGTGAATCAATGGAAATTCAGTCCAGAAGTACCTAAGCTGAGGTCACTTTGTCATATGCATTGTTTATTGCCTTACATGGCACAATTTCTTTGAAAATGTATGCAAATTACTAAACCACAATGTCCATTTTGTTTAGATTAATTTATATGACTATTGGTAGGAAGTAGGAAATATTTTTCCACTCCTGAAAAAATCCACAACTTTTAAAAAATCTCCACTGACAGAATAATTTTTATTTCTCCACCAAGGAACTCAAATGCTAGTTTTTCTCACAGTTCATGGGTTCTTTTATAACAAATATGAAACTGAAGAGGGTAGTAGGTGGAAGATTTAAAAAAACTCATAGAAGTTTATTTCAAAAGAACTTTGAGAAGTTCAGTGGTATCCAACAATTTTCCTATTAAATGTTTTGTGTTAATAGATCCTGATGGAAACATGATTTTATGGAATTTCTCCAAGTGGCTGTCATTGAGGAAGGATACTACAAATGATGTCTGTAAGGGAATGATAGCTGTAAAAAATGTGGAAAAAGCAGCCCTACCAGGATGTAAAAAAAGATTAAGGATGGTGGGAGTCAGCACTGGCAGCTTACCATCTAAGTGGTCCCCATATCAAAGTCAAAGTTATATCTTAGGAGCACCAGAGCTCCAATGTTCCATGAGAATAGTCATTCTGGATCAGATAAAGGATTGACCAAATGCATTACTTTCTGTTCCCAAACGACTTCCCTAAAGAATACAGAAAACATCCTTAAATACTGCCCTGGTCTTCAATGGTTCGTGGATCAAGAACATAATAAGTCAGTGCCAGAACTTTTTAAAATATTTTTTTCCTGTTATATGAATTCTGAATGTATAAGAAGAAATGCTGCTACTGTGTCACAGTGTCTCTCACGCTTTCTACCATTGCACTGCTGTTTCATTTGTAGCTGTTTTAAACCCTTTCAAGTGCAGAAAGTGAAAAAGATGAGCTTTTTGCCTGTACCTAGAAGCATTTGTCCTTCCCAGTAGTCCTGGGGGTTTTTGGTAAAGCCCTCCTGCAATACCACAGCAGTGGATGATCACTGACGATGTCATGCTATCAGCAGTCTTGTTGCTGTACAAAACCAGTCCTGCTCTGTGTCACACACCTGTGACAGTGCATTATTTCAAAGAGAGTTTCCCAGAATATATTTTGACAGGTAGCAACTGGTAAAATATTTTTGTGTAGTTAAAAAATCGGTCCTAGGTATATAGATGTAAGTAGCAGGCAGTCCACATTTTTAAAGGAAATTCCACCATTCTTCTGCTTACCAAGAGCAGAAGATCAGGAGGAAAATTTTCAATGATTTCTCATGAAACATTTGTAATACTTTTAGGAGTACTTTTTCTTTAACACCTGTGAGCTGTCTCCTTCTCTGACAGACCAGTGGTTGGCATTAGTGAAATGGATATTGCTAAGGTATACAGCAAAGTATAAAAACATTGAAACACTATTACGGTTCCAGCAGATGTCACTGTCCAGAGCTTTTCTCTTGATTATCTACGCTAAACCCTTCTCAGTTTCATTAAATTTTTCCTACTCAATCCCATCTGTTTGATCAATTAAATATTCTCTATTCTCAGTGAATATTCCCTTCAAATATTCACTGTTATTATGATCCCTCCAATTTTCATTAGTCAAGCCATAAATATACAGTCAGTGCTTTTTTTTTTTCATATTTTAATTCCTCCAATCTCTTAATCATGATCAGCGTTCTTCTCTGAAATACTTATTTTCCATTATCTTTGGCGATGAAGTGTTTATAAACTTACAGTAATATCTGTATGAGTTATTATCACAGTTGTATTGAGGAAACATATAATTACTCTCTCCTAATGTTACTATTCCAAATATACCACTAAAGATCAGATTAGTTTTTCAGCCATGTTGCATGTAAACATTTGCCAAATCTACTCCTTATGGAGTGCAGGTGTTGACTTTAACAGCGTTTTTCTGTTATGATCTACTTATTATTCTTTATATTATTGATTTTACAAATTAATCCTACCTATGGTATGATCTTCCAAGAGGATGAGCCTGCAGCTTAACTATTCGTTTGTGATTGTAGGGGTTACTGTTGTGCCATGTGATCTTCAAACAGGGTCATGCGCTTCTGTTTGGATATTTCAAGATATTTTCATTTTTATTTCTGATAAATAGTGACTGTTGGTCAAAACATAGTGCCTTTATGTTTCATTATTTATTTAGTTTTCTTATTGCAACTCTTCTGACATATATTAACATATATGTTAATATGATTTTGATAATAACTAAGTAATAAAGCACTGAAAATTGAAAACTCTATTCCAGTTTTAGCTGGTTGGGAAGAAACTGGTGTTTTGATTAAAATTTCCCCAAATATTATTTCAGAACATCTGTTACTCTCTAATTTTGGGGTTTGGTTTTTTATTTGATGGGTTGTTGTTTTTTGTTTAAGTAATGTTGTTTCAGATTGTGATGGTGCAGTCATGCCTTTCCCTACTGAGAAACAAAATAGGACCCAATGAGTTAAATGAATAAAAGATTTTATAGGGAAATGATATCTCCAGCTTTAATTCAAATTCTGCTAAGAAAAATTAAAAATTTTTTTTTATGGGAGGATATGAATTCAAGCCAGAAATATAACATAGCTAAAAAAATGGCACATGCCTTCACTGCAGTAACACGAGTGATTATATTGGTAAAGTTAACAACCTGAATTCTCTTTAGAGTGGTTCAGTAAGGTACCAAAACCAGCATACTTGAAACATGCTAATTTCAATCTGCTGAAGAGGGTGCATTCCCTGTGACCACACCATGGATATCACTCTAACTGGGGTAAAATCTTTTGAAAAGGATTTCTTGCATGATTTTGAACTATCAGTGTAGAATAAGGAAATTTTTAGTGTATAATATTTGAGTCAATGTGAACATACACCATCATGTTTAAAATACAGTTGTCAGATCTGTGCCCATCACTGTCTCTGAACACTGAATGATTCCAGAGAGCGCATCTCTCTTTCAATGCAGTCAAGCAAAGGAGATTTTAGGTTAGGGAAGTTCATAGTTTTTCTTGTCTATTTTCTTTTTCCTTTCTCTCCAAGTCTAGAAAACTAAATTTAATCACTAAAAAAACTGGCATCTTTTGCCAGCAGCAATATTTTCATACACTCTAATGGATTATTTTTGCTCTGCTTGGCAGGGGACCTTTTTCTCTATATGCAACAACACAGTATATGGAAAGTTATATTCGATGAGTTCAGGCTAGATGCCCATTTTACATTTCTGCAGTTCACCCTTTGAAATCCACAGTCTTTGTTCTTTACATAATATTCGTTTGCTGCTGACCTTCCAAATGTTTCTTTAATTTCTGTTCCCTGCTGCACTGCAAGAGTTTTATGAGAGTGAACATAGAATAAGTAGTCTATTTCCATTAGTAATAAATCTGCTTTTGCCCTTGCAGAGGAACCTTCGCTTCAGTGTCTGTACTTTTGGAAAAATAATGAATTCATGCAAGAGGTTACCAGGATAAGAGCAAACCAGGGTTTAAAGTGTAACCTGGTACATCGGTGCCTCAGGGCTAAATTCTGAGCCCATTTGAGCAAGAGATGTGGACCACAAAAGTGAAAAAACTCCCAGCAGCTCCCAAGGCTGCTCCAAACACCAAATCACATGCAGAGACTCATGATTCTTTAATTTAACTATGCTGTAAGTATTCTGTTTTCAAAAGAATAAAAAGACCCTTTAACCTGTATTTTCTCTCTCTTTTCTTGGTTAGTTTCATCCATTTAACTGAGTCATGTTTGAGCTTCCTAAGTTCTGGGAAGTTAGTACTTTCTTGATCATCTTTAGAAACAGATTACATTGTCTTATTTATTTCCTTATAATTTTTATATATTTCAAATTTAAAATTATTTATCTATTTGTGATATTTATGTATAATTCATACATTTTTACTGTCAATTGGCTATTGATTCGACTTTAATTTCAATAAAGCTTGAGAAAGTATCTATATCTATTGTAAAGTTTATGTTCAGATTACAGTGTCAACATTAAAGGAATTTCTTCTGCTGTTTTTAAATGAAAACAAAACGAAGTAATTATCTGGAGGTTCCAAGATAATATGAAAAATTATCTCTAAGTTTTGTGACACATTCTTCACAGGAGACTGAAAGCACAAGACAAGGCTTGAATATATAATTAACACACTCGCAAGTATAATAAAGCTGGTTAAATGACAAAAAGAACCTCAACAGTACCTATGTGATGATATCTTTTTGAAATTTGGATGCATTTTTAATTGATGTGACCAGCTCCAAAAATGAGCATTCAGTTAAGAAAAAAAAGCTCTTTTGTAAGAATGGTATCTACATTATATGAAAAGATCTAAGAAAAAAATATTCTACAACTCAAGTGCAATTTTTTTTGTAGGATATTTAAATATATGTATAAAAACTCACTGGTTACCCACTTAAAAACAAGAAGCTGTTTTTATATATGTGTTAGTCTAAGCCTGAACACCAGTCTGAAGAAAAAAGGTAGAAAAGGAAAGATAGCAGATAATTTGCTTCACGGAGCAGCTCACAAGAGTGATGGAATAGCATTAGAACAACTTTCCTAAGCAAAAGTTTATAAGTCACTTTCCATTTCAATACAACAGTAAATTGTGTGACCTGTTTTGAGGAGCAACTGCTTTGAATAGATTAGCTTTTCATCTGAATTTGGCTGCTTAACAGTTAATATGAAGAAGCTTTCAATACTGATCTGCTTATGAGCAAAACAATGAGGATTATAGGGTGTTAGGAAGGTTGGATGTAGCCTAAGGATATAATCTCTGGTGAGGTCAAGGCTGGATGGCTTGGAGAAAAAGAGACATGTAAGCACTGTAAAGATCCATCTTTCCAGCTCAGTAAAACAGGCTAGAATATGTTTTCCTGTTCACTCTTTAAGGTGAAGTGCATGAATAAAAAAGGGCTACACATTCTCCTCCTGCATTTAAATTGCAAAATACGTAGAAAGATAACTCTTTTTCTTTTTTATTAGTCAGATCTCTAAACCGTTAAGTATGGATGATATAAGTGACATATAATGAAATTTTTATACATATATCTCCATATGTGTTCTTGTTCAACTCTAACATTTGGACTTTTCAGGGAAGAAGCTGGGAAAACACAGGAAAAAGAGTAAAATTTTGAACACATAATCGTAACAAAAATTAATATATCACTTTTTTGGCATATAAAACAAATGACCCTGCCACTCTGATTTACTAAATAAGTCTCCCAGATTTTACCCCAGACCTTTGTTCTGTTCTGCCATAAGTTCTGCCATAAACCAAGATGAGCTGTAACCTAGAAATGGCTTGTTTTCTGGAGAAGGAGATAGCATTATAGAACCAACATTTCAGCAGTGTCCAGCTGTCAGAAATGGTCTTCCTTGCAGAATGGTCACAGCTGCTTTGAGTGGCAATCTCCATGCCCATTGAAATCCAAATTTCTTTCTTTCAAAAGCAGATATATATATTGTGGTTTAGCAGAATTGCATAGTCAGGAATACTAAAGTTTCACAACCTAGATGTGTCTAAAAATCAGAATAGGATTTTTTTTCATAAAAGGCAGCTTTCTGAATAATAGGGAGCAATTGAGGGTTGAAGAGTGCCTTTTGCAGCAAAAGCAGGCAAAGGAAAGCTTTTCAACTTAGGAAAATGTCCCATTTTCCACATCTCGTGTCAGAGTGGTACTTACTTAAATGTGAATGCTCTAAGTCATGAAAGGATAATAAAATGGCACAACATTTGAACCTTATTTAATTTGAAATATTTTGAACATTTGAAACTCTTGAAATATGAAAACACTTCCTCTTTAATATTGGGTTTCTTTGAAAAGAAATGCCCTTCTTATAATAACTAATCAAATAATTGCCCTATTCATACTATTATCCTTATATCTGGAACTGGCAGTTGTCAGAGGAGGTGAATGTCCAGTGCAAGCTTGTGTAGTAATTCTTTCATTTGCACATGTTTTTATTATATGATCTAAGTGATTCTTTGCAAATTGAGAACCACATTAAGTGGATAGTTGAAGTCACTTGCTGTTCATACTAATGACAAGCAATATCTGTATAGTAGTAAGATATATTTTAAACATCGAGATATGTATCAATGTAGACCTTCTCTGTGGGATAAATGGAAAGCTCCACACTCTACAATTTTAAGAAAGCTTATAAATATGACACAAAACCTTTAAAAATATGCAACTATAATTAATTGGGCTGATAATGAGATCAACTTTTCTAGACATTTTCCCTACACTGTAGGGAACTGTAGGACTGCAGGATTACTAGTAGAAACTACAAATACAGCTGCATCTCCTAAGATAAAAGTTACAATCTCCATGTGTTATAAATCAGTGTCTTTTATTGGAAAGAAAATATTAAAGTAGTGTGCAGACAGACCTCATTGCACCTTTCTGACCGCAATCAGCAAGACCAGTTGCATAATAATAATCCATTGTGTTTCTCATATGCTTAAATTAAATGTGTATTTAGATGTTTTGCTGAGGGAAGCTTATGCCAATATACAATGTAAATAAGGGAGTGAAAGCAAGCCCTTAGGGCCTCCATCAAAATTAATAAAAGTCTTGCCATTGATTTCCACAGGCTTTTATCAGGTTTTAGCAAGAGGATCCTCAGGACCTGAGGGGAAAAATGAATGTAACACAACCCACCAGGAAGGTTTCTCTTCTTCTCCTAGTAATATCCAAGATAAGGATATGAGTCAGTTACAGCTTTCAGCAATTAGCTCTGTCAAATTCAAGTCATATGCATTTGGGTGTTCTCTTCTGACATTTCTCCTGCTTGGCCTCTATGGTTTAAGGTGATAACTGCCCTATAAATAAAACCAGTTGTGGTAGCTAAGCCTAGTAATTACTGAGTATCTTCAAATGTACCATAGTACCATGTGCCTTTGTAAATGGTAAGATCTTCCTTCTCAGTAGCATGGTTTTGAATAAGAAAATTGATGTTTGCATTATTTTTTAAAAATAAGTATGTCCTTGGAGAGTTTTAGTTTTCTGTCGTCTCTGGGAACAGAATGCCCTGTCACACTTGAGGGTGACTTCAGTAAGAAAGTGCATTAGACTAATGACCATTTCCTGAAGTTAAATCATCCCTAACAACCAAACAAAATTTTCTTATTTAATCTGTTAAAACACTTGAGTAGACTGAAAATTTTCTAAAGCATGTCTCTTAACACTACTGTAGATAAAGATGGACAAAATAAATAACTGCAACTCTTCCAAGTTTTATTTCCCTGTAAATGGCATTATCTCATTTCCAGAAATGGCACATTTTTATTCAAAAATAAAAATAAAAATTACGATCTTGTTTTAAAGGATAATCTAATTTATTGCTAGTGGTTTGAATCACTGAAGGGGTCAAAGGCATCTTTTACATCAATTTGCAAAAGCAAATTAATGTTTTGAAGGAGATGTAAAAGTCAAGTTGCTTGGGAGTACATTAAATTATATGATAGTTAATGGTGTTAGAGAGATAGTTTAAAAATAAATGGACCATAATACCTTTTAATAAAGGAGCTACCTGCGTTTTTGTTCCCTGCTAAAAGCAGATGCCTATTTGGCACTGTTTTGAATCCCATTTGCCATGTATATTTTGAGTAATACTATGCTGAGTAATGTGCACTATATGGTCTAGGTTCAGTAACCCCACTGTAAAATAATGAGTCTTCAAGAGTAAAAAATACATTAGCTCTGTAATTGCATATTTGAGGGGCTCTGCACATATTCAAATAAAACAAAACAAAACAAAATGCTACTTTCACCCAGTAAATTTGCTCCCAAGGGAAACTTGCATATCTCAGTTTGTATTTTGCTTTCCAACTGAGTTCTGAAAACTGGACAAGACATCAAGTCTTTGCAGGTGTTTTCTATAAATACCTTTTCTTTGAGTCTGCTGTCACAGGACCTTGCAAAAGCCCCAGTCTTAAGGGAACTTATGGCAGCTGGGAGGCAACCAATAGCAAGGAGTTCACTCACTAAGTAGTGTCTTCAGAAAAAGGTCCGGCACTCATATTTTATGAAATTGTAGCATGATTTACCCAAGGTTGTCAAAAGAGATGAATTTCAGCCAAATGTAAGGTAATAAATAGTAATATGTGCTGCATACAGTTGACTTATAACCCTTGGCATTTTGAAAGAAAATTCTTTTGAAGAATTCATTTTATACGTCATAAACTTTCCTATTGTTTTTCCTGTTTTGACTATCTTTGTCATAAGATTTCTTGTGGAAAACTATGTCTGAAAACTGCAAATGAAGCAATATTTTCAAGAATACTTACATAGGTTTCTATTTCCATGATGTACTAAGAATAAGAAAGTTAGTAGTGTAGAAAAATAGTCTGCTTCATTAAATCAGAACCTAGGGGGGAAAAAAGACAATAAGGTAATGTATATGTGAGCTTTTTATTATTATTTATTTAATGCTTATAGAAAAACCTTTTTCAAGGTTGAAAGCTATTTGTTTTCATGACATATGTTGTTCTGAGGAACAGAATAGTTTAAGGATTTTGTTATTACTATCCTTGTTGTTGTTATTATTATTATTACCATTATTATTATTATTACCATTATTATTATTAATCAATTTTTTGCTAGAATATAATGGTCATTTATCCAATCATTTATCCTTAAAGTAAGTATAATCAAAAACATATTTTATATTATCAAGTATCCACTTCAATTCTGCTGGCTTAAACTGCCTATATGCAGTTATGAATCCTCAGACAGGAGTGAAATGCATGCCCTTTACTGCCACCCCATATGTATCAAGTCGACCTTCTAAAGCACTACTTGTCATCTGTTAAAAAAACAACCAGGCAGGTTTGCAGGTTGGTTGGTTATTGGCAGAGTGTGTTGCATGTTGTTGAACTTTAAAATGGATTTGAGGACATCCAGACAGCATGCTTACATTTTGGTACATATTCCAATTTTTTAAAAAACCTCCAGAAACAATGGTAGCCAACAGTGGATCTTACAAAGAGACTCAGAGGCCCATAAGCCTGGTTTCCACAAAACACGGCCCCAGCCTCCACAGCCTGTCTTAATGAGTCTATCAGCTAGGACTGGTATCTGTGATTAATGCAGTGCATGTATATATATGCCTTCACATATATATAAATATCATAGAACCTTAGAATCATTTAGGCTGAAAAAAACCTCTAAGATCATTGAGTCCAATCGTTAACCCAGCACTGCCAAGTCCACCACTAAACCATGTCCCCAAGACATCTACATGTCTTTAAAATCCCTCCAGTGATGGGGACATCACCACTTACCGGGGTAGCATGTTCCAATGCCTGACAACCATTTTGATGGAAGAAATATCTCCTAATATCCAAACTAAACCTGCCCCGGCAAAGCATGATGCCATTTCCTCTTGTCCCATTTCTTACTTGGAGGAAGAGATTGACCACCACGTTGTTACAACCTCTTTCAGGTAGTTTTTAGAGAGCAATAAGGTCCCCCTCAGACTTCTTTTCTCCAGCTCTAAACATTCTCATCTTCCTCAGCCACTCTTAATAAGACTTGTGCTCCAGACTCTTCCCCAGTTCCATTGCCCTTCTCTGGACATTCTCTAGCACCTCAATGTCTTTCTTGTATGGGAGACTTGTAGGGTAGACTTGTAGGGAAGTAGGAGCTTTACTTGTCTTAGAGGGGACCAAATCTTGGGGGCCTAAACCCAGAATTTGAGTGTGGCCTCACCAGTTCTGAGTACGGGTGGATGATTACTGCCCTCATCCTGCTGGTCACACTATTGCTGAAACAAAATATATCCTATATAATATATATGTGACATATCCACATATACATATACATGTGTCCTCATATATAGGAAGGATGCGTGGATATACAAGGGCAGGATCTACAGAAAAGTGTCAGTAAATAACTTTGGTTTTTACCTGTTCAGTTAATGTGCAGTAAGAGAGCTGATGACAGTGCAATGATCCACTTTTCTAGGTAGATACTTCCCCAAGTCTTTCTGTGAGGATCTCATGGGGTTGTCTTTCTCATAATGTCAAGTCAGGAAATGTAAATACGAAGCCTTTGGGAAGGTAATCCATTCCATTAAATTTTAGGGTTTAGTTAAAACAAGTTCAAACATCATTGAATATAATCCAAAATTATATTTAGATAGAGTGGCCTCTAAGTAATGTTTGAAACCATTGTTCAAATAATGTCTGGACAGATTTAACCTGATCTTGTCATACTAAGCTTCTACTGAAGTCAAGGAATCAAGTAGGCACTTTTAGGGAGAGAGTCATTTAAACTATTTTCACTATCTAACCTGATATTAAAATAATCAAACTCCAAAAGTGCTTCCATGAATCACAAAGTAAGGATAGAAGACAGTTCAGATGCAGAAGTTTGCATTTCTCCCATGATGCCAATATATTAAGAAAGGTATTGATACACCTGAGATACTTCAATTTCTTTGTTGTAATAGAGCAAACTGTAATGAGCTGTCAAGTGATGTAAGCACAAACTTAAAAGCAGGGATAATGCCTGGTGTTGAAAATGTAGGTAATTAAAGCATTTGAAAAGGTCTATGAAAACTCGTGTAGTTAAGCAAGCACATGCGCCCAAAGCAGTCTTCAGACATGCTGATAATCCTAAACCTTGAGGCTCTCAGTGGTTCCCATTTTTGCACTTACATGCACACTATAGTGGAAGAAACAACGCCCCTTCAAAATGCTAGAGAACTATTCTGTCTCTACTTTTTGAAAATATGCATTATCTTAATCGTATATTGGAAGAAATTGAACTAACACTACTTGAATAAAAAACAATTTTCCTAAAATATTGCATGCATTACACATATAGTCAAAGTTCAGCTCACAATATTTGCACGTAAGGAAATAGAATTTAGGCGCAGAGGTGGATGTTCTTATTATTTAACCTTTTACTCTAGCACTAAAGAGGATATACAACTTCATCTAACAACTACAGGAAAAGGGTTGTAATTTTGAATCAGATTGGGTAAGCTAGCAGGAACTCCAGAAAATGTAGGCAACTTCTAGAAAACAGTTTTTATCTGGTTAAATAATTCATGAGAAATTCAATTATTCTGAAGTATTTTGTATCTGAGAAAGGATGTAAAATGCTCTCATCTCAGGTGGGGAGAGTATCACAAATTTTGATATAGGTACGGGAAACTAAGAACTGGGATTTATGGTGGAATGCAATCCCAGGTTTAAAGAATTAAAATTAAATTGATTTTTTCTTAATTTGAAAATGTATTTTCAACAAAAAGTATATATTTTATTTTATTGAAAATCATTCATATGAGGGAATGAGACCTTTAAATAGAACAAAAAAAATTTAGAGATAGAAATCCTGAGATTTTCTTATCTGCTATACAGTCCGGGAAAGGACATTGAATTCCTTGAGTGATGTTTGGTTTGTAAATTGGGATGTATTTGATATCTCTCTCTCCATTTATGAGGGCCTCTGCAGCTCTCATCTGACCCTCTGAGGCACCAAAGCCAGCAAGGCCCAGGTAGAGTTGGAAGGTGTCCCCTGAAACACAGGAAAATGTGCAAAACTGCTTCTTCTATGGAAAGGGAAAATGTGGCCAGGATGTGGTGGTTCCCAAAAGTCACCCGGGCTTACAAAGTTTAACCTCTACCACAAAGCTTCTACACAGGGTTATTTCAGAGCTGACTGACACCATAAGTATAGTCATATAATTTTGCCCTCAAGTGAAAACATGTTTCTTTTGAAAAGCTGTTACTGATTTTATAATTTATTGCATTTTCTAGAACAGAGAATTTGAAAAATTTTACACCTAATTTTATTTGCATATGATTTTTTTCCATTGAAAAGAACCAAATATGTTGTTTTCAGAACTGTTCTTTCTAGTAATTTTAATAATTAAATTATGTTAACAAATTTAGCAGAATAAAAATTACTGTTGAAATGGAAAATTTCATATCAATATTAGGAAAGTTCTTAAAAAATCATCAAAGATAACACAAAAAGGATTATGATTTTTTTCTAATGTTTCAGCCACAAACTGTCCTGGCACCTCTGATCTATAGGAAAAGTACAGAAAAAACAACTTCAAAACTCCTAGATTATGTCAGATGTGTAATTTCCATTAGAAGAATTTATACAATAAGAATTTATTTATATAAAATGTATATATACAGATATATAATGAATGCATGCAAATATAATATGGATTTGAAACTAGATATGTTTTATATATTATACGTTATATTCGCATACAGAGGTATTTACATACATAAATGTGTGTGCACATTAATATATATACACATATATCTAACTTGAATCCTGCATAAAGGGAAGAAACAACTAATCTAAGCTTAGGGAGGTGATATCAGGTAGATATTCTACCATACAATTTTTTTTTAAATGGTCTGCTGCAAGCAAATAGTCTGATATGCAAAAGAAGACAGTAAATTACCAGAAACATTTCTTGACTGATGGGTAAGAGCCTCTGCTCTAAAACCAAGTATGTGTGAAAGGTCAGGCTATGTAGCTTTTTTAAAAATAGAAGCATCCTAGTGATACTTTTTAAAACAAAAATCTTACTAGTGACTCCATTTACCTAAATTAAATACCACTTTCATTTTGTGAAACTCTTAAAGCAGGAGATTTACAAGGACAAGATAAGAGGACTGGCAGATGTTCTTTGATTCATTCATTTGAAGGGAAGGGCATTTGGAAATGGCATTGGCACAGAATGACATTTGGAATAATGGCCCATGATTCTGTTGGCACTTTTAGTGTTAAGCAAGTGATCTGCAAGGTAAAGTGGATTCACAGTTAGAGTTAGCACCAGTGCACAGGTCGCCTGTAAAAATAGAAGATTTCATTATTCTTCAGGTTCCCCAGAGAGAGCAAGGTCTCCAGCATCATTACCAGGACTAAATCTGACTTTTCTACCTCCCTAATTTCCTCCTAGTAATTATAGGTCAAGCACTCTTTTGTAAAATATAAAACCTTTGTTCTTATCAAAAATGAATAGCTGAGAAAAAAAATTATAGAGTCCTAGGAAAAAAATTTCAATTAGAAAACCAAGCTAATTTGGTATGACCAAAGACTGTCAGGCATACTGACAGTGTTCTATTATGCAGTCATTTGGGCTCTTTCAAATTAGTTATGTTAATGTCCTGTGAGTGAATGTAACACTTGGATGGGACAAGATTTCTGCAATTAATTTCTGCAGTCAGTGGAGAGACAAGCAAATTTATTTTCCCCCTCTCTGGGAATTGGTAGTGGAGTGTATGAGGTAGAGAAAGTGCATTTAGGAACAGAGTACAAGCTAAACACAAGCCCTAAATAAAGCAGAAACAATGGGAGCCAATGCCTCCTCATTCATTCAATTGACAATGTTTTGCAGCTTAAACCTGTTTTATTAATTATGTTTGACATTTCCTTAATTAGTTTCATTTACACCAAATCAATCCCTACTGCTGTATGGCATCATTTATCATTTTGAAAAATTTGCATACTGAGTGCTGACTTTTTCTACTTAATTATACATTAAAAGTGTCAAGCGTGCTTGCTGCCTGGCATTATCTGCACCAGAAAGGTTTGTGGCTGGACTGAGATGGTATTAATCATTAAGAGCCCCCAAGTGCTGCTGGGTAATATCTGGGGAGTAGAGTAGTTCTCATTTTAGTGCTAGAGAGCAGAAGTGCTTCTGTAAAATGACCGAAAGCAAAAACAAAATAAATGACCTAAAACATCCAGTCTACTGTAATGCTTCACTCTTTCAGTGGAAATAGGCTCTGGGAAAAAAAAAATATTTACTGTTAGCTATTAGCCCCCTGCATGTCGAAACTGCAGAGACAGTTCCTCAGGATGGGTGATATTTTGTCTGAATGGGAAACGTGATATTTCAATTAAACATATATTGATGTCTTAGTAGCAGATAAACCAAAGCACGTATGTATCAGCTTGTACTGACCGTTACTATTTGTTTGGGGTTTTCACTGTAAAGTATTTAAATTAAAACCAAGAATTAACATCTTCCTTCATAAACCCCATAATTTACATGAAATCTCTTAAGAAATAATCAATCATTTCTTAGATAAGAGGTTATGCCACATTCTCCAGTTTGTTCTTAAGCCACAAGTCATTCCCAAACAGAACATGGCATGGTTAATCTATCTGTAAGTACCTATAATCCAGTGCAGGTATTTCAGCAGCTGTGAGTCTGGCAATTCATAGGTGCACTTCCACATTCAGAACAGCAACTGCCTTTGAATAGCTTCAACTACTTATCAGCAGTAGCTTTCAGAAACACTCTTTCTCTCACAACAATTGTGCTCATCATTTGAATCCTTCTGAGGCCTTGTGAAAATCCTTAGCTGACCACCAATTTCAGGAAAAATCAAATCCATTACATTTATCACACTCTCTCTTCTTCCATATACCTAGTTAGGACTTGAGCCAAAATTGACATTTTTGGTCAGCTCAATCTTTCAATGGTCAGTTTAGTGCCTGCCTTTGACAACCAATTGCAAGAATGGCTTGGTGATGCCCCACCAAAGCAAATGGAAAGCCTAAGAGTTGTAGTAACTGTTAATCAGTATTTCCAAAGCCATATCCTGTTTTATAAAATTCTTAGCTGTGGTAGAGATTTTAGTGGTATTACATAAACTGACATGATTTACAAAATTACCTAAGCACACTTTAGTATCTAGATCCTCCTGTGGTCAAAACTGAAATTTTCTATGAGAAACCTCAAAAATACGCAAGCATATCATCTAGCAGCTATCAAACACAGATTCAGACTCACCCTGCTGCTGTCCGTCACAGGATTCATCTCCCCTTTGTGCACTCCTTTCTTTCTCACCACCCTTGAACAGAATCAATCTAATCTGGATGTCAAGTCATAGCTCGGTGCTAGCCAGAGGTGAAAAGGATAACCCTTAACCAATATAAGACATCACCACCGAGTGAGCCTGCTTTGGGCTTCTGACCATTCTCATTTTCCATTACTGTAGTTAAACAGGTTCTTTGCAGGGGCTGTGATGCTGATGAAGAGATTGCCATTACTCTGCCCAGCAGCAAACCATGCACCGTGCGTGTCTATTACTTATCCAAATAAGCAGAATTTTGCTTCTGTTCTTATCTCTGCTTTTGTTTTATCTCTAGCACATACATATGCACACATGTCAGTAACAGCATTTTTGGACACTCCAGGAACATCTACTTCCCCCATGTCTGCCATTCCTGAATGCCAAGGGTAGGAAAGATCCTGAAAAAACATCTAATTTTAAGCAGAATATATCTGTTTCATATGGGACAAGATAGAGGTAAGGGAAAGGCTCATTCATGAACTGACACTGTGAGGAAAAACCACAACTTTCTGCAGAGGATCCCAGAAGTTACCAGTGTCTCATAGTCCAGTATCTGCTCAGAGAATTAGGAGGAAGAGCAGAGTCAGAGCTATTTGGAGGACTAGAGGGATGAGCACACAGTTATCATGGTCTCACACAGCCATAAGATTAATTTTTGTGTTTGCCTTCCATGCAGTTGCTTGTAGGTCTGAGAAAGATGATGAAGAAGCATGTGACTTTCTGTGTGCTCAACGTGATTTTGTCCTCTGAGGGACAACATCAACATGCCCTGTCAAACTAATACAGTCCCTGTAATTTCTGCACCCCTGCATACTGTGCTTTCTAAAGACACAAGAATGGACATACCCTGTGGTGCTCGCAGTTGTGGAAGCATGAAGTAATTTCATTTGTTAGGGGTCTCTGGAGGTCATCTGGTCTAATGCCCTGGCCAAATGAGGCCCAACTCCAAAGACACATCGGCTTGCTCAGCACCTCATCCAGTCCAGCTCTGAGTACCTCCAAAGATGTGGAGCATCTCCCTGCGTAGTGTGACTTCTCAGGGTGACCAGTCATCCCTTGAGGAGGACTTGACTCCTATTGACTTCACGCAATTCTCATCGCTTTTGGCTGAAGCCAAATAAAGCATCCAGGTGTGTGTCTACCCCTATTACACAGTTCAGAAACTGTATAAAACTGGCCAAAAGTCAATGGCACCTCTGATGTACAATGAGAGTACCTAATGTGCTTGGAATGTCTTTCACATTTCAGTCATGATTATAGCCGTGATAGGTGCCTCCACAACAAATCTAGCAATCACCAGTGAACCATACGCAACTCCTGTGGCCAATTTTCAGAGTACAGTGCTCACCATTTCCAGATGTTTCCTGAGGGATGTGCAGGGCTGCTGCAAGGGCAGAAGCATCTCATCTCCTAGGATTATTAGCAGTAAAGTCTGCCGCTCTTGAGCTTGTTTTAGGTAACAGAGTAAAACTCAACTGACTTAGAAATGCAGTGGAGGAATACAGAATGGGAATTTGATTTGACAGGGTCTATACTTTAATAGCAATACAAAATGGCCATTTGATATTTCACGTATAATTATAGGTGTTTTGACATAGACAATATCTTACTCCATAAGAGTAAGGGTTAAAAAAGTATCCCCTTTGTATGCTGTACACCAGCCAGGCCTGCATTCATGTCAGAGCCCAAACTTACTGTGTTTAATATTCAAGTTCATTTTCAAATTCCTTCCCATTAACATAATATATGCCATTTTGCAAGCCTGGTCAGAGAGATCTGTAACTAAATAATTTTCAAGTTTCCTTCATATCCAATGCATTATATGCAGTGTGAAATTATTTCCCCACTCTGTTCTTCATAGAAAAGCAATGTGCAATATACCTGATTTTGTTGTAAAATGTATTACAGACTTCAAAAGTTACTATATGTGTATGCACAGTCATAAGAACTAATCCTAAATGACCATTTAATTGTCTATTTTAAGTTATACTTGATAGACCATTATTAGGTAAGCATTCAAAACTTGCAAGACAAGAAATGTATTAATGCTAAAATGATATTTTATAAAAACCTTCATTTTCTTTCTTATGGTACTGCAGTATAATGTTTCTTAGTCCAAATCCTCTTGTGAGTATACTCACTGTATGTCAAAATTGTAAGAAGCATAAACATAAGGAAGCTAAGAATTTAGGCCATGCCTAATTCATAAATATTTTTTGTTTACACACTGATTTCTAATAAAAATTTAATTAGAAATTCAAAGATGAAGAGTCTGAGAAATTCATGCAACAAAACTGGGAGTCATCCATGTATGTGGATTAGACACTCTAAACTCAGATCGATTTATCAAACTATTCAGCAGGTTCACAGAACACTTTTCAGCAAGTCTAGCCACTGCTCCAAGCAGACATGCCTCTGAACGAAAACTGAGAAAAAACTCTCCTGGTTTTGCCAAATTAGCTTTGAGATGTCAGGAATTTAAACTAAAAAGTCAAGGTAGATAACTGGTGGTGCTATACTACGCAAGTACACAAAACTAAACCAATCTCACACTCTAAATACAAATCTCTAGTCTATAAAGTTATACTAGACTAAAAAGTTTGAATTTCTGTTGAACTTCCGAGATAGGAAACAAAATTTCACATATAAAAAATCCAAGTATCATAATAAAGTATTAATTAGCAAAGCCACTAAAAATTTGCACGTAAGTCAAGAGAAATTAAGATTTTTAACTTCTGAATGTCCCATTATCAAAAATGGTTAAGTATATTTGTTCATATATACTTATATCAGTTCATCACATTTTTATAGTTTGTTTTTGTTGTTGTTTTTTTTAATAATAAGATTCAAATGAATTCAAGATACCACTGTAAGCTTAAAATAAATAAAAGGCAGGTATTTTTGATCACACTGGCACAGGGATAACCACAGCAGCCTAACATTCAGTGTATGATATTCTAGGTATGCATTTTATTGAGTTCAAACACAGTGTACAGCAAAATATAATGAAATTCTATTCATAATAATATACACAAAAAGTGATTTTCCAATTAAAATATAGCCCCAAGTCCAGATGCTTCTTCATATTTAAGCTCTAAAGAACTTCAGTAGTTCCACTGTACTGTTACACAAGTCTTTAAATTGTTGTATGATTTACTCATACTCATCATTTACATGTACGAGTAGAACCACTCACAATGGTAAGCCTTCACAAGATCAGCCTCTAAAATTCTTCAAATACATTAAACCATTTGTCCCCACTGAGCATTAAATCTCATGTCAGTTGGTTATTTTTTAATGAATATACTTTTTAGTTTTGTCATTATGACATTGTCACAAATATGTCATTTGTCATGACTCAATTAACAGAAAGTCACCTCCCCTACTTTTACATACCAGTATATTCCAAAGATGTCTGGAGAACTAATCCTGCAAGGTGTTTCTAAAAACCCTTCAGACTAGAATAAGCAAAAGAATTTTGACAAAAATTTATTTTCTTCAGTCCTCATTGTAGATATATGTAGTTAGTCACACAATATTTTGTATTTTCTTTTAGGACGACTTTTGTCTCTAAAAATCAATGTTATCTAAAATAAAAATCAGTTCACAAACATTTTGAAACATGTTTAGCAAGCATGTCTCCCAGTTCTCCTCTGCATCCTTCCTATACTATTTAAGTAACTGAGTTATTTTGTTTCTCTTAAATATTAAATGACAATAGATACAAGCTTGTACTTTTCAACATCTATTTGAAATGTTCAGTGCCTATGATTTTTTACTTTTACAGATTTTCTTACAAGGTTGTTCAAAAGTTAATTGTTTCATAAATTCCTCCTGTTTAAGTTTCTAGCTGTATTTATTAATCTCTGGATGCATACTTTCTCAAGCTACAGGTATTTTCCACTTAGTGCAATCAAATGATGTATGGAACACATTTATCAGAGTCCTTATAACACCTCTACAGTCATATCATGGTAAACATTACTCTGCATTTTATTAGCAAAACTTCACATATTTTCACTTGTCTTATATGATGTCCATCAACATAGCAACCAAATCACAGATACCCTACATAAAAAGTATTACGTAAAAGTGTCACAGGAATTCTTCTGAAAAACAAGTGCAGGCGCAAGTCTTTCCTTCCAGGGTTATAAATCCCCTGCAATGTAAGTGTCCCTCTATAGTCCTTGGCAAAGCACCTTAGAGAAGTTAAATGTCTTCCATGAATGTTCTCAACCGTGGAGTATCAGAGAGGGAGATGGAGGCAGTGAGTGGGCAGGCAGTACAGGAGACACCTTTGCAGAAGATGCAAGCTAGATATGCTCAAGACTGGCAAGGATGTCTGTTAAGCCCAGGATGAAACATCACACCTTTCAGATCCAACAAGCTAAAATACAATTCAGGTAAAGAAATAAACAAATATGAAGGACAAGGCTGTCACAATACAACAGTTGTTTACAGAGGGTTAAGGAGAATGCCGAGAAATCCCAGGGCTGTTAAGGCTTACTTAGAAAGTTGTACTTTCTAACAGTATGTATATCCAAAGGCAGGACTGACCTGAGGTTGGTTATCATTTGCTCTGCTTTAGGAGACGGATCCTTTATCTGGCTTTCATGCAGCTGTCCTCCCAAACAGAAATAGTAATCTGAAAAGCAGAAAACAACCATTTTACCAAAGTTATTTTTGTTGGTTTAAAGTAAACAAATAAAGATAATATGAAGAGTATAAATACTCTATTGAATAAGGTTATTCTTTATTGAAGGTAGGGGAGAAATGAAAGGAATTTTAAGTACTGCCTAAGAAATAAAACTTCACAAAAATAGAAGATCCAAATCCAGTTTGCTTTGCTGAAACGAGAACTCCCACTAACAATGGAACTACATATGAATGAAATTTCTTTACTGTGCAAAGTAAAGACAGGAAGTTTAAGCACCAAATATGCTCCTCTTTAGTTTTCAAAACAAGGGCAAGTGAACCTCCATGTAAGGGTAGAATTCAGCCTCACAAAACCCATCACAACTTTTGCAGATTAAGATCTATGGAGGATGGGGATAAAACTGGAAATACGCAAGGAAAAAGGAAACAAAAAACCACAAACCAAAACCAAGAAGGTTGAAAGAAATTCCCTTAAGCTTTTAAAGAGGTACTTTAAGTAATTTTAGTTTAGATTTCTGTCATTAAAATTTTTGCAATTACTCAAAAGCAAATAGATCAGTAATATTGTTCTCAAGTAGATGAAATCTTGATCAAAGAAAAACTTAGAATTGTGAATTTTGAATAAAGCATGATTATGTTTTATTAGCTCTTAAGATCATTGTCTCATTTGTAAATGGGATAATTAAAAGAAGGCTATTAGCTCTGTGTTTGCATATCTCAGCAAGAGGACAGGTTTTGCAAGGTGATCTCACTGTTTTGCATTCAGCAGCAAGCTCAACCAGGCCTGGGTAATTACCCAGCCTAATGACTCTGCAGATATTTTGCTTTTGTGCAAATCCTTGTGTTTTTTTCCTGCCTGTACATCAGGAGAATTAACATAATTTTTTAAACTCTCAACGTGTACAAATATTTCATCCTTAACAAAGGTCCAGATCTACCAGAAAAAAAAAAAAAAAAAAGAAAAAAACTCCAAAATTAGCCCCAAAACAAGAACAACCAAAACGTCCCAAACAAAATAAACCAACCAGCCAATCAAATAGCACCAAACAAAACCCAAACAAAATACAAACAACAAAACAAGAAAAAAAGGCAAGGGAAAAAATCAAAAACCAAATTGACTAAATTGCTTTCCTGCAGTGTTTTCTTCCTGGATGAATTTCAAAAACATAATCTATAATCTTCAGAACTTACATTATTTTTAGAGGATTCCTGCCATAACAATGAGACACATTTTCTAGCTTTCATGTATGCTGATCTTTCATGTCAATCCCCACTGGAACACTGTTTAGGGACACTATATTTTTATTGAACACCTTTTTTATAATCCTGTATTTCAAGATTTTTAAGTCTTTGAAACTCAGTGTTGAACAGCAGAAAGAGTTCTCCACCATGAAATTGGACACTACGGCCTCAGCCATCCCTTGGCATAATTAAAAACATTGATTTTTCCTTGTGATTTCTGCTTGCGGCCACCTGGCTCAGAAGTTTTATTCCTCATTGTTGTCACATAAGATCAGCCTTCAGTTAGCCATTGAAGGACATTTTGATACTTTATCTATTAAGATGATTCTTCTACTCGGGATTTTTTTCCCTCCCCTCCCCTCCCCTCCCCTCCCCTCCCTCCCCTCCCCTCCCCTCCCCTCCCCTCCCCTCCCCTCCCCTCCCCTCCCCTCCCCTCCCCTCCCCTCCCCTCCCCTCCCCTCCCCTCCCCTCCCCTCCCCTCCCCACCCCTCCCCTCCCCTCCCCTCCCCTCCCCTCCCTTCCCCTCCCCTCCCCTCCCCTCCCCTCCCCTCCCTTCCCCTCCCCTCCCCTCCCCTCCCCTCCCCTCCCCTCCCCTCCCCTCCCCTCCCTTCCCTTCCCTCCCTTTTTTTTTTCCTTTCTTTCCCATTTCTATTTACATTTAAGATTAATTTATAGAGCTACACCTTATCCTTGGATATTTTTGCATTTAAAATTTTCTGCTTTCTATTTCAGCAAGTAAATAAATATACATCAGTATATGAATACGGTATATAAAGAACATATATGTACTGTAATTCAATATTATATATAGAAAGAAGTAGACTTGTACTTTACCAGTGCAACAAAAGAAGGCTCCAAGTACAGCAGGCACAGTTACACATAGCTGTGCATAGGTTCTCAATCACAGTGATGTTGAAGTGATACTGATTTCAGAATAGATCAGCAATGCAAGAACACATCTGAAGCCTGCAGTAGTCTCATCCAGACCATGGTAAAATGTATGCTGTCACATTTTCCTCTGTGTTAATTAATATTAACAGAAGATGTCTGTGTCTACTTGCAACGAGTCCTGCTTTTATTAGACTTTATGCAAACACATGAAGAGACAATCAAGAGAGTAGGAGCAGTTGATATTATCATGGGAGATACTGGAGTTTAGCATATTTTCTGTCTTCCATTAAAAGTAACAATAAAGGTAGAATAGGAAGAAATACATTATGCCACCTTCAAAATTAAGCAAGGAACTTAATTTTATTTCTTCAATTTTGGAGTTCATGGAAATTGCCAAATTTTACTCACTTTCTCCCAAGATATGCTGAGTCCTACTGTCAGCCAAAGCCCAGTTTAGACAAACAGACACACTTTCATTTAATTAATTTGTGACATATTTTCCTGTAATATCAACATTTAATATGCTTCAACATTTTCAGCTCCATTCTGAGATACTTGACAAGCTCAGATTCCAAAGAGAAATTAGGGTCTGCAAGCACATTTTAACTGAGGCAAAAAAAAATTTTATTCTTAGGAATCCCTGTTAACTAAAACTGCTGTGTTTCAGAGAGCTCTGAAATTAGCACAATTCATGTTAAGACAGCCTTTCCAAATGTCTTCTCCAGATAATTCAGCTAAACTGTCATATATTTAAAAGTATTTCAGAGTTGGTACAGAATGAGATCATTGTTAGAGACCTCTCTAATATACATGTGCATTCATATGCATTTTTCCCCAAGGTAGGGCTGTGGAATACATTTAGTAGACGATTATACATAGGGCTGTCTTTCTGTCATAATCTTTCTTTACATAGGACAATTTGTGGGACTCCATGATATGCAGCTAGCAGTGCCTGTACTCAAATGAAGTGATACTGAATTTCTATTATGCATGTGCCTTAGAAACCTAGCAGCTCGCCATAAAGATTTTATTCACACAGCAGATTTGTTGTTACTTAGATAGTTTCAGACAATTTTAGATTTGAATGGACATGGCAGGATCTGACAGCATAAAAAGAAATACCAAGAGAAAGGAGCATGTAGAACCAAATGATATATGATGCAACCTAGAGAGCAATAAAGAAAGCAGGATGTTAAGGTACTCTTGTAAATATCTTTCAAGGAATTCAGGTTTCTTTTCCATAACACTTTTAAAATATTCAGTATGCATTACATAGGGAATACATAGATGCATAGATGGATACATATACACACACACATTCTTGTGCACAGATGCTGCACTTGTCGAAATCCTTTCTTGTCTCTTAATCTTTCTGGGATCACTTCTAAAAAATTCAGTCTAAGCTACAAACACAGAATATGCAAATCTCTGTATCAACCAAAAGTGTGCACACAATTTATACTTGTTCTTTCCTGCAACTGGATGTACAGTTTTGTACACACATTCCAGAAGGATGTAGTATACTATTTTCAATGCAGACATAGACACTTTATTTCTCCCCTCATTTAATATTTTATTATCCAGTACCAAGAGAGTAAATATTTTTATATATACAAAGCTGAAATCCTGCTCATTGACGCAAATCATAAGAGAGAGGACAGTATGTCAAAGAAGTTTTCTCCTTCTATGTAAAGTAAAGGGGCAGAACAACAGGTTGCAAATTCATTGCATATGAGAAGGGGAAAAAAAAGGGAGATTATTTATTTTTTTATTATTATTTATTATTAGGGGAAGTTGTACTCACTTGTGTTTGTGGATGGAAGCCAGGAAAAAAGGACAGGAAGTAATATATTTAGCTTAATCAAGCCACAATTTTATTAATTCAAATCATCTGGGAACAATCCATCAGGAACAACCACATAACTTTTTTGTATTCATCCTCATGTAATGTTCTACCTCTGGTTCCTCTCCTTTTTCTTAACTTTATAACTCACATCATCCCTAAGGTGGGTGATTAAACACCGAGGGAAAGAGGATTGTCTCCTCACTTGCACCAGGCAGCAGGACCTCCAGTTCCCTCTCTTCTCCTCACTTGATGACATAACTCTTCTTTCCAATTTGCTTTAGCAAGAAATTTGAAAATTTATGCATCAATTATTTGTGGGAATCAGTAATTAGATTTTTTTATATCTTCCCCCACACAGACTTTAACTAGCATGAGAAATCAACAAGGGACCACAAAGATGATGTTATTCCACTTTTCCACCCAGGAGCACTTATTGGTTTTGTGTGTAGGGAGAGAAAAACAGGAATCTCAGACATCGCAGAAATGTAAATCATTGTGTACAATATTATGCAGATATGGACTAGATCAAACATTAGAATTTTATATGAGAATAAATAACTATAATTAGGAAACAAATCCTTCTGAAAAATTAGATCTGTGGAAGACCAAGAGAAACTAAAAGAAAATTAAACAGAAAGAAATGATAAACAGAAAGTAGGGGAAAACACCTCTTTTTCAATTTTAACCCCCCACAACTGCTCCGTAAAGTGTTAACTGGTTTCCATGAACTCGTATTTCTCCATAAGGGAATACAGCATCACTAGCAACTGGATCATTCCCTACATCTTCTTGTAAATTTGAAGAAGAACATCGTTCTCTGCAGATCTTTCTCCCAAATATTTTAGAAGAGTGTGCGTCAAATTCGAGTACAGAAAAATTATTATGGATATGTTAGAGTTTAAAGTAAGAGTCTCATGATGTGGTTACCTGCAATATCAGGGTAATGGAAATGACAACCTAAAATGACCTTTCTAGTGATTTCTTGATCTGCTCGGATAAGGTTTGATGATATTGATAAAATTAAATGCAGTGAAGAAATGCTTTCATATATCTGTTTGCTTGCTTACATGCAGAAATACATAATTCATGGACAACCACAAACACAAGGATAAGGTAGAAGCTTTAAGTACACATTAAAATAATGTAATTAGACTTATTTGTATTAGTCACAGAGACATTACTGTGACTGCATTTTTGAGTGAGTAACCTCAAGTATCTTTTTATAGGTCATGCTGCAGAATGCCTAGCTTTATCTATAAAAGCCTTGTGTGATCTTCTTTCTGATTCACACGCAGGACCATCAAGAGTGTAGAACAGGCTCATTGGTAGGAATTGCTAATATATCTATACCTATGAAATTCACATTCTTCTTATTCTGCCTTCTCTTTCCAGGTTTGTAATCTATCTCTGAAATGAGCAATGGTATTTCATTGTTTGGAAAAATGTATAAACTTGATAACAGGAGTACGCCTGCACTGAGAAATCTGGGGAATTCTTTGACAGCAGGTAATCTAAATCATTCCCCGGTTGTATCATCCTGATTATTAAAGGGAATCCAACCTCCAAAGTTAGGCCTCCAAGCCCTTGCCCTTCTAGTTGTGCATCTGAGAAGAAATTATGGTAATCTTAAAATCCTATTGATGCTGAAAGGCATTTCATCAACTGCAAAAATTAAGAGTGAGATGCAGAGGATGTTTTTCTATTTAGAGGAGCCCCTGCTTATATGAATAGGCTTCATGTGGTGACTCTTTTGAAGCTGAAGACTTCAAAGCAGATCACTGACTTCCAGTGGGATAATCACTTAATGCAAGAGTGGGTAGATGGAATTATTACCATGCAGTCAAGGTAGATTTATCCCTTCTCCCTTTGTTAAAAAAAAAAAAAAAAAAAAGAGGGAAAAAAGAAACAAGTGAAGCTTCTGGATTCTCTGTCCCCATAGTTCAAAATTGATGATGATGGGATATCAATGCTACACCAGGCATCAGCTGAAAAGTAACTGCTAACATCTTTGTAAATAAGATCAGATCAGAGCGCCACTTTATTCAGCAAACAAAATGTCTTTTGGAATGCTTTTTTGCAGAAATTTATGCATGTAGATAGAGTCATGGCCAAGAAAATTGCTGGGTAATTCCTTGGCTCTTGTGAAGTTCAAGTAATTCATTAGGAAGTCTAATTTTCTACATTTTTATGGAAAATTGGGCACGGTTTCTAAGGTTTCTAATCATTTTTAGCCCTGCTGGCTTGAGTGTGAACCAGGATCATCTTTGTCTCTCAGCTCTGAGAAGAAGAGTACACAAGTTAATTCAAGTTAATTGGGAGGATTTGGGATCCTTAGTTTTATGTAAGTGAGCTTATTCACATTGGAAGGGATCAGGTTGTTGCCAAGCTTAGTAATGTTTAGTACCTCTGTATATATAAAAAATATTTCTAATCTAACCAATTTTCATGGTTTTTTCCCTATTATTTCTTTTGAGAAAGGGGAAAAAGCATGAAAGCCCAGTGACCTGATCTCACCTCGCTATGAAATTTCATTTACTGAATACAATTGAAATTAACCATGCGTCTGGTGTCACATGTCTGATTGTTAAAACTGTAATGTGTGCTTGACAAATCTTGGTTGAGTTGCATCAAGAATACAAAAAGCTTGTGTGTGTGCGTGTGTGTGTGTGTGTGTGTGTGTGTGTGGGTGGGTGGGTGGACTGACACAGGACTCCAAATATCACTGACACATATAAATATACACACTTTCCTACAAGCTAAGCATGTCAAGGGCAAAACTTCCAAGACTACTGCTTATAAACTAAAGGGGTATAGTACAAATTTACCACCTGCATAGGTAAAATTCTACAGCCATCCCACTCAAGGGATGGCTCACAAAACTTGTACATTGTTACAAAGACAGGTAAAAGTCTTTTGGAAAGTGTTGAGAATAGGGGAGGAAAATCAGCCCCTTTACTGTGTTTTCAAATAGTTATATGCCACTATTCTTCATCTTACATGCACATTTTCTGCTAATAAAATGCCAAAAGTAGGACTTAGTGCAGAGTCAGTATTTCAGAAAATTGGCCACAATCTAGCTGCTTTAGTATGGACATAAGGGGTACAACTGTTTTGAAAATTTGAGATTAAGAGCCCAAACCTGTAGACATTTCTTTCTTATGTTCTCCATACTGGAAAATAGGAATCAAATTATTTCAATTATTAACAAATTCTTAATACTTTTTCTTAATTTTCTCAACCAGCTATATAACATTTGAAAGTTTTTAAAACATTACTTCACAAACTATGTCACCCTTCCTACAAACTAACATTCCCAAAATGTAATGGCCATGTTCTTCTATGCCACAAATGGCACGAAATGTTACAAACTATGTTTCCTATCCTCTTTTCATGCTGTCCTTTCCCACCAAAACATATTTTCAACCCCTTTTTCTAGTGGCTGTGTCCCAAATGCAGGGAAGTCCTTTCCCCCTAATTGTTCCTTTGCTGTGGCTTACAACCAGCTGGAAATTAAGCCCCATGCAGCTGCTCCCTTCCCCCCATCCTCTCCAATGAGAAAGAGACAAAAGGCAGAGATTCCAATTTGAGATAAAAATAATTTACTGGAAAACAGCAACCAGGTATGAAAACAAACAGTAACGGCAACAACATTAATAAGAACAGTATATAAAAAGGGTGATTACACACAAAAAATTCTCAATCTGACCCAACATAATACAATTTTAGCCAGAGCAACCCCACTGCTCTGTTGGCCACTGGCTCCGCCAGGGAAAGGAAAAAATTTGGTTGCAACCCCTCTGTGCAGCACCTTTTTCTTCCATCCCAAGCCACAGCCTCACCTTCTCAGAAACAAGAATACCTTCCCACTGCCTCCACTGGGGATGTGGTTGGTATAGAATAACAACCTGGACACACCCACACAGCTCCTGGCCCTGCCCACTCTCAGCTACTGTGAAAAATTAACTCTGTCCGTGCCTGAAACCAGGACATCTTTATAATCTTTTTTCAGGTAAAAAGGTTGTGTCACTCCCATGAAAAAGCCTAGGAAACATGCTTGACCTTTACAGTAGCTGTATTCCAAATAGCACAGTCTTGTGATCACACATTGTCCAATTAAAAGCAGTTAATATTTTGCTCTACTGACTACTGCAGGGTTGGGTTTGTTTTGCTTTCTTGTGTGTTTATTAAGATAGCTCCTGTTGCATTTAACACCCTACGTGTTATAAAGGAACAACAAAAAGTGTCTTCTCTAAAACACATTGTGAGTAAAAATAATTGCATAGCAGAAAATACTGGAGAATACATATAGTGGTATCATTCATGGTTAATGAGTTAAAAGGATATCACAGTGCATTTATAAATCACTACACAGTGTTGCAAAGTTTATTTAAATTCATTGTGCCTCATTATAATTGAGCTATGCACCTTTAGGTCTGAGTTGATTAGGAATGCTATAGCTCAGAATAGTTTTTAATTCAGCGAAACGTGATGTGACCTTTACCATAATCCTGTGTGAAACACACTATAGTTTAGACATTAATAATGATACTACTGCTTTCTTGTACTGGTAAGATGCCACTTTAAAAAATTGTATTATTAGTTAACAGGCTCAGGACAATTTATCAAAAGCAAATTATCCTTCTGTGTATAACTGCAGTACTTAATTCCAAGTTCCTCATCTCTTATAACTATTACCTACCCTTTAAAAATGCTAAAAACTAAAACATTATAGTGTCATGTCAGAGTAATAAGTCACACACACATACTTACTGACTCCCCACAGACTTACACCAATCCCATCTTAGGGATCTGAGCAACGTGATGTACATGATACAGGTTATGCTATCTCTTTTGTTTGACCTTTGTCTTCATATTTAAGTGTAACATTTCCTTAAACCATTTTCTGGTAACTCTACAGTTTCCACTAACAGCACTTTTGTCATTATTGCTCAGTTTCAGGCTAATATTCCAAGGATGACCAAGAAAATATATGTACAACCTGAACCCAGCAATCAGTCCCATAGGAGCTGGAGGGCCATGGTAGTCTAAGAGAATTTGAATTTCCCTCAGTAAGCCTGCCTTGCCACTCATGATCTCAGGGATCAGAGTGACTTCTCAGTCCCACCTACCCTTCTCTGTTACTAAGTGCATTGCCTGGAAAAACTGTTCCTTGGGTTACATTTGATTGTTTTGCAGTTTCCACCCTTCAAAGTCTCAGCTGCTTGCATGAATTTTCTTCTCAATATAAGTTATTCCCAGTATTGTCACTGTGTTCAATTTTGTGCACCTCGTGACATAGTGAACTCCTCACTCCAAGTGTGTCCAGAGAAGGACAACAGAGTTGGGGAAGGATCTGGATCACAAGTCTGAAGAGGGAGCTGAGTGTTTAACCTGGAGAAAAGACGGCTCAGAGGAGACCTTATTGGTCTCTACAACTACCTAAAAGAAGGCTGTAGCCAGAGGGGGTCTTTTCTCCCAAGTAACAGGTTATAGGACAAGAGGAAAATACAACAAGTTTCGCCAATGAAGGTCTAGATTGGATATTAGGAAATACTTCTTCATTGAAAGGTTATCAAACACTGGAACAGACTGCCCAGAGCAGTGGTTGTCACCATCTCTAGAGGGATTTAAAAGACCTGTAGATGTGGCACCTGGGGACAAGGTTTGATGGTGGACTTGGCAGTTGGATTTGATATCTTAGAAGTCTTCTCCAGCTTAAGTGATTCTACAATTTTATGACCTATGATTATGATTATATTTTTAATGACCATCCAGGCTCTAGTAACATTCTTATTACAGCTACTTAAGATTTATAAAGATTAATTTTGGTGAAAAAGGTATGGTTTTGCATCACTTACAAAAGTATGTTTCTGATCCTGAGGTCACTGAGAATATTCTCTAAGCAAACATGAAATTCAAAATAACGGGCATAAATTAATTTTTTTGTTTGTTTGAATATTTCTGAATAGGAGTGATCAGGATTATATGTCATCAAACAACTTCAACTTATGAAGCAAAAGACCTCGAAGAACTTTATTTGTTCACACTTACATCTCTATAGGAGGAAATCAAGACAGAATTGACATTAGTTAACATGTTAAGTAATCTACCACCTTCTTCCAGCTGTAGCTGCAGGCTAATATCGCAGTTTCAGCAGACTGAGATCAACACAACTGGGTCAATTTCAGTTCCCTAAGCTGAGTTGTGGGAAACATAGCTTGTATCAAAACAGAAAAAAACCTTTTCTTTAAAGTTGAGATTTAGTAATTACTGATCTAGTCTCAATGCTCCTGTTTATGAAATTTCTCTTTTCAAGGGACTAGTGCTTCCTGAATACTTAATAGAAAACAAACAAAAATACTTTTTAATTTCCAAAACTAAAAAATAAAACTTCCATTGCTCTTCTTGGCTTGTGCCAAGTGCTGCTTGGTTGTGAGGAAGAAAACAGCATTAGTGGTGGTGTGAGCTGGAAAAGCAAAATCAATTCAGTATGCTACTTAGTTCTGAAAGGTGTATGCAATAATAAACTGCATTTCCAACATAAGTATCTGACTATAGATCCTTTCTGTCTTCCAGCATGGTCTGTCTCATCAATCAGAGCATCCAAGGAAGGAAAAGTAAGCATAGTGCCAGCTCTAAAGCTTAGACAGAACAAAGAGAAGAAAATTACAAAGAAGTTTGACCTGGTAATTATCCACATAGATTGGAATAACAAATATGCATTAAAACAGTTTCTGAAGGCCTGGAGCTTTCTG
Source organism: Chiroxiphia lanceolata (assembly GCF_009829145.1). Taxonomy (NCBI): domain Eukaryota; kingdom Metazoa; phylum Chordata; class Aves; order Passeriformes; family Pipridae; genus Chiroxiphia; species Chiroxiphia lanceolata. Next base: position 51,471,740 of record NC_045671.1, on the reverse strand, counting down.
AAGAAAATATAAAGGCATTTCTCCCTGGAAAACATTATCTTTCATCTTTGCATTCTTTAGAAAACCAGGTCTTTTCAAGTTTTCTGGCTAAGATGTTACTGTGTGATGTATCATGTGTTATATCTAAATGCATCTGTCACGAAGCTTTGAGTTGACACATGTTCCTATTTATACCTGTTCACTCATGCAGTATTCACTTCCACACAAGATGGTTAATACAGCATCAACTTCTAGTGCAGATATTCTAAGAGTGAATCTTTATTATAGTAGCCATATTCAGGACAGAGCTTGCCAGGTCTGAATACAGGTCACAAAAATAAGTCAAATTGTGCCAAACTCTATGTTGCAAATAATGCATGCTATATATATTAAAATCCTGCAAATATAAATGAATTCATTATTTTCCAATTGAATATTCATTTTTAACACTCTGCAGAATTGTTTGTGGAAAAAAATAAGCAAAAATATCTTTATTCTCCCTTAACACTCATAGCTAATAAATAAAGCTTTGATACACAGCTTTTTTCCCATATGACCTATAGTAATATTTAGCATTGCATAAAAACTCTATGAAATATTTTCTATAGTGTTGCAAGCATTGGTGGAAGAAAACAGCTTTTCTTATCCTCATTAGTAGTAATGCTGATCTGCATTTGCTTGGTAAAATACCGGAAGATGCAGAGAAGTGTCTTCAGAAAGGAGCAACTCAGGTGCCTCATCATGTTGTCCAGACATCCACCCGTGGTTGTTCAGGATTTAGATACCTCCAAGCTAATGTACTGCTCAGAAGGACCTGGAGGAACACTGACAGACTGCAAAACGAGACCGATCATGTATACCAAGAGACGACAGCACACATCTGGTGAAGTAAAAGGCTTTATAGACAATGCCTTTTAAAATATATGTTGTCTTGCATCTTGCTTTTTTTGTGTTATGACACCTTAAATAACCATAGGTTACCAGAAGTAAACATGATGCTACTTTACTTTGCCCACATGGACACTAAACAGGACAGCCCTGGCTGACAAAAACAAAGCGTAACTCAAGAAACCAGTGTGGAATCCAGTGGGTGAGGAAAAAAGCACACACGATTATACAATCCCTCCTTGACAAACCAGGATGTCCTCATAGTATTAAAAGCTAAATGAACTGGATAACATATTTTACATGCTTAAGTCAAATAAAGACATAGGAAAAAATACTAATGTAATATATCTGTATACATTTTAAGTAGACTATGAGAAGTACTAACCAACTAACCCAGACAGTTCCTGTAACAACAAAAATCAAAAGCCAACATAAAAAAATTACAGAAGTGAAAGCTGAATTTGATAAGTCAATTGTATTTTCTACAAAACCAACTGCAACCATACCTCAAACACCAGAGTTTTCCAAGAAAATTCTATTTAATGGAGAAAAATCAATTGTGATACACAAGTTCAAAGACTAATGTCTTTAAACAGATTTGCATTTTATTTAATACTTTACAGGAGAAATCATGGAAGGGTATTCCCAGAACTAAGAAAATTCATTAATACATATTTACTTCCTTCTTTTCTCCCTCTTTTCTGTGAAATTTATAATGTTAAAATATTTATCAATTTCCAAGAACTATATGGGCGTTTCTTTGATTTTTTTAATATATTTAGCTCTTAGGAAGCATTGAGAATTGGCACTGCTGAAGATCACATAATTCTGATGTTTACCCAAACAGAAAGGGACTGTAAAGCCAGTAGTGCTTCTCTCTTTCACATGCGGATTTGAAGGGATCTCCTGCAGGAAAATAGCTACTAACTTCCCTGGGAATATATGATTTTTCTGATATCTGTGCAGAAACTGCCAATAAAAATAAAAAAGTAGTTATTGTAACTCCTGGCATTGTGAAATAAACCAATTGCCTCAATTAAGGAGTCAAACCACCATACCATTTCACATGACTCGACAAACAGCTTTGATTTTGTGTATATTTTTAAAATAGTAATGTACAGCATGGTGGAATTAATGAGAGTAGAAAAATTTGTCACTGCGCTACTTCTCAAAGATCTCTATAGGAGTTATACATATTTAAACATAAAAGGCTTCTGAAATAAATATTTTACCAAACCTCTTGGGAAGCTGATTTATTTTTCTCAGTTTTTATGCTTAGCAAAATAAGTAGAAATCTGTCATACTATTACAAGTTTAGTTTTTAAGCTCAATTTTACCTCACGATACTATAAACATTATCAAAAACATTTCTCTACTGTCAGTATTTTAGAGGCAGCTTCAAAAATGCACAGTATTGTTGTAGCTGGTCCTACTGAAGCCAGTACAAACCAACAAGTGAACGAGAAAGGAGGTCTCATTGGGATAGTTTTCAGTTGCTGTAGGCAAAAAGTAGTCTGATGTTCTCAAGGAATTGTTAAAAATAGGGAAGGAGGAGAAGAATTCAGGCAACACAATGCAGTGACATGTGGCAGGGGAAAGAAGGGCTGGCTGCAATCCCAGTGCAACGGTGTCAGCCCTGGGGCTACCCTGATATATGTCCTGTCCAAGGCAATTAAAAGGATGTGAGAAGCACCCAGTACAATGTCATTGACAAAATTTATCTTCATTCCCCAAAGAAAATCCTTCCTGAGCAGATAAGTATTGCAATAGCTGTGTTTTGAGGAAAATTTTGTAACATGTTCTTGAATGGGCAAGGCCATACACATACTCAGCACAAACAGTTGGGCAATACAGCTGAGGCAATATATCTCAGCTAAGAAAAAAAGGTGTTTATGAAATTCAGCACAGAACTTCATCAATTCTTCTTATGCATTCTCTCCAACTAATATGGCTAAAGAGAAAATCTGCACATACGCATCTAATTTTATAAAAAAACCCCTATCAAATAACAGAAAAAAAGGTGGAAGATGAGAAAGAGCAAGTTAATAGGACATTTAAAAATTAAAATACAGAAGAAGGGATGAAATTCTAGAAAGTAAATTGCAATACTACAACAAAGGCTCAGGAAAGTCACAGACAATGCCATTATTGAAGGGCTACATTGGTCTACTGCTCCAGTGTAATTCTATATTTAATGAGCATGCTGATGGGTGCTTGTCTTCTTATTCATTGTGTTTCTAATCCCATATAAATATTTTCCTCCTTCTTGGAAAAATGTTCAGAGGATATTAGGAGCTCAGTTCTGAAAAATGCCCTGTTCCCAAGTTGTTTTGTTGAGTTACAGAACAAAGGATTCAGATTTGTTTTAATCACAGACATTTATATTTGTGCATGATTTTAATTTAGATTAACTTTTCCTCAGAAATAACATTTTTTAATATGTTGTGGGTTTTTTTTCTTGATGGGACATGATTAAGAGCAGGATTTGCCTACATACACATATAATGCTATGCATATGTAACATTACATATCTAATGGCTAGTTCTGTGAATTTAATGACTGAAATATAAAAAAGCATATACATTTACTTGCTTTGTTTACCATCTTTGATTATTTCTTACTAAAAGTATTGAACATAGGGTTGACTGAAATGAACTTAAATATATTTCAGTTCTCTTCTTAGGGCAGTGATGTCCTCTGCAGACTTTGCAGGCTAAATGTAATATAGTTCTTATTCCCATTACTTACTACTTATCAGAAGCTTTCATTTATTTAGTTTCCAAATTGTATACTAAGGCCATTTCAGTAAAAGTATATGTTTCTTCATATCGTGCATAGGTGTTTTTCAGTTTATCCTGATACCGAGGAGGGGTACAGTAAGGGTAAGAGAAAGTAGTAACAGAGAAATATATGTTCTTGGTAACTGAACTTCAAGAGTTAGATTCTTGGTAACTGAACTTCTACTCTCAGAAAAGGACAGGTATCTCAGAATAATACACATCTTTGAATGTAGCTGATTCACATGTTTGCAAAGAAAAGCAAGTCAATATAAAACTGCTGAGAAGGGAAATTGAAATAACCGTAAGAATCATACTAAACATGGTGACACTTGCCTTCTAACCAACACTGGGATGCACAACCAGAGTAATGTGTTAATTTCTAGGCTCAGTTCAGTTCTGGGCTCAGAACTATGTTAGAGACAGTCCGACAAAGGACCATGAAGATTATTAGGTCATTGGAGCATCTGACATACAAGGAGAACCTAAGAGAGCCGGGACTGTTCATCCTGAACATCCCCTTAGGAGGATGTTTCCTATGTGTATAAATACCTGACGGGGAGTAAAGACAGACCCAGACTCTTCCCAGTGGTGCCCAGAAAATGGGTAAAATACAATGGGCACAATATTGAAAACTTAATTCAAACAAAAGAAAAAAAAGTTACTAAATGCTTGACCAAACTTTAAAACAGGTTGTTTGGAGAAGTCTCCATCTTTGGGGATATTCAAAACCCAAATGCTCTGGACAACTTAATGTAATAGACATCCTAGACTGGGTAAACAGTTAAAAGGAAAAAGACACACAAAGAAACACTTTACCTAAAAAAGTACATAACTTTTATGTGAGAGGTATTGATGTATCTTGTATATTTGATGTGTCAGCCTGGTTCTCACACGTCTTACAAAAATTAGCCCATTTATGTTCAATCTTTACTCTTCTAAGTTATTCTGGAGATGGTTGTCTGGTTTCTTTTCAACACTCAAGGTAATTCCCAAGAAAATACATTGGATTTTGAGAAGTATGAGAAACATAAAGGTCTAGATGAGATTCTGCTGTGGCAAAATGAAAGTGTGAGGATATGACAAGAACTTTTGAACAGCACAGAAAGCAGTAGTTTCTATTCCAGAGCTAAACAATCAGTAATGTTATCTACTGCACAAGAGGAAAAACAAAACAAAACAAACTAAAGCTGAGGGGAATTTACAATTAACTATACATGTAGATCTCAATAAGTTTGTGGCCATACTTAATATGTTTGCCTTAGTAAATGTAGACAAAGTACAACATTTTGTTAGGCTAACAATTTATGTCAAGATTATGTCTAAGTGCTTATTCTATGGGCTGGTAATGACCCTGGGAGTATGAACACATGGCTACACCGAAAAGCTGTGAGATGCAAATCTTAATAATGAGGGGAAATGGAAGGCATTAAAGATGCCTGTGTGTTAGGTACAATCACTAGTACACATTTAATCAGATTTCCACAGATGACTCACAAAGAAAGTATAGAGTGCAATATTCCCACAAGAATATGAGTCTGTTAGTCTGTATGTCACAGAACAAAACAAAAGTTAGTTGTTAACTCATTTTAAAATAAAATAGCTGGAGTAAAACAGCTCAAAGGAGTAACATGTTTTCGACCATTTGTTATGGCATGCTTATGTTAGCTTAAAATGAACACAAGTTATAGGTTATGATTGCCAAAAAAACCAAAGACAGTTCATGCAGAAATACACAGAGATTCCTTTCATTTTTAAATCTTTCAGTTGGAAATGGGATACAAATCTGAGAGACACATGATATTTGTCTGTACAATCCAAAATATTTACCAAAACCATGGTTAATATTCAGATAATCTGTTAACACCTGTATGTATTAAAATAGCTTTTTTTAAGATCGACCAGTTTCAGGAAAAATAAAGTGAACTTTGACTGCCAAACACACTGGTTGTGATGAAACTTTGTAGAAAATAATTAAATGTATTAATAGGTACCTTCTACTTGTTTTGGGAATCCTTAATACCATACAGGAATTTTCTTGTAAAACATCTAAAAGTTTCTTGTTAAAGAATGAATGACAAAAATCATCCTCTAAGTATTGAAGAAGAAAAAATGAGAAAAGATATACAAAGAACATTTAGTTTAAAGATCTAAAATTTGAACGTCTGCGACAGCAATGTGCTCATGTTAGGTACATACACATACACATACAAATAAAAAACGGGACTGTCTTTAAAACGTATGAGGAATTAACTCGTCATGAAGTAGACAATAAACATCATATTATCAGAGATAGATTTTAGAAGGAAATAAACTTCCATAAATGTGTGGATCCAAATACCACAGTGTAAATGTAAAGTTAAACAACTTAAAAAGATCATAACAAAAGATCTATGGAGGCATAGTCTGAAAAATTGTTGTTCTCTATCAATAGGAGGAAACTCAAGATAATACAGGCAGGCAGGGGGAAAAAAAATCAGCTATATAGCCTGGGAAGGAGTTGGTAGACGAAATATTCAGCAGAAAAAGATTAGAACCTTTTTGTGAATAATAATGAATCTTTAAAAAGCAACAAAAAAAGTGGAATGATGATTTGTGGTTTACAAATAGTAGGAAAAGATCCTACTAGTAGGAAAAGAGTATCTGAAATTATTGTTTTTCCTGTTCTGCCAAGCAAAGTTGTGGATAAATTAAAGTGTTTCTAGATGAAGTTAACTATTTCCATAAAGTCCAGAAATCATGAATGACAAATAGCAGGGATGTAGAAAATACAGCCTATGAAGACATATATATGAATATGATATATAAAAGAATATAAACTGGTACATTTAAAGAGAAGGAAAATCAAAGGACATGTGACAACCATTTTCAAATTTATTAACAATTTCTATGAGGGGAAAAGGAGCACTGGTCTCCAAGTAAATAGGATAAAGAGTCACAGACTTCTACTACAGACAGGGTACATTAACCGCAGTAAACACTAGAATAAATTATGAGACCTTACAGAAAGTTTAGACAAGCCTGTAGCAGAAATTACAGAGGCAGCTGACTCTTTCAAGAACTGAGCTGCCTGCATGATTTCACAGTGTATCCCCAGCCCTCTGACAAGACATGGAAAAAAGAAGAAAAAAAAAAGTAATTGATTATTACCTTAATTTTCATGTGGCAGCTTCACTAAGAGATTTTATAGCTAACGATGACATCAAACTTTTCTTAATCACAATTTATTTAATAATGATCTGTATTATACAGTCTGCAGTGAAGTGCTAGTTAAGTCACTTTCCTTGATCCCATGGAAACCATAAACCAGCGGCTCAGTTGAAAATGGCCTATATAAGGATACAAACTCAAACTTCAGCCTATAATTAATATTATGAAAATCCAGGAAGACATCAATGAAACATGGGTCACCATCTACTGACATTTGGGGAAAAAAGGAAGAGAGGAAACTGAATGTCTGCCTAATTAGAAGCTGATGTCACTGACCAACACTTGCAGCTAAATACAGGGATATGAAAGGTAAAATAAACTCCCATACTATGTTGAGTTCACAGAAACTGATATTCACATTTATATCGGGAAACAAGATTTTTAAACATGCAGTGCTATCATAAAAATATTTCTATAATTCTGGGAGATCAGTATTTCAGTCTGAATCAAACCATAGTACTTTTTTTATTGTTGTAGATTGGTCAAGGTCACTCTTTGTCCAGAAGCAGGTGTTGAGGACGTCAAATAAAAGAGAACAATTCTGATGTAAATATTTGAAAATTAAAATATAATTGTAAAAGTATATGGAACAAATACCTTATATTCTCTGATATGCAAGCACACACCTGTCTTTATTACTGAAGTATATTATAATTTAAGTGTACTATGAAAATTGAAATCTTCCCCAACAACTATCAGTCTCAAGGACCATTTTGTCCCATAATCTTCCAAGAATCTCGAAACTGATAGATAAAAAGCAGCATGAAGCCTTACCTCCATGACCTGAGTGTTCCTGTGAGCAGTTAACAAAGATGATAACCTGTACTATTCAAGTGTAGAATAGCAGCTGTGGTTAGATCACAAAATATCTCCAGATATCTCAGCACCTTGGCACTCACCCATCCCCAGTCTACCTATATTTCCCAAGCAGCAGTTGACTGTACTCCTACTTCTCTCCAGAAAAATCCAAGTTCTTGCTTGTTATTAAGGAAGCTTCCCAGTCAGACCATCCAGGACACACTCTGGCAGTCACATTTGCACCACCCGAACTAGGACTGAGACCCCTTCAGAGCTCAAGCACCATGCTCACATAAACGTTTCCTTACAGACGCAACCCTAAGTTTCCCATAGCAGTGCCTCAGATGTCTGGATCCTTAAAATAATTTAATCTTGGTGCAATAACAAAATAGCAGTTCAAGCTGGGTGCCTCTGAGGAGGGACTCTTAAGAAAGGAATCCCTGGGGTTTTATTCTCTCACAGACTAAGCAGGTAAAAGTCTGGAGTCATTGATTCTTGCTATCTCTGAGTGTCTAATCACCTGTCCAGTGCCATAGGTCCACATACCCTTTGTTATACGAAGATACTGGGCCAGTTTGTGGCCTCTTGACTCGGGCTCCCACTATTTCCTTCACCCAGAGCTCAAACTGCAGCTGCACTCGGAGCTACGTCCACTAAACATATACCTCAACATTGTGACCAGTGTTTCTCAACACTGTCCTACAGCATAAGTTGGATATGAAGTTGACTTTGACTAAGCTACATCCTGAAAAAATGTAAATGCTTTGGGTTACAAACAATCCTTTTAATGTGGCTTTAAAGTGCCTAATGAAATGCCATCTAAGGCTATACTCTTTAATATTTAATAAAAGTATTAAACACTACATTTACATGTCAGAAGACTCCACCAGACTGTATTAAAGCAAAAGATGAATTCAGAAAGTTTGCTGCTTACATGACACACTGAAGTTGCTAGAGTTTCAGTTATTATTCAGTTAAAAGATATTTACAATAGTCACTGAGGAAAATTTGCTTATTTTGTTAGACTGTTAATTGTAAGAAATAAAATCCATGTCAGATACATCAGATATTAAGTGATTAGTGCATATGGACTATTCACGTAATAGATTTTTAATTGTTACATTGTTCTAGTGTTATTTTTTACCAAAATGAATTTATGTTTTAATAGTTACAAATACAGCATGGATATCTGCGCACCACAATTTTAACTAAAAATAAAATAAATGTGATTATCATTTTATTTGATTACATACTGATACCACACCATTGAAATGTGGCAAGATACAGTTAAAAATACATTCTCAATTTTAAAACATTGTTTAAAAAACCCCCAATGTTATTACTCTCCTCCATTTGTAATACAGGAGCATTTGCTAAACAGTACTATAATTCTCAGTAGAATTTTATGTTCAAAACAAAGAATAAAGAAAATTATGGGGGGAAAAAGTGGCAAATTGGAAATAGAACCAGAAGCTCTGTTTCATAGGCTGTTGATGATCACTTTTCTATTTTATGTGTCAGGTTTAAATTTCCCTGTGGCAGCAATTTAAATCTTTTCTTCTTTCCTGAGGCTGCTTAAAAATTTAATTTAGCTCAGGCATGGCGTCTACATTTTATAATAGGAATATAGAAAACTCTTGTAATTTGGGGGATGACCCTTTTAACAGATTAGAGAAATTTAAACATAATTAATCAGCTTTATTCATAGGGTTACATGGGCTTTCCACAATTTACTCATGTAAATTTCTTTGCTTGAGTTACAGTAGACTACATTAGAGAAGGGTATTTGAAGGCAGATATTCACAAGTCACACATTCATGTAGTGCATACACTGTGAAGGAGTCATTTGCATGCACATCCACACACATGCAGATACACATCCATAAATCCAATAAATCTACATCTCTTCAGAAGTTTCATCAGTCATTCTCAACTCACATTAACTCCTTCACATTCAGGGTCCTGTATTATTTTTTCTGTATTTTTGGCTAAAGGTTTAGTTGAGGGTCAGAAATTACCACATGGTGCAGTCTTTTTCTCCTTCTCTCCAGAGTTAGAACACAACAGTCCTCATTACGAAATGGTTCTAAAGTCAGACATATGAATCACAGTTGCTTGTTAGGGTTGCTGAGGGTTAGATACTAAATTTTAAAATAATACAATCACTGCCAAAATCTTAATTACATGATTTGCTCTTTTCCTTGTAGATTATAGCTGAAAAGAAATGGCTTTAACTGGTTTTGTAAATTATAGAGTTCAACACATCAGTCACAAAGACTGCATTTCTCAGAACTTTTATCTTATCAGCAGATGAATTTTCAAAAGGGTAAGAGATGCCTCTTCTTCTACTTCTGGCATTTCCACAAATCTCTTGATGATTTTTGAATGGTCTTGGTAGTTTGGAGGAGTCCCAGATGACTGGAAACTGACAAACACTGTCCCTATATTCAAAAAGGGCAAAAAGGATGACCCTGAAAACTACAGGCCTGATAGTCTCACAGTGCCTGCTAAGGTTATAGAGAAGGATATTCTGGGAAGTATTGAAAAACACCTGGAGGATAATGCAACCAGCACGGCTCCACAAGGGGAAAGTCCTGCTTGTCAACGCTGATTTTTTTTATGACAGAGTAACCCACCTAGCTGATCAAGGGAAGACAGTCGATGTTATCTTTTCGGATTTCAGTAAAGCTTTTGATACCATATCTCATAGTATCCTGCTGGACAAAATGTTCACCATACAGCTTGATAAACACATCATGCAGTGGGTGAGCAATTGGCTCATGGGTCATGCACAAAGGACTGTAGAGAATAGAGTTACATCAAACTGGCAACTAGAGAGTGGCTCCCACACTAGAGTGGTTCTGCAGGGCTCCATCTAAGGCCCTGTGCTGTTCAACATCATAAATTACTTGAATGATGGACTTGAAGGGATACTAAGGAAATTTGCAGAGAATACTAGATTGGGAGAAGCTGTTGATTTCCTAGAAGACAGAAAAGCCCTGCAGAGAGGTCTCAACAAGTTAGAGAAATTGGGAATCACCAATTGTACGAAGTTTAACAAAGATGAGTGCCAGATTCTGCACCTGGGATGGGGCAACCCTGGGTGTACATACAGACTGGGGAATGAGATATTTGAAAGCAGTGCCATGGAAAGGGACCTGGGGTTCCTGGTCAAGTTGAGTTTGAGTCAGCAGTGCCCTGGCAGCCAGGAGGACCAGCCGTGTCCTGGGGTGCATCAGGCGAAGCATCACTAGCCAGTCGAGGGAGGGGGTTGTCCCGGTCTGCTCTGCACTGGTGCAGCCTCACCTTGAATATTGTGGCAGTTTTGGTCACCACAATTTAAGAAAGATATTAAGCTGTTAGAGGTATCCCAAGAAGGGCCACAAGGATGGTGAAAGGCCTTGAGGGGAAGCCATATGAGGAGCAGCTGAGGTGACTTGGTGTGTTCAGCCTGAAGGAGACTCAGGACAGAGTCAGATATCTCAGCCTACAGCTTCCTTGAGAGCAGGCACTAATCTCTTGTCTCCAGTGATAAGCAACAGGAATCAAGGAAATGGCATGAAGATGAATCAGGGGAGGTTTAGGCTGGTAACTAGAAAAAGGTTCTTCACCCAGAGGGAACATGTTCCCCAAGGATGGGGTCACAGTACCAAGCCTAACAGTGTTCAAGGAGCGTTTGGGCAACACTCTCAAGCACATGCGTGTGATTATTGGGGCTGCCCAGTGCAGGGCCAGAAGCTGGACTTCAATGGTCCTTAGTGGGTCCCTTCTTACTCAGAATATTCTGTGATATAACACACACAGCTGGATTATGGCTAATCCTTTCATTCTGGGGTTATGAGACTCCAAAATATTCAGGTAAAATTAGTCTCATCCTGGATAGAAAATATTTGGAGAACATACTTTTTGCAATTTCTATGATATGCATTTTTTTATTTGCAGTATTGCAAAATGACTTCAACCATTTGAGACAAGAGAAAAAATTGTCCATAATATTTATAAGCAGAATTCATCTCACTACTCATTTACAATTCTCTTCTTAGTATTTGTGTTGGACCAAGTTTTCCAAAACCAACCAGCTACTGTTAGTCTTTTAATTAAGGATTTAAGAATTCAAGATATTGGAGAGTTCATAGATTTAAGAGTCTTGTAATACAGTTGTGTGGAATGGAACCTTCAGCACATTAAAAATCAAGACCAGTACCTGAACACTTCCAACCCTGACCAAGAAGAGATTCATAAATGTATTTAACAGTAAGTATTATCATAATGCCTAAATTTCAATACATGCCATGAAGATATATGCATAAAGGCCAAAAAATAGCTCTTGGAAACCTTAAAAAATTAAAGTCAGATTGCAATTTACAAATGCTCATTCATAAAGTGATTAAGTAAAAACATTTTAGTAGAATAATAATAGATAAATGTCTTACTATTTTAAAGATTGGGAAAAGGTTCTTTTTGACATTAAAGTTAATTCCTGATGCTTTAGCAACATGAAATAACCTTTCAAAGTGAAAACAAATACATCTATACATGCCTGTTAAATTGTATTGATGCATATGAGGATGAAGCCTGAAGTGGTTTTGAGCCCAGATTTATACTACCTGATGCCAAAAGAAATCTTTTCAGTGATGGCATGGGGTGTTTTATCATAATATCTGTGAAAACTTAATTAAAGAATGAAAAACTAACTGCCTAAAAGGGGAAAACACACTGCAAGAAGTTCTTGAAACTGAAGAACAGACTGAGATACTGAAAATGTTTCAAGTGAAGAAGTTTCTTCCTGTAAGAGAAAGTAATATATTCTACACCATAACCTCACTGCAGCCACACTAACAACTTGATGGTACATTGCACTGATATCCAGAAGATGTGCAAGTCTAACAGCATTTAATTCAGCCATGCCAGCTCCTGCCTGTGAAAGAACAGACTTTGTGAAGCACATTGCCAAATCAGTCTCTGTATTGTTCACACTTTGCACGGTCTGAGAATCTTGCAAGATCTTTTGCCAGCAGCTCTCCATGAACATTGAGTTTCCTTGAAAGCTCTTTTGGCACCTTAGTCACATCTTCCTCTTCTTCAGTCTAAGTTTTCTCATCTCCATTAGCTGTACTGGCCACTGATTTTTCTGTTATAAACTGTAGAGCAGCTTTGGGATTATCGTGGTGTAATCCACTCAAAAAGTGAACAGATTGAAGACAGAATCCCACACATATGTTGCATAGCAGTCTGACTCAGCACAGAAGGAGTTATCTGATACAACACAGAAATGACAATTTTCTTACATTGTCTAGATAGCTAAGTCAGGATAAAATCAAGTCATTGGTTCATAGCCCTCCAAATTGCCTGTGCCATACATTCCTGCCTACAGCTTTGAGAGCCAAAATTGGTGCAATTTATAGCAATTTCATGAAAGAAGCCTCAAAACCTTTTGCCAAAAGTGGACTTTTCTCAAGTTGTTTTCAATGGACTAGACATCTTCAGATTCTGTAACTTCTCTAAGTAATTTTAAAAGTACCCAGAAATTTTAATCCAAAAATTTATAAGCACACTAGCATAGTGTTGTTTTTTTTAAAAAAAAATGATCTAAACATAATCATACTGTAAATCAGATTGCCAGGTGCAGACATGAAATGTATTCTTTCTCCATTTGGCTTTCCCTTTACTCCAGAGATTCACATTTTCCTGTCTTTTTCCTTTCTATAAGACCGGAGGGAGGCTGACCAACTTTCTTGACAGGAAAGTCAAAATTTACAGAATCAAACGAGATGCATTTGCATTGTGGTGGTTAATCCACTAATTTCTCCGGATCACTATCAATGTAATATAAACAGTATTGGAGAATTAAACAGCTTTAGATTTGGTTTTATTCACAAAAATAAGTTCAGACTAGGCTTTAAAAATTGAATAAAATCCATTCATAATTGTGGACTAGTTTTAGTGCATTGAAAATTTTCTACAATATCCTAATTGTATGATTTACATTCAAACCAAGATTAAATGTATATTGCTTAACTATAAAATGAATTTCTAAACTCCACTCTGTGTTGAAATTCATTGTGCAATTCATTTTGAAAAGGAAAGGGAAAACAAGAAAAAAAAAGAAATGCAGAACATAAGATAAAATTTTGCTAGAACATAGATATAAAATCTTCAGACTCCATAGAATTCATGCTATGTAGACATCTGGGTGACCTTATTCAGCAAATCTGAAGAAAAAAATTAAAAACAACTGATGACTGCCACTTCTGTGCTTTCAGTTGTACAAGTTCTCATCAGACCTTCAAGTGAGAAGGTTTTGATAGAGGACCAATCATGAAACACGCATGAGAACAAAGCTATTGACATGCTATATTTTCCTAGGCAAGCTCTAACCTTTAGTACGAGGATAATGAAAAGTAAGTTACGTGTAAAAATAAATGTAACGTATTTTTCACTAAAGGGAGGTTTTTCTAACTCGGTTTTACAAAAGTGCAGCTGAAGTCTGAGCATTATTTATGACTAAAAGATAAATACCTGACTCACTTCTGATGAACAGGTTGTAGTGAAAAAGCAACTTCATACTGGTAGTGAAACTGTGTAAATGCAAACTTGTCAGCTAAACCTCTGCTCTTCTATGCACCATCATCAATGGTGTTTATACATTCTAATATTTTTGTTTAAGATAAATTCTGAGTCAATTTGGACCTAGAAATGTCTTAGTAAGTACTAGTGTCTTGTATTTAATATTTCATATTACCACTTAATAGTTGTCTGATCATTGTTGATGATTGGAACACGGTCATTCTTTATTCTTGACAATATTAAAATGCATAAGAGCGTACTGACCTTCACCTTATTAAAGAGTTTAGGGAAAAAAATGGAGAGAATAAGGGACAATTTAAAGAATAAAAAGTCATATTAATATCTGGGTTTCATGTTATCTCCTATGAGGAACCTTTTCTCTCCCTGATAGTTCAGATCTGCTGTTCTATGTAAGCACAGTGAGATGCTCAATCAACATAAGGGATGTGCTTCCAGTAGAAATGGATAGGCAGCTAGCAAGTTATTCCACAGGAATAACTCAAAGAGCTAGGGAGAAATTGTACTTTATTATTATTGACTCAGGAAGAATATGAAATTTTATTGGAGAAATGTGCATGCTTCGTACTGTGAATGCTAAAGCACGCAAAATTACCATTTAGTGGTTTTGTTAATATACGATAACACATCTACATTTGGCATTTAAATGTGTAGCTGTTACATGCATTTTCCTAAAAAGTGAACAAGGACAACAAATTACTCTCTGAGGAACTTTCTTTTAAAACTTGAACATATATTAATAGAATATTAATATTCTATTAATATATTAAAAGAAAGTATCCTTCCACCATGGAAGTATACCTCTCAGCTCATATTGAGTTCACGATGTTGAAAATCAACAACCATATAGAAAAAAAGCCAACTAAAAATAAAATAAAATAACATTTAAAAGCAATGAAGGTATAACGTTGGCCTATTTGACCTATTGAAACTGCAGGGACATGACAAAACAAAACACTTAGCAATGATACTGAAACAGAATAGAACACTTTTGAACTTCTTTAGTTTTGTTTTGTCAGGAAAAGTAAGATATCAGGATGACATCCTGTCTTTTTTTCAGATTTCTATGAAACCCTACACAAGCATGCTAATAATAAGGCAAAGCAGAGATGATGTCAGACACAGAAATATTCCATTAGGTGACACCATCACTTCTACAGCCAATAACTTTCTTTCACAGCAAGAAAACCTTCAAAAAACTGTTTTTTGAATACTCAGGCTGTGGGGCTTCCATCACTTCTCTCTAGAGACTATTGCACATTTCTAATACATATTGCTATTAGATACATTTTCCTGGTAATAGGACTAAATTTTCCTTTGCTCAATTTCATCCCTGAAAAATGCATCCCTTGGTTGCAGTATGAAACACTTGCTGGTTCAAAGCTAATCATGTGTCTTTTTGCTTCCACATAGCAGCATAACTTACAGTGCTTCAGTTTTATTCACTTTATTTTTAAAGACTTTATGTGTTATAAAAGTCACCATCTTAGTACATAAAACACCAATTTTTTCCATTCTTATTTTTTTTACATGTGTGAATTCCACTTCCCCATTCTCCAGACCCTGAAATTTAGAAAACTGCACATTTATGCAGTGTTAGTGGCTTGGGTTCTGTCTGCTTGGATTTTCAAAAGCAGTTCACCATTTACAGAAGAGTTGAGAAAACTTTAGCTCTCTGAGAATGAGTAGTTTGACTTCTTTAAACACATAATTTCATGGCCTACTTTCTTATACCAAATGGACTCAGACATATCTAGTACATACAGGTGCATTCAAGAGGAGCTTCTTAATTTAAATTTTAAATATTTAAATACTACATTTACCCTGTGTAAATTCATTTCCTTGATAAAAAAACCCAAGGAACAAAAGGAGAAAAAAGAGATATTACTTGAATTATATTTAACAAAATTTTATATCTCAGGGTTTTTTTTACTACATGCTTACCCCTGTTGTGCCACACATACCACAATCCTGTTCCTGAGAATATCACTAGTGTTACACTACATCAGCCCTGTGACCTGCATGCAAACAGGTACCAGAAAGACAGTTTTTTCTGGTTTGAAGGAGGTTTTGAACAGTGTACACACAGCAGGTGTTTCATTGCGTATTTGTTACAGTACATGCCTGTGGCTGTCTAAATCATATACATTCTCCAAACACTGAATTATATAGATGCTCCTTGTCTAGTAGTTTAATATTATTCAGGGTGTAGCATATTTGGACTCTCAAATATTTAGAAACTTGGGAAGACTGGTAAAAGGTGGATTTCATAAAAAAATATAGGAAACTATTTTGGCTCAGTAGAAAGTGAAATCCAGTGTTTACTGCTAAGAAATTCAGAGTGCAAAGTTTAATGTCACATGGAGGGCAAATCCCAGAAGTTGTTTAAAAGATATATATATATCAGCAAGGCACACAGATTCAGATATCAGACCAACATTTGACTGAGAGAACAGTTTCCTGCTTTGGCTCAAGTTTTCTTTAAAATCAGGGTCAAGTGAACTTGTTTTACTAAAACAAGAACTGACCTGAACCTTCACCAGACATGAAATACTTTGTAAATATTTCAGAGCAGCATGAAAAATGTAAAATTCTGCAGAAATACTTAAGCATGTATTGCTTGATTATGCCATCCTTACTCACATCAAATAGACTCTTACTCTTTGAGTAGTCCCACAAAACATATGTATTTACCCAGGGAATAAGATAGCTGCACAATATAATGGTACAGAACAGCACTATTTTTGCCCACTCCTTTCTTTAGTGGTTGGTGAGGAAGATGACTCACATACCAGACCTGACAGTAATGCACAATAAAATGCCTAGAGAGAGGTAGATACCACTATGTTTAAAGCAATTTCTGAGCTAGACCCTTTTCTAATCTCTGCTCTAAGTACAGTACTTAGTAACAATCTGAATACATTTTTTCTATGTTAAAATCTTTTTTTGACACTGCATCTGTCACACAGCCAACATGCCTGACCCAGATGTACCGAGTAAGCCCTGCAGATTATTTGTCAAACAAATTCTGGAACCTAATATTTGGGTCTTTTATTTAATTGGTATGCAAATGAAGAAACAAGACAGCATTTGTGCTCGATACAGTTGTCACTTCTAATTCTGGTAACATTCATTATCATACTTACAGATTTTTTTTCTTACACCCAACATCTGCCAATACTACCTAAACCGCAGGAAGTTGACAAACCTGTGCAAACTTCCTCTCAGTCTCTCTCTCGCTTTTTGTTATCTGTTCCATGCACACTAATTTTGTGCATCTGAGGCCTTTGCTCGCCAGAATTATGCCTGCTTCCTAACACCTCTGCCTCCAGAGCTTTGGATTTGAAATTGAATAGACACAGAGCCAATTTATCATAGGATGACATGTGTCATGTTCATGGTATAACCAGAGGGACCTACTGTATGCGCTGTATTTATCCTTTTGTTGTCAACACGGACAAAGACAATACCAGCAATAGACAGGTATTAAATTTTTAAGATACAATACGTATACTTAACTGTTGTTCTGTTAGAGTTGGGGCTTTTAAATGCAGTACTAGCTCATTTTGTTCAACAGCAGATTTCCTTTGTCAGATAATCATCTGTCATTCAGACATGCAGCATATTAAAATATGTGAGTGCCAAATACCAATGTATTAGCAGCAAGTCTTCAAAAAAGAATTACATGCATAAAACCCATTACATGCATACTCTTTCAGCAAGTAAGAAATCCTAATCAGATTTAACGACAGCTAACACGTATTTATATATACTAATGTTGTTTGTAGCTATATTTATACCTAACTATGCATAATGTGTTTGAAGAATAGACATATAAATATGTATATATAGATATGTCTATAAATATGTGTGCCTGTGGGTATGCTTTTGTGTGTTTGCATATACATATGTATTACATATAGTTTGTTGCAGATAAAGAAGTAGACAAAGTTAGTAGACTAACTAGCAGTGAGCAAAATAAAAAAAAAATCTTAAAATATTGAGAGAAAATTTCTACCAGAAAAGTATGTCCAGAGGTTTCATTCCAGAGAGTAAAAATGTAAAAGTTCATGTAATGTACTGGTCATCTCCCGACTCTGAACCACCCCAGGGACAGAAAAATCCTTGGAACCTTTCAGCTGATTTCCAGGTATATTCTCTGACACCTCATCCACATACAGGTTGTGGGTTTTTTTCCCAAGGAAAGTCACAAAGCAGGAATGAGTCTATTCTTTCATTTATAATCTTGCAACATGTTTTTATTTTAAATAGCATTCCAACAAAATCTTCTTAGTTAAATCTACTGATTGATTTACACAATAACAACGAGATGGGTTTTTTGAAGTAGTAACAGATGAGAGCTACTCAGGGGACAGATGTTCAGGACTTTATTTCAGGAACAGGTAGGGGTCAAGTAGAGACTAAAACTCAACAACCTGAATGAAGGGGGATAAGACCCATTTCTACCAATGTTTCTCAGTCAGAACATCCAAATATTTTTTTTAATATATTTATTCAAACATATTTCATATCAGAGAATGTATATGAGCTACTTATTCTGAATTCATACATGATAAGAAGTCAGCAGGGTGATATCCTATTATTTCTGCTCCATATTGGATGAATGAATCTGTTTAAACAGGGGATTGGCACATAGTATGTGGTGAGTAATGGCCAGACAAATTATATTTCACAGCATAGAATTTTAGCTATACAACTATTCCAAAATTGAAAAGAAATGAAAAATAAAGGTTTTGAGCATTTTCATACAGTGCAAATGAGAGAAAAAATTCTGCATTTTAATTTGCATCTATGATGTGATTTGTACCATTACAGTCCTAATGCAAATGGAAATGAAGTGAAAAAGGAGGGAATCTTGCTCTATGCACATACAGTATTAAAAAATAATCTACTACTACTCTTTTCCAATTCAGCAGACTGAGGGTTTACCATTTTTTTTGTTTGCCAGTAAGAGAAGCACCAGATTTTACTGTGGAACATGAGGGATAGAAAAGAGTTAGCTGAAATCTTCAAACATTCAAGGTATATTCAGATTGTCATATAGATGAAGGATGAAGGGCTTTGATCTTATTTGATATAATTCAGTTCCTCTACTCCCGGTAATGTAAAACCATACTAGAAAAAAGATGGGGGCGGGAGTGGGGTGGAGGGGTTGAAATAAAGGTTGAAACAAATAAGGGTCAAAACCGGGAAAATATTAATGTGGAATAAACTACATAATCCCCATTCTTCATAATAGGCTCTCTTCTGCAGGAATAGGAAGAAATAGAAAGTTTGACAGTACATTATTGTGGTAAGTTAGCATAAAAGATAACCATAACTAGGCATATTATGCATTTTGTTTTATTTTTAAACAATTGGAGAGAGAAAAAGCTTGGATTTAGCAAAGAATTTGTAACTGGAAATTTTCTGACAGTACTGCCTCTGCCCATCTGTGCAAAGATTTTTAGTAACGCAAACATAGCAGTCATGAAGAGCATAACACAAAATACCATATATTTGGCTCATTTCAAGATCCCAGCAAGGGAGCATGGCTCAAAAAGCATAAAATGACTGTGCAAGTTTTCCAGCACAAATATTCCAGTGGATAGCTGTTAATTGTCAAAATAGTCATAGGTCAATACTCATGATCAGATAATCAAAAGTGTCAGGGAAAGTTCCATTTTTATTATAGGGCAGGAACAAGGACTAACAGTGAATGAAGTTGGGGGAGCTTTTCCTATTCTTCTTAAACTTTTCACAGTTCCACAACTGTACTTCTTTGTAGATGAGAAATAGCTTAAACAGCTTGATGTTGTTTATATTTTATGCACAAGAAGACATTGATTTTATAGGACTAATCACTGGAGCAATGGGAATGAGACAGAAAAAGCCAACATTATCAGGGAAAAGTAGGCCAAAATGTCTACAAGATAGAATATCTTTATCTGACTTGTAAAAGCAATATAATTTGATTCTATTTTACAATGAATACAGAAAAACATAAAAACATAATGGGAGTGAATTTTATGTGAATGGTTTATAGCTGTAATGATTCAAAGCTCCTTGAGCCTTCCATAGCTGTCTCTTAGGGCATTGATAAACTGGAGCCTTGTAAGTGACTAAAGTGCAAGTTTCTGCTGTTTCTGGTGTTCTCAGCTATACATTGCAAAAAAAAAATAAATAGTAAAGCACATAATACTTCAGCTTCAGTTATATACACTGTATATATATATTCAGTTATGTATACAAGAGTACAACTCATTGATAATTGGAAATGTATTTCCTATTACACAAGTTATACAGTATTAAACAGTAAATTTTCCTTTACAAAGGGATATAACAGAGCCAGAAACACAGGTATGGGAGGACCATACCTGTCTTTGAGTCTTTCCAGTGCTGCTGATAGGAGCACCAAGGAAAGTGACTGGAGTCTTCATAGCCCTCTAGCCTGAGAAGACAATAAAATGTAAACTAAGCACAGCAGAAGAAAAAAAACATAAATACGGGGAAAAAAACACATGTACTTCTATGTGTAAAAATCACTTCTCACAAAAACTGTTTTCTTGAAATTTTTCTCAGAAATTAGAAATTCTACTATTACCTGCTATCTCAGATAATTTATGTACTCTCTACAGATTTGAAAATTCCATGTTTATTAAAAGAAAAAAAAGAAGTGTGTGACAAAAAGGAGGAAAAAACGTGGTAGAGTCATTAAGGGATGAAGGATCCAGCTTACCCACCTATATAATTCACATTGCTGCTGAATCACAATCACAAAGTTAGATGGCAGTTCTCTCTATATAGATAAATAGGAAAGCTATATGGTCAGAAATTCCATCTGATGAGAAAATACTGCTTACAGGAATTTAGGGGTTTTGTTTGTCTTTCTCAGACTATTTTTTTAATAGACAAGTCAGGGTAAAATTATTTTATCTGGATACAGAAACAAATAAGGAGATAAATCATACTGATTTAAGCAACAGACCTCAATATTAACACTAGAAAGAATGCTCAACCCCACACTTCCAGCTCGCACAGTAGGTATTTAATTAAGTGCAGTGCTGAGAACAGTTCATAGTAACCTTGCTTGGAATTTTCTTAGGATTAATTTTATCTTTGAAATCCATACACTTCATTATACAGTGAGGGAAGAAACCCATCAGGCACCATCTTGACCTATAAACACATTGATGCTTCCCCTTTCCACAAAAGCTCTGGATCCCATTATTTGCAGAAAATTGACCTATATCGAAATGCTGCAAAGGAGTCCAAAGTTCAACAATTAAATACAAATTTCCTGTCTCTAAACTATTCAACCTAACTTTGCCTTCAAAACACCAAGAGAAATTCAAAACATCTCATTGAATGTTTCCTCTAAGTACAGAAAGTGGGCAGAAGAGGTTCTTGAAAAGCTTATGTGCAGTGTAAACAGAGCAGCTCTTCCTACCCTACCACCCCATTCAGTCCAGGTGTGAGTTCAAAACAGTGGAGAAAATGGAAGAGGCCTCTTCCCAGCTCTTGGATACATGTTGGTCTTCAGCAACATTTGTTGTTATAGAGGAAGAGCATAATACCAGTGTTTTCAATGACTATGCTCCTGAGGATTTTTATTGCAATGTCTACTGCAGCTTAACATCTGCCCATGCTCTCAAAGTGTCACTGTCTTGCAGGAGAAAGAAAAAGGAAAGACTGACTATGAGAACAGACACTAGTGAATATTCACAGTCTTGCACATGAGATAACGAAGCAAAAGCAAGTAGAAATGGCTAGAGATATGGAAAAAGGATCACAAACTCCTTTCAGTACTTTCTACCCTAGATGGTAAAGTAAATGAAGGCAGTAGCACATAAAGATCTATCGATATGTGAAGCTGTCTTTTTTTTTCTGAATATATACATCTCTCTGTCTTCAGGGTCTGCTGATGTCTTCAGATCTAACATGTATCTGTGACACCAGCCTTCCTCAGTGAAGGGATTGGACCTCACAGAGAAAGGGAGCTCACAGGTTTGCAGGGGATGCAGGAGGTTTCCTGTGTTTTTAGATCATCCCTACTTAGTAGTGATGTTTATAACCAATCACCCAATGATCATCATGGGACACTGAAGGAGACTAAAGGTCTCTAAGGCTGGAGCAGCGTAGAGACGATGTCAGTCTACAATTGCCTGCAGAAGATGATCATATCCAAGATGCTCTAAAAGCTTTGACTTCTCTTGTCCACAGAGATAGTTTCATCCTAGAAATAGGGTGCAAAATGAGTTTTGAGTACAGTCTGGTAAAGAATGAAAAGCCACTCCAATGCAAACCCTCTGGTCATGCTATGAGTATCAGGACATGATTTGCACTTTTCTACCACAGGTCCTTACCACGTGTGGAGCCCTGATGATGTTTCTTGCACTAAAATTTTTATTTTTAGGCCTATCTGTACAATGAAAGGAAGTTTTTAAAAAAAAAAAGACTAACCCCACTTGGTTTAAAAGAGAAAAAGAAAAGGAAAAAACAACAAAACAGTTGAAAACTGTAATTCTCTTCCTAAAAGGCTAAATGTTAGCTTTGTTACCAGTGATCTTGTCAGTGACCCTTCAAGCCCTCTTGTATTTATCATGAGAAAAGTATATTGATTTCTGAGAGGGCCTTAAAGTGCAAATTTTGTTAGATAATATGTCCAGGTAGATTTCAGTCTTAGAGGAAATAGAGATGGAACCCATGATGAAGATGGTTAATATGTAAATATTCATTTGTCAATGTTTGAATATTTGAAATATAAAATTGTATGTGGTAGTACCTGTCAGTTACACCTATTTTGTATTGAAATGATGTTTTCACATTATTTCTCTGGATGAGAAAGAGTTTTATGAATTATTTATCCATTTGTATAGTTGGTCATTGTTGATAAACTGAGAAATCATGGGATCCCTCTATATCACTTTTCATCTAGAATAAATCTGATGCTTTTTAACAACTACCTAATTACTGAAAGAGGACAAAAAGTATGCATTAAAAAACATTAAAGAATAAGGGAGGAAAAAAAGGATTTTGAAGAATTTCAGAAGAAGTTAAGTAAGAAAATCGCCAGCTCTTGAGATGGAATATTATCAATTTCAAGGAAAGCTTGGGATGTCTTGTAATGAAGAGAAGAAGATGTAGTTAGAAAAAATCATTGTTTCTAATCACCATGCACAATTGAAACTAATAAGTATCTTTTCTTTCTATGCATTAGACTTAGCGTGATGCTGTTATTCATACAAAGACTGGACTCATCGTCTTTCTCTCAAGTCACTGATTCAACCTATTTTCCTGCTTTCTTTGTTTCATATAAATCATAGAGCAGATGGGATGGGGTGGAGGGTAACAGGTGCTGACCAGGCTTGTTGGTTTAAGCAGGATTGTTTGTGCTCAACAGGGTGCTGAGAAATTGCCCAGCACATTGTAGTGTGAGGAAAGTTAACAAAGAAGCATACATGCTGCACACCAGGTAACGAGCAAAACACTACGTTTTTTATTTTGATGTATGCCTTTGTCACTTGACAATGTCACTTCTCCAGCCACTGACAAAGTTACTTTGTTTTTCTTTATAGTGACAGTCTCATACCAATTCCCTCTCTGACTCTACATATTAAAAAAAAAAAAAAAAAGGGCAGAGAAACTTGATGTTCTTTATTTGGGATAGAATGAGTGACAGTATACAAACTGTGGATTGGATCCCTGCTGTGTCAGAAAAACCCCAGTCAGCATAGCAGAGGCGGTCAAGTTACCATTGACTTGTCAAATGTTAACTTTATTTTCTAAGACAAGTTTAGCCTTATTTCATCTGGAAGTGCACTAAAAAAATGCAGGATTGTTCTACGTGCTGCCACAGATAAGAATGGGAGCTCTTATATCTGTATCTGAATCAGATACTTTTCAAATCTCCTTGGTATAGCCAAGTTACATACACATATGAATATACACAGTCACGTAAACTTAAGTCCGGTCTTGTCCATGGACTAATATTAGGTAGTTATTAGGAAGACACCGAGAAATTTCAGACTACGCTCTGAACTAGCTAATGACTCTAGAAAGGGTTTCTGCCTTGAAAATTTACATTACATGTGCAATGGTACCTGAGATTAGTCTAGGTTTCTGAATAAAGTTAAAAAGGGAACAGGTATAAAGAAGACATTCTCTCTATCCTCAGGTATTTACATCTACTAGATGTAGCCTTTCTGATAAGATACTATTTCGTCCTATCTTTACTGTCTGTTCTTCTCATCCTAGAAGCTTTAGAGTTAAGGCCAGGGCAGTCTTTTGCAGTTCTTGAAAATAATCTTTTGCTTTGCTTTCACTCTCAGGTTTATTTCAAAGGCTGGTTAGATCTCAGCATTTATTTTTTATCATTTTTGTAGCAATACTGCAATTAGATTCTTTCTGCAGCAGCCAGAAGGGGCAGAAGACCAGGGTCACCTTCCACTCTGCTTGCTGCCCCTGTGTGCCTTCCCTTCTCTCCTTCACTTCCACTCCTGAACTTTGACGATCTTTAACCTTTTAAGTAAACAACTGTCCCAACATTATATTTCTTCTCTGCTGTCCTGGACATTACCAGGTATGTAGATCAAAGGCCTACTGAAGGTCTCACGAATTCTCTGCCTTAATAACACTTAATGATAATTTCATCACTTTATGCTGCAGAACATCCTCTTTATTCTTTCTACCAGCGAGTGTGGTCACATTCATCATTAAAATGTCTAACATGAAGATTATTTAGTTTCAGATGTGCAGAAAAAATAAGTTTTCCTCTGTAATGGTTTGTGTTAGAGAGATCATGTTATCAAACTTTTGTGATAAATATTTATTTATACAGCTAAAGCAAAAAAACCCAAGTAAGCCCTTAGTGGTTTGAAAATTACTTCATTTCTCTACTTATGTACTAAGTGAGTTGAGCAGAAGACAATCCCTGAATCCTTGAATTCAAATAATCTATTACCATGCATTGCTTTCTATAAATGAAATGCCAACATACATATGCACAGTCAATGCTGAGCCACTACCACATAACTAGCTTCCCAGCTGTAGTTAGACGAACCCTTAAGAGCTCACAGCTATTAAGAAAGGAAGACAAAATTCAGTACATAGCACTCAGTGGTGTAATGACACTGAAATACATTAGGAATAAAATACTGTTCTGTCAAACAATACCCAGGTCAGCAGTTCCAACTGAAATCAGTTCGCTTTGATGAATAAAGTATTCATGTTGTGCTATGTATTTAGTTTCTTTTCTACCTAGATGTGTTCCACCACATCTGCATATAAACTGTTTCTTTTCCTAAGTTACTTTGGAAAGAGGAGAGGTTCAACTCTTTTGATAGTAATACAAACTAGACATGATAGCACATACTGAATAAGACTGTAGAGCTAATCAAGGGGTAAAAAATGTCTCCTTGTAGTATTTTCCTGAATCATTCAAATAACTGAAATTTGTTTCTTCCTGCTCAACTGAGGAAACACAAATCATCAGTACCCTTATCATCCCTCATTGCTTACTCTCGTTCTGTCAGGGGCTGTTGTACAAACACATCTATGCTTTATGCAAAGGATGGTGAAAGTCAAGCCTTCCTCCCTCTCATGAGTCATATAGTCATTATCTTGCTCTTGTTAGTCCTTTTTCCATTTGACTCTGAGTTATAATAAACAGTCTCAACAAACTGCTCCAACCAGAGCTGCTTACTTTTGTTTTCACCCTTTACAAGGGCCTCCTTTTACTTCATTTGGTTTGTTTTCACCTAATTGTATCGTGGAATGTGGACAGCAGAGGACTGAAGTAGATAGAAGTGGGATGTTTATCAGAACAATTTCTCTGAACTTGCAGTCTAATTTCCACTCAGTTTTGAGAGGCTTTGTCTGTAAAAGCATCAGACCTCTTGCACTTGCAGCGGAGTGCAGGTAAGCTTTCGATCCAGCTACACGTAAGGAGCAATTTTACAGTACGGGATCAAATCAGAGCACCACTGTGTACCACTATCTTAAGTTTCTCTAGATAAAACAAAAATGGTGATCCAATCCATCGTGTTCTACAGAACTAAAAAAAGGATGCACAGACCCTAAATAAAAACTCAAACACTAATCTTTTTAAAGAAAGTCAACAAAACCAGAAAACCTAAAAATAATTTCCACCTACCCATAGATGTCGAGAAGTCGTGACTGATGAGCAGGAAATGTGCAAAGAAAAAGAAAGACCAATGCACGTTTGCCAAAATTAAAAGATGTTCTAATATGGGAACTAGTTATCTGTTACTAGAACTAAGGAGACAGGAAACTAAAAAGAGGAGCCTTCCTGAAATAATGGTTATCACATGGGAACTACCACAGCATCTCTTTCCCTTTAACACCGAGTTCTTGAAAACTTACTGTGATGAGTCAGAAAGAGGACTGCAAGTGACCCATGACTGAGTCCTGAAATTCACTTGGACAATCAGAATTGTGTTTCTGCTGTCACATTATCTGTCATTTCACCTTTCCCACATCACTTCTTTTCTGGTTTTGCTTCATAATTAAAATCCACTTGAGCTGTTATTCTGCAACATTTACAGTGATCCTGAAACTGAAAAGGTAGATAAAAGCCTCCAGCTGGTCCAAATGTGCCATATCTCTTGAAGGTATAATAAAAACAATATACTTCCATTTCCTTTCTGAAGGAATATTGATGGAAGCAAAAATCAACATGTAAAACCAAAGCTCTATCTTCTCTTTTTGCTGTTCTTTTCATTTCTACATGCATCTGTGTTTGTCTCAGGGAAATAGTCAGAGATCAACAGCAGTATCAGCCACCTCAGCTTTTCTCAACTACCTTTTACCCATTAAGGAGACCTATTCCCACCTGTAAAAGGCTGTCAAATTGAGGGTTTCTTCTCAAACAGAAACCCCTGAAGAAAAGATAAAATCCTATATCTAGAAAAGTAATAAGGTCTTTTACCTTTAAATATTTTATTAATGCTTTGTATATTCAGTGACTGAAGTTATTTTTGTGTATCTTTAGTAAAACCTATGAACCATTTTTTTTTTAAGACTTTATGTATGCCAACCTATGAATATTCAAAATCTTTAACTACGCTTACTGTGGAATGATGTAAAGATTTTTGACTCTGAGACCACTTATTCAAAATGAAATAATACCACCTAACTTTCCTGTCATCTTCTAGCACTTTCCTCCCATTCCCATAACCTATGAATACTCTTCTTCTTCTTTCTTATACACTGATCAAAACTAACAAGCCTTCTTCTTAGTGTTTTCTAACTCTTAGAGATTCGTCACCTCACCATCGTTACACCTTCTCCTTTTTTTCTGGAGATCTTAAGCCCTGAAGCTATTTCTTGGTACTCAGAAATAGACGAAAAGAAAGCAAAGTAGCAACAAAACGTAATTAACAAAGGAAAACAATTTCAGAACAGTTCAGTAGGACTTACTTTGCTTATATTGTAGCACATTTCTGCAGCAGACATGAAAGTCCACTTGGGTCCTGTAAGAAAAAGAAAGTTTTTTGGTCAAAAGTAACCAGAAATAAACTTTGTTTAATTAAAATTCAGGAAGGATTCCAGCCAGCAGTGGTCAGTGCTAATATTTCTGAAATTATTTTACATTGCAAGTTTGCTTCTCATTTCACAAGTTAAGGGTTAGAGTATAAGTTGTTCAGTCCTTTGTAGACCCAGTGTTCTAAATGTGTCTGCTTTGTGCACATTCACGCACCAATTTTTAAAGACTATGATTACAATGAAAACTTTTTATTGGAATTTAGCAAAGGAAACATTTGAGATGAGACCAATAAAGGGAGAAAATCTAACGGGAATTTTTGATGCAGTTACGTATAAGAGTAAAGAGAAATTTGTGATGGCAGCTGAATAGCAGCGTTAAATATAGACTGTACTGCTGCCAGTGCGATAGTCAAAACTGAAAAGTATGGGTTTGATATATTCTTCAGAAACTTCACTGCTATATCTGCCAATGGAAGGAGTGGGCCTAGAGAAAGTTCATTACTGATGATAACTCAAGAGTCAAGGGCAAGAGGACCAGAAATGAAATGGGGAGATACAGCATCTTCAACCACAGGATCCACCATCTCTCTCTACCAGTCTGAAAAAGAGAAAACCATAAAGTTCTCTGATGAGGATATTTCATGAGGAAGACACTGAGGATATGGAGTAGTGGGCATTTAGAAAGCCATTTTACAGAGTGCAGAACACCATTGCCAGGCTTGGAGTTTTAGTCAACATTAGTTTATGAACATAAGGGAAAGGAGGAAGACAGAAGAGAGAAAATTCCACAGAAAATCCTCTTATTTCTCCTCTCTGCCATGTCTCGTGTTCAAAACAACATAGCCAGCTCAAAAATTTCAGTCCATTTGTCTTGAGCCAGTCTGTATTCAAGCTCTCAACTAGCTATCTAGAACTTCAAAAGAAAAGAAAAGGACCCCAAACTTGTGCATAGAAATAGGAGTAAAATAGCTAATATATAAACAATACATCAAAGAGACAAACCAAATATCAAGAGTACTCTCCTAAAAAAGAGAAAAAAAAATGCATTGACAATAGCACTTCAGCTGCAATTAAAGAAACACAGTAACTTCATGTTAAGAACAGAATCTTCACAAAAGCAACAAGCCCTTTAAGAACTGTATATTTACATAAGGAATATGTTTAATTAAACTTTTCTGATGTTTTACTGCATTGGGATCACCTCTTCTGGGAAACTAGAGAAAAAATTGCCAATAATATTTCTTTGGGCATATAGTTAGTTTGAAAAATATTCCTTTTTTCTTTATTTTTTTTCTCCTAAACATGAAGTTATCACCAGGGTCAAATTCCATCTAAGTCTCCTTTTTATTAAACAGTCATATACGTTTCCTCAGTCCACTGAGTTTTGGGAGAAGGAAAGTGATCACAATCAGAAAAAACAGAAAACTTTCAAGTTTCCAGAACATGGATCATGGCAGTGAGGTGTTTCATGGCTAGACAAATTCTCCAACTGGTATAAGGTTAAAGTACAAGAACTGTAGACTTGAAAAAAACATTAGGGAACAATAATGGACTTCCTGTGAGCTGTTTATATGACCTTGGATAAAAAGTAAAATAACTACTCTGCACTTGTATTTTACTATACTAAACAAAACCAATAAAATTCTATAATACATGAAAGAATATAAAACACTGTGATTAATGAACGCCACTGCACTAAAGGAGAGAATAGTAATTTTTTTCTTTACAACTGAAACTCCTAAAATTACTGACAGATCATAGTCTCCTGTATATTTAGCATAAAATTGAAGGATGACTTGGGAAAGAAAACTATATTTTTCCTTCTCTTAGAAGATGAGCTCAATACAAAAATTTGTATTTTCTCCACAGGGGTTGATCAGTACAAATACAAACTTTTGAAGAGCTCTGCATTTCCAGTTCAACCTGTTGCAAGTTTAAGGATACTTGATCATTTGATCTCTTCCAGTGCTTACTGTATACATTGAAGTTACCTTTTTGCTCAAATTCTGCTATTTGAATTAAGTTAAACCTCCTCGTCTTTTTTATTTGTCTGCTTATTTACCTACAAAAACGGAGTGGGAAGATACAATTACAAATCTGTTTCTCATCTTGTTAGTGCTCCCCTGAATCAGATAGGTGTTTTGACAGTCCTTTTTTTTGAAAATGTAAGAGCATTGCAACTTTAAATTGGCAAGCTACAAACAGTCAATTAGTTCTATCTGTTCAACTGCACATAAAGTATCACAGAATCACAGAATGGGTAAGTTTGGAAGAGATCACAGTGGGTCATCTGGTCCAACCTCCCTGCTCAGGCAGGGTCATTCTGGACACAGGATTGTGTCCAGGCAGTTCTGGACTATCTCCAGTGAGGGAAACTCCACAACCTCTCTGGACAATCTGCTCCAGTGGAGCATGGAGACTTGCACAGTAAAGCAAGTCTTCCTCATATTCAGGTGGATCTTGCTGCGCATCAGTTTCTGCCTGTTACCTCTTGTCCTAGAGGTTGGCACTGCTGAGAAGAGCCTGGCTCCATCTTCTTGGGACCCTCCCTCTAGATATTTACTACATATTAATGAGGTCCGCTCTCAGTCATCTCTTCTTGAGGCTGAACAGGCTCAACTCCTCCAGTCTTTCCCGGTATGACAGATGCTTCAGTCCTCCAATCACCCCTGTTGCCCTCCGCTGGACCTGCTCCATGAGATCCATGTCTCTCTCGTACTATGGAGCCTAGAACTGGACACAGTAGTCCAAATGTGGCCTCACAAATGCTCAGTAGAGGGACAGGATCACCTCCCTCAGCTGCTGGCAATGGTCTTCCTAATGCAGCCAAAGTACTATTAGCCTTCTTTGCCACAAGGGCACACAGCTGGTTCATGGACAGCTTGTTGTCAGCCAGGACCTCCTGGATCCTTCTCCACAGAGCTGCTTCCCAGCAGGTCAGCCCTCAGCCTGTACTGTGGCCTGGGGTTATTCTTCCCGAGGTGCAGGACCCTGCATTTGCCTTTGATGAATTGCAGAAGGTTCTTCTCTGTCATCTCTCCAACTTGTCAACATCCCTTTGGAGGGCCACAGAACACTCTGGGATATTGGCCACTCCTCCCAGCTTTGTGTCTCCAGCAAACTTGCTGAAGAGGCATCTGCCCCTTCATCCAAGTCACTGATGAACAAGTTAAGCAACACTGGGCCCAGAAAAGAACGCTGGGGGACACCACCAGTGACAGGCCTCCAACTTGACTCTGTGCCACTGATCATGACCCTCTGGGATCTGCCACTCAGCCAGTTCTCAATCCACCTCACTGTCCACCCATCCAACCCACACTTCTTGAATTTGCCTATGAGGATGTTGTGAGACAATGCTGAAAGCCTTGCTTCATTGTGTATCTTCATTGACTTCTTCCTTTTTCCTATCAGTATGTAGTAGCTGACATAACTAAGTAACTATTCATATTGTTTCACACTACACACATATTCCATATTTCAATGTGGGATAACTGCAGAAATTTCAGTGCTGTATTTTTAAATTTATACCACTGCAAATATGATTAATATCTAGTTTTTACTTTCATCAAAGTCTTGTGTACCATATGACAATCTCATCTTAAATTCTTGAGTAAAGACTGAAGACTCTTGTGTCCTGGGGTTATCTGGTTCTGGATTCTGCAGTAAATGCAGATGAATAAAGATCAATAAAATAAAGTTATGTTTTTCACTAGGTTAACTTTGAAATTCCATAATATAGTAAGTATATCTGTAGCAAAATTCAGATATTGTACCTGCTTGAGTAGCTAGACCCCCAGTAATCTAAAATAAGATTTTTAATTTTAAATTTAAACACAATGTGACTTTGAACACCTGAATAATATACCAGAATTTTCATGGTGATCATAAGAAATTAGCGTGCTAGAGATATATATTTATGTATGCACATATAAATGTGGTTTACAGGTTTTATCCTGGATGAGAAAGGGAATTCTTCTAAAAATCTGCTTTATGAAGAAATGATGAGGAAAGAATTTGAGGAAATGGGGAATCAAAATGGTGATTTTTAAATCACCATTGAATTAGAAAAATAGTTCAACTGAAAGGAGGAGGAAGAAGAAAGATGAAGGCATGCCTCCACATCTCTGAACAATCTTTGCTTCTTTTGTACAAAAAGAACAATTATAAGTATGCCTTTCTCATTTAAGCAAGAAAAAAACCCAGAATAGTAGGCAATGCATTTTTTATTGTTTTATACACCTAAATAGTTTTGACTTCCTGCATTAATAGATACAAATGAGTTTGTTCAGGGATATTTAAATGAAGTAAAATTAAGGGGTAATAAGGAATGTAAAAAATGAAAAAAAATGGCTGTTTGACTTCACAAGTCAAAGTGATAGAGCTTAGGAAAGTAACAAAAGTGTGGTTTATGTGTTGGAAGGTCAAGTTGCAGTCATTAAGAAGTCAATTCCAATCTGGTCCTAATATTTACCACTATCCCAAGTAATAAATATCTCAGCTGAAATGTCTGAGCACAAAAACAGTTAAGAATGGTCATATTTAAAGTAATACTAAATATGCCTCAAAATTAGTGATTACTGAAAAAAAATGAGACAGTTTGCAGGCTCTCGGTCTGGTTCTGGATTATAATGTAAGGCTTCAAATTCACATATTGATGGCAGTAAAAGCGAAAAGAACTGGGACTCAGTATAGGCAGTACCAGGGAGCTGGGCTAAATAATTCATCATATTAATCTATACATCTATTTATTCAGCTTCTGAAAAACATTCCGAAGCCTATGCCAAGCTCCATGTTTCTACAGTGCTACCACTATCAATGTATTAGAACTAAGGAGGATATGCAGTCAATTCAGTGACTGTAGATAATGCAAAATAGAAAATTCCTGTCTACACCTAGGCTGGAGAAAAAACTACTCTGGTAGCCTGACTTGTTTCCTTTTTTTTTGAAAACTCCTTGTTTGATATCTAGGCTTTTGTCATTGAGAAAAAAAAAAAAAAGCCAGTTTCACTAAAGACTGACAAGATAGACAGGTCTTCAGATAGGTTTCCTCATTAGAAAACAATGAGTTTCCAGTTATTCTGGCAGTAACTTTCGTAGATAATTATCTGGAAAAGACTGCTGGTGTTAGGAAAAATGAAATGAAAGAACCTAAGATCCAAGGGTATGAGGTCAGGTTTGTGCTTGCTTGGATTAAATGGCTGATCTGGAATGACTAAAGTTTCCTGCATGAAAAAGTGCACTTTGTTTGACAAATACATGCACACATAAAGCACTTATCTGTACTCGTTAATGTATACCTCAAAGTTGCCTTTAAAGTACAAGGAAACTTTCTTCTCACTGACATTTTAGGATTGAATTGCATTTTGAACAAAACAAAAGGCTGATAACTTGCAAATAATTTTAATGAAAATAGGTTTGGCCCTCAATAACATCTTTGATTTGAAACAGTTTATGTTTACACCTATTTTAATTTCAGAAACCACTGCATTTATGTGTGGAACTTGACTCAGCTTACTTAGTGCTAAATTCAGCTCCTCATTGATCCTCAGTTCTATATATGAAAATAATAGTGGACAATTCAAAAGAGCATCTAATTATTTGTGGGTAGATACTATTTCACAAACACATCTACATATCTAACAAGTATGTATTTTATTACAATATAGTATCACAGCAACCCCCAAATCAAAAATTCAGTTGGTTTTCCTACTGTTACCGAGTTACATTTTTTTTGCAGTTTTATGCACTTTTCCAGGTTTTATCCTATAGACAGCAAGGAAATGAGGACAAAGAATAGAAACCATATTACTGTTCATCACTTTTTCTTGCTCTCATAGCTCACATACCAAAGCTAATTCTATGAAATGCCAAAGTCACCTCATCTTGATTTTGTAGACCAAAGTGATATTAATTTAGCAAAATCTGCTAAAACATACAGGATCAGAGAAGCCAACGAGAAAAACTAAGTAAGCATCATGATAAAGAATATTTTTCTATCCATTTAATTTGATATGAAACAACACAAATGTTATTATACCACTATGTAACTTGTTGTCTTTGTTGCAATAAGATAATTTAAATCTCAAAAATACATAAATGGCTTTTGTAACAGTGGGATCCAATTTTCTAACTTTCCCATAAGTATATTAACTGATGTTATCAATATTCTTTACTACTAAAGTTCAACTCCTTAGGATTAGGAATCACCAAAATTAGATATTAAATAATCAGCATTAGTTCATCATTACAGACAGTAAGTGAACTGCAAGAATTATGTATCTGTAATATTATACAAAAGGCAATGAGAGACAACAGATAATATTTATATATAATCTACTAATTATTTAACTTTTTGAATTATCATTATATATTTATAATCTTAATTCGCACACAGATGCCCTCAATATTAAATGATAGTATTATATCATTATTATTATTATTATTATTATTATTATTAAATATGTCACAACAAAAGCAGTCACACTGTCTATTTATAATGGATCGCTAGTGCCCCCTTCTGATACAAAGTAAGAGGAAATATCGAAGTTTTCACACTATACTTCATGGTGTACTCTAATACCTAGAGATTTCTTTCAGTCATATATTATTTTTAACGCAGGAAACCTGTTAAGACAGTAGATATAAACTGACCAGCTTTACATTCACAGTAGTGAGCACTTTCACTTTGTTAAACAATATTGTAAAAGGGAGAAAAATGATAAATTTTAGTCATATGTTATTAAAAATATATGATTAACCTTTTATTTTTGAGTCTATTGTCTTGCAGTAAAACTTTTAGAATTAGCCTCAATTTATACTGGGTTGGGGTTTTTTAAATAATAAAAATGTATTATTTTTATGCATGTACATGGGAAAAGATAAACTGGAGCTACAACACAGAATTAATCATGTTAAATGTCATATTGCCAGGTTTTCTACAGAACAGGTGCCGACAAGAATAAAGACATGCTCATTCATTATAGCTCTTTCTCTTTGACTTAATGTAAAGGGCAAAAGGCAGCATGACAGATTTAAAAGATATTGTCTGCAGCACTGACTGCTCTACATTGATACTTTTTTTGTAGCTGAATTTTGATGCTATTTTGTGTGTAAGCTGTATGCTCATTCCTTGTATTATTTGATATTACTTACTCCTTCTTTTGGATTACAATTATTTTCTAGTAATTGCCAAACTGGGGATTTGATTCAGATGAGGAAATCATGTCCTGAAAAAGAAAAATATAGTTTCTTCCTAATTTGAAAAATCATTTTATTTTCCCACAAAGACATGGAAAGCTACTATTTTTAAAGTTTTCAGTCTCTTGATCTGGTCTTTTTTTGCTTATTTGTCTAATTTATATATATATATATATAATATATATACACACACATATATTTTCACTGCAATAAAGTTCTAGGATCTTTTGTAAAAGTACCAGAAAATTAACGGCAGGTTTAACACTTACAAAAATAAACTCAGTACTTGTTTGGGAGCTGTTTGTGCAAAGCTAGTCCATAGTCCTTGAAATCAACACCAGGAACAAATTACTGATGTAATCAGAAGTGTCAGCTTAAAACAGGATCTTAATAAGCTTGAAAATTAGTATTTATTGAGGCTAAGCATATGTTTTGGCTGTGAAGTGGCCTCTTTCAAATATTTTCATAATAATTCTTCAGAAAAATAATGCTGTCATTTTAATCTGATATTTCCACTTTCTGCATCTGGGTCTGAACATATTCCCTCTCACCATAATCACTTCACACACAAAAATCAAGAGATTCAGTTTTCTGACATAGCACATTAGCTTCTGCTAACTCTTGCACTAAATATATTTGGATCTGTGCTTCGTGTCACAAATTCTAAGAGGCTGAGTTCATGAAATATGGCAAAAACAGAAGCTATAGACTTCACCGACAACTGCAAATAATTTTTTTCTTGCCAGAAATCAGAAATGTGTTAGATATTTATCAAAATCTTTCTTTCTTCAATCACAAATCTTAGCATCCCTATACAGTAAAGCTTTTAAGTTCTCTGTCAAACTGCATTTTTTTAGGCAAACCAACAATGTGAAATACATATGTTGTATTGTCTGTGCTCTTCAAAATTCGCCATTTTCGTACAATGTCTGTGTCTCCTTACTTGTCACTATACCACAATTTCAGAAAATGTAAAATCATAAAAAAAATAGATATTTTAAATAACAAATTTCAGTTTGAAAATTTTCTCTGTAAAAAACAATAGCTCTCAGAGACTGCCTGGCTTCATCTTCTTCATGAGCATTCCCACTTACATTTCTAAATCAACTTCAACATTTTTATGACTACATGACTGACTCATTTTGGAGCTTGGATGTTTTTGTACTTAGCTAAGCACATCACTTCCATTACCCCAGAAAAGAGGGTGCTGGTGGGGAGACACCATTTGAAGACAGAAATATCATATTAACAAGCAACAGGTGACCAAGCTGTCTAAGCTTGTCAGCTGAGCCTGACCTTTGAATTGTTATGAAGTATGAACACTAAAGGGAATCATTTTTTTTGCAGTCAAAAGATGCAGAGGGAGCAATGTAGAGAGGACACTACCAATACATTGTGAGTTTTCTGTTCCAGTCCTTGCAGTCTTGCATAAACCACAAGGCTGTAAATCAATTATATTTCTGCTATTTACCTATCAAACCCTTGTACTGGAAATATAGTGACAAAACATGAAAATAAGTATTTCAAAAAAAATTAAATAGCATAGGGTGAATTCAAGAAAACAGTTTAGATTAAATTGTGCTGAAGAGGTTCTTCAAAAGCAGGTTTTTAGTAGTTGCATACAATTACAGAGAAATATTCCAAATGTTTGCATATTTCTTAAAAAATACTGCTTTATGTTCTCTCTCTTGGCTGAACCTCCCAGTCTGTGGCACTGCCATTGTTAAGGTTAACTTTAAAACTGACTGGGAAAAAAAAAAACAAAACATCAGAAACTGTAGCGATTTGACAAAAGTAAATGAAAATACAATTGCAGGGGATAAAACTAGATGATAACACATTATTGCAAGGATCAGTCATCAATATAGACCACTGAGAGAAACCGTATGACAACCAATTGAATTTTTTTGTTAGAACAATAGCATGGCAAGCTTACAAAAGCTAAGTTTCTTAATTGTAATTGTAATTTCATTTTGTTTCCTCTGTCTGGCAAGAAAACAAAAGAATCCAAGTAATAACACCTTCATGAAAAAAAAAATAAAGAATCTAAAACCAAACATAAAAATCATTCAAAAATGGCTCTTCACAAAGTCATCAGAAGGGCTTTGAGGTACAAGACATCAAATTACTCTTTATGTAGGAATAAGACTGCAGCAGGAAAAAAAAAGATACCACAAAGCAGAGTGTTTTAATATATCAACAGGTGGGTCACATATTGGCAAAGCACACTACTCACAACACATATGATAGAGCTCAGCACTCACACACAGAGTAAATTTCAGCTTTGTAATTCACAACTACTTGACTGGTACAGAGCTTGTACTCCATGGGCGACCAGAGTGTTTGGCATATGCCAGGGTCAATTCTGTTTTTATCTAACCACCATCACTGCTTTGGCTTCCCGCTGTCCATGTTGCAAGGTGAGATTAGGTTCAGAATCATCACATGCTTAAAATTTGATTTGCACTTTATGTTCAGCATGAACACTTTGAGTAAATCCCATAATAAACACAATTTGCATCTTGCCTGGCCCACTTTCTATAGAAAATGCTTACATGTAGTCGAAGGTACGTTGGTGAACCACAAAGGTGGAAGGAAAAAACATAGTTCTCTTTTAGGCTCTCACAAAACCAACAAGCAGAGGGACCTTCCATACCATCTGATCCTGCTCCAGACTCTTCTATCTTACTTCATCATTCCCATAAATCACACCTACAGCAGCTCCCCTGGGGCAACGACACCACTATTTATGCACCACTATTTATCCAAGTGCAAGAATCTGGGCCCAAAAGGAGGAAAAGCTAAGGCCAAAAATTCTCCAGAATTTGTAGGCTTGAGAAGTTAATGCAAATGGACCCCAGAGTTTATATTATTCTGTCCCTATTGTGCTGTCCCTGGTAAGGTCTTCAGTATGGCAGTTAGTCCCTGTGCATTGCCTCCAGATAGGGCTAGAGTTGTGCTTCAGCTGACATTAGTGGAGCATTTGAAGGAGTCAGAATCTGGCTGTTTCTACCTATTAGCCAATGTCTGAGAACATGACTCCATCGTCTCCTACTAGCTTTGTTCAATGTTGAATCATTTGGGGGGTTTTTTTGTGGCACATTGTCCTCAGCTTTTTCTACCTTCCGTTGCAAAGGGTGTATGCCTGAAGAGATATTGGGAAAGGATGAAAAGGTTGGCTTAGCAAGCTGGGAAATTAGTAACATAAGGAGAGAAAAGGAACAACTGATCTGTTAGGCAAAAAAACCCTTGCCTTGCCCTGAGCAAGATTCAAGCTCAAATTCTTCTACCTCTCAACCGCATATACTTGCTGCAAACAGATCTCCTCCAGAGAAGATCCCAGATACCTGGGGACAACCCAGGACATATCAATGTTTTGAGACTTTTGCAAATTATAATAGCAGTACTTTATATTAAAATGGCATTCACTAGCTGTAATCCAAGCTATTCAGTTTTCACTGCACTCATAAGGTCGGGGGTTGTGAACAGGAAGATGCTGTAACTAGCTATGGCAGTGTTCACGTGGAGTTTGGGATTTTACAGGGAACTCTACGACTCAGATTCCTATATAGTATTTTAGAAGTTCAGTGTGTTTTACTAGAGTTTGTCCCCCTTCTCACAGTCTTCCAACTACCTCACCTTTATGACAGGCCATAAGGTCACAGGAGAACCAGAAGCTCAGTGTAGCTTCTGAAGTTGGCACACTGTGCCTAGTGAATGGGAAAAACGAACAGCACTCAAGCTGCAGCACTGAAGATAATCACTCTTCATTATTCCAAACAAACTTTAGCAATGCAATTCTCAAAACAAAAGAATACTGCCTGGGAAGATATTGGGAACCTAAAATCTTTTGCTTGAAGAGCCATTGCAGACTGTGTATTGTTTTGCAGTTGAAAATGTGCAACTGGCAGTAGAAATGCGTATGTGTCTGTGTATGTCTGCTGTGTGTGAAGTCTAGAGGGATTATTCCATGTTAATGAGAGCCAAGGAATTCCTTTAGCAGCATCTTGCATAAGTGAGAATCACATAATTTAAAGCTGGCCAGTAGCAGCTTTAACTCACATGCCATTTTCAAAATTGCTTTTTCTTTTTTCTACTACTTTTTGAGGAAAGAAAAGCTATTACTACACTTGTTTTTGCTAGCTCACTTCCATTTTGCATGTCCACTAACCCTTCTACAGAACAGATTTGCACCCTTCTTAAAACCTGTAAGTGTTATTTCCTTAATGGACAAATACCTATTTTGTAGAATGAAAGTCATAATACTACACAATGCTCCCTCTAAGTCCATTAAATGAAACTCCAGGCTATACAGTCTGTAAATCACAGCAGATTATTCTCCTAGGGGCTGTATTCTTCCTCTTCTCTGACTCTCTTCTTTTTTTTTTCCTATAAAGCAGCATGGAAAGGGATGTCTTTCATAAAAGAGTAGTTGTTCTTTTGATCAATTGATTTGTTTTAGTGTTGCTAGCAATGGGAAAACATGGAAAGTTTCCCAGTTTATTTTCTAAAATTTGTAAACAAATATTTGTAAACAAATATATATTAAAACATAGGACCTTTCTGTCTGTAACCACTCAAACCTGTAAGAATTTCTTTCTCTCATGCAGTAAATAAATGGAGGTCTAAAGTTCATAATAATTTATAACAATTTTATTCAAAATTTTGGCCATTTTACAATGCAATTTCTTAACAGTAATCGTCATTTGTCCAAAACTGAAGCATGTAGCTGCAGAACAGCTAGCTTTGATTTGTTGCAGAGCTCCGGACAAAGCTCTTGTTTTAAGTGTATTTTCTGAGCTTTAGCATTGCTTTAGAAATCTCCATTTAGGCTAGACACGGCTGCAATCTTTACACAGGAAAATGTACCACTAACAACATCTGTATAAGAAAACACAAACTGCAAGACAAAAATCAAGATCTTTTTTACTACGGTTTTAATGGGATTTTAAGTATTTTTTTGCTACACCAGCACAAATTAATCTGCCTCACAGAATTGTTGTTAGGAGGGGAAACGTGGCATTAATGCTGCAAACTGAATAGTCATAACCTCTCCAACCCTGAACTTCTTTCCATCGCAAACAGAGATAGCCAATGCAAATCGTCTGAAGAGAAAAGGTACAGAAAACTGCCTGAGTGTCTCTGTTCAGCAGGTAATTAACAGGAAGATGGAGCCACTACAAAATTCAAGGAAAGCAACCAAATTAGAAAAAGTGAGATTTTATGCATATAAGAATTCTTTCTTTATTTAACTCTTGATAAACACATATACTAAATCCCTAACTGCTGTGACTTACCACAGAACTGAGGAAAGGCAAAACATATTTCCTGCAAAGATTTTAAGGGTATGTGAGGCAAGACTCATTTTAAAATAGTACCATTAAAGGCTGGCTGGAGCTTGCCATAGCAAGACCTAAAAAAGCCCACCCAAGACAGTATTTTGTTTAAAATTGCAAAATCTCTATAGAATGATTCAGAAATAGTTGGGGCTTTTTAGTTCCTGTACATTAATTTAAATATGAAGAAACACCTCAACATTTCATACTAACTACCATTTCTTTTATTCTCAAAGTAATCTTAGTAGGTGGAGGGAGGGAAGGAGAGGCAAACCTTTTAAGCATTTCTAGTTTGATGTGGGGGTGGAAAAAGAAGCTTGTAGAATCTGATAGTGACTGCCCCTTGAAAACAATAATTAGCTTGAGAAAAGCACAGCAGTTTCAGCTGTCAAAAGGCACGAAATCCCAGTGTCACCAGTTTGATCATCTCATTGATAGGATATGCAAAGACCTGTTCAGAAATGAAGGAGCAGCAGTGATAGGGATCAGCATGTTTGTACTGTGTCAGTTTTAGGCAGTGAAAAAATATGATGATTGTCAAATTTGAAAAAGTAAAAATATATCCCAGAACTTAAACACAGTGAGTTATAGTTCTAAGGATGATGTCTTAGCTTGTCTTTCACTTTTCTGAAAGACTAAACAAAATATGGGCTAAAAATAACACATGAGCAAAAGACAAGGAGAAAAGCAGGACAAAAATCTCCATTAAACAGATCTCACTTGCCCTTTGGACATTAAAAAATTAGTAACTATACAAAACAAATTTTTGTTTGCGTTCCTAATACAGCAAGTAAAAAAAAATATTTAAATATTTCAATACTTCTTTTTTTTATCTTTATTTACTGGCAGACTTAATCTGGTACTTTACAAATCAAGAAAGCCACAGTTTCTGCCACTGCAAGTTTGTCACCTTTGCTAAAATATAGCCTGTAGAGAGACCATGTATTCACTCAGGCTGAAGGTCAAAACTTCAGGTTTTGTTTGTGTCTTTTGCAGAAAAGCATATTTTTCCTAGTCAGCCACTTTCCATTGGAAGCTGTGCATTCATAAAAAGGTTGGCTAAAGACTGGAAGCTCTTTGTGCAGGGTTCATCGTTTGCAGTATTTTTTATAGCATGCTCAGCACGCCGGAGACATGGCCTCCTGGGCTGTGGCTGACCATGACCAGTGCAATGCAAGAAATTTTTGGAAAACAAAACTAGGATGGGAACAGGGGAAGGAGATTGCAGAAAGCAACTCTCCTGACATCCTTCTGCAGCCTCTGTGCACCTACAAACACACAGATAAAATCTAATGCATAGCATAAAACGGTGTATCCCCAGCTGCTGGGAAAGAATCATCATCAATATTCTTACTTTGGGAAATGAACTCCCCAAGAGCATCCTGTACCAACAGCACCTACCAGCCTGTCACTTCTGCATTTCAGGGGGAAGAAAAACCTTATTGTAATATTGGAGGGAGGAAAGAGGGTTTTTTCTTGGCTTTCTTTGCATGGGTATGAATGAACGGGAGCAAACAAAACAACAATAACCCTCGAACTGCAGCTGACTGTCTTACTCATCTGCTTCATGTACAGCACTCACAACGATGTGCAGAATTTAAAAGGCCATGGGCCCAGCTATGAACAGAAACCCATGAACACAGGATATTGCTCTGATTATACCCAGCCAGCACTTTAGAGATGCTTAAAAACTTTGTTTCTACAGAGCTTAAATTAGAACTCTCTTTTCTGAGAATCATAAGCATTCGTCATTTCTGTTTCCAGATAAAAAAGAAACACAGATGCAACACTTATTCTAACATGTTACTTAAGTGATACTTTTTGATAAAAAAGGAATATAAATTAATACTAGAACCACATCATTTAGGAGACTTGATGCCTTCTGCATCAAGTGAGGTTAAGCTGAACTATTAGGGACTTTCCTGACACAAATAAAATTTTAAAATATCAAGAAAGCACACAGGATATTTTCTAGTGATTTTTCATGTATCTCTGGGAAACATCATACATATAGTTTTCTTACCACAATTTAAAAAATATACTCAAAACTTTTGCTTCCAAACATAAAGAGTACAGACAGTGACAGAATTTAAGAGAAAAATGTTCATTCAGATAGACCTAAATATATTTTTTGTGAAAAATAGCCATAATCCTGACCTTTTCTCAGTCAGTTGGACTTTTGCCAAAATACAAGTAGAATAGAACATAAGATTAAATGATTTTCAAAGGTATTTCCTAAAGGTGAATTCTCCTTTCTGCTGCTGGTAACCAAACAGACAACCTGTGAACAATTAAATAGGTAAGTAAGTTTTTCAATTTTTTTCCTTTAAAAGAAAAAAAAGTAATACTATTAATTCTGATATAGACTATTTCAATTACAGTACTTCCTACCTTCCCACTCCAGTGAATTAAGTGAAAAGTTATTCTGTTAAATTACAGAATTTCTGGAAAGGTATGAAATCATTCCAATGGAAATCTTAATTATTAAGGAACTTCAGATGGTAATTATTTCTAACTAATGGGAGAAAAAAATATTTTTTTAAACTCCATTTTTGATAGGGTGTTTTTATAATATTCCTGCAATGTCTCTTGGTTTTGAAATGTGGCATATTATTCAGCCCTAGTCCTTTGATGTGTGTTTTTCCCTCAATCCATGCTCCAACAATTCTGTCATACAGAGAACTGAAAATTAAGTTATTCTCACCACCAATACTCCCCCACAAAGAATCTATCAAACCACAGATATAAACCTCAGAACAATCCCTGCCAGGTTTCTCATGCAAATGATGCAGAAAAACTTACAAGAGCACTTTAAGATATTGAGAACCCTTCAATACAACCCAGTATAATAACTTTTACTTGCTAATTTCTATGGGTCAGTTGTAAAGGAATAGACCTGTCAATCTTTTTCAGATGTAGCAGAATTTGTCTGTCTGCAAACAGGGATGCTTTGTTGTTGCCATAGATACTAATCCTCCACTTTCCTTCTGTTGACACAGCTAGTCACACTCTAAACTACCTGATCACACTTTTAATAGGCAGCTGACTCCAGTACCATAAAATGCTCAAATCAAGTTCGCAACACTTGATGCATTTACTGTTGCTTTTAATACTACTACTGCTGCTACTACTACTACTACTACTACTACTGCTGACGACAACAACAAAGTATAATAAAATGTTGCTTAAGGATAATTATACTACTCTTGTCAAAAAAAAAGAGATTGTATAGAAATAGTGCCTGACAATTACTTTGCTCGTTTCAGCTTAATTGTATTATTCTAAATGAATAAATTGTTATAATAGAGGAAATGTTATTTTGAAACTTTTTTTATATCTTAGATATGAATTTCCTTTAAGCGTTAATTGATTAAACATGCAAAGTAGTATAACAATTACCCAAGAAATCATTTGTACTTCTTTTCATAGAATTTAGTACATTATATCATTTCCAAATTCTAAAACCTGACAAGAAAACAAATGTGGAAGTGACTCACGCCCTACAATAAAGCTATGTTGTGAAAAAGGCAATTTTTGTTTAGATGACTTCAAACTTTGTGATATTTTAATAAATATTCTATAGTTAAAGCTGATTCAAAGTCTATTCAGACCTTTTTGGTTTGCAAATCAAATAGTCAGAAGTAAGCTTTTTCCTTTAAAGAAAAAGAGAATAGGGAAAAAGGTTCAATATGTTTTCTTTTGTCTGGGTTAGAATAATTTTACAAATTTTTCTTTCATTATTCATTAAATAGAAGTTGAAAGAGATAAAATCAACAAAATGGAAGGATTTAATATGTTTAATGAACTTTTTGCTATTAAAATGAGAGGAATATTAATTACATTTTTAATGGCATTATTTTTATGTTTATTGTATCTAAATTCTTTTGCACACTGGTAGTAAAATGTCTTTACTTCCATTCTTCAAACTGTCTTCAGCTGTCTTCAGTGCTAAACTGCTAATTCTCTTCCCAGTTCCTCCTAGCACAGAATAAAAATTCTAAAGGTAATTTTCCAAAGCTATTTTGTTCTCCTTTAACATATAGTATAAAAAGTTTGTTGTGACTCCTTCAATTAACAAGAAAAATTGATGTGTATCATTAATTATGCCAGAAGAAATCATAAATCATCACTGAATGGTGCAATTAATTATTTTAAAGTCATGTGAAGACAAATGACAGGCAGAAGATAAATCTACAGACCCTTCAGATCAGAGTGAAATGGGAGAGAAAAATGGAGAAGAAGAAAAGATGCAACAAAATTGCCAATATTTTATGAATTATAACGTATGAGTTATTTTCCCATTTTTACAATGTTAATAAAGTGATTATAGGAAAACTAGCACACACACACTAGAATAGGTCAGTAGCATGTCCATTACAAGCCTAAATTTTCAAAGGCTGCACATTTTTTATTTCCACTATTTATAAATGGACTAAAAATATCCTCTTTCACCTTACCATATTTGCTTTATATTTGTTTTTGTTTTGGAGAAGAGTGGCTAAAATGCCAGAAGGATCAAACACCCTTTTTTATAATGTAT
The DNA here is from genome assembly GCF_009829145.1 of Chiroxiphia lanceolata. Classification (NCBI taxonomy): domain Eukaryota; kingdom Metazoa; phylum Chordata; class Aves; order Passeriformes; family Pipridae; genus Chiroxiphia; species Chiroxiphia lanceolata. The sequence continues at coordinate 51,426,924 of NC_045671.1, read as the reverse complement.
TTTACCATCTTTGCTGCTATAATGTCAGTGAATGATATGGTGTTTTAACTGACTTTTTTTTTTCTGGTAGAAAAACTGCTAGTGTGAATACAAAATATCAATTTTCTCTACGTATGTAAGTCATATATGAATGATACCACCTACTAATTTAACTCTATTCATCCTTTTCTCAAACATTTGCTCTAAGAAAGGTGGCTCAGAACATCCAGGGACATGTAGAGGAACGATGTTAGTATTGCATATACCAAAATGCAGGCTTTTCCTGAAAACTGTGCCAAATAGGAATTTTAAAAAAAGTTGCTATTCTTGCAATCCAAGTATAGGTATTTCCACGATATTACTACATTTATAAATACAAAGAGGTGAACAAATATGGGCTAATACAGCCTCAGAAATTTTTGCAGGAAGATGGTGTCTTATTGACAAAAAAAAAAAAAAAAAAGGGTAAAAAAAAAGCCCACCACAAACAAACAAAAAAACACACTTGGTGTTTACCTTACAGTATAAGAAATTTCCAGAAGTGAGGATTTAAAATCTTTAGGAAATTTCTTTATATGTATATTCACAAGTAAAACTATAGATACCATTTCTCCATGTGCCCATACCTATCTACATGTCCCTAGCAACTCACACAGTTCTAACTCTCTTTCTTAGCTGCAGTCAGGGGGCTTAGGACAAAGCCACCAATACCCACAATATCAAGAAATTTTCATGTTCAGAATTTAAAGGCAGTTTTTCCAGTTAATTAGGCAGAGACACTGTACAAGGGTTTCCAGATAATTTACAAAATACTGAGGCATTCATATTTTCACATGCCCTGAATGACACCTAACCCTTTCCCAATTTATTCCCCTCCACAGGGTATATACAAAGAATGACAAAGTAAACACGTATACAGATAACACAACTCAATATCCTTGTGGAAACACCAGCTATGAAACTGGGAAAAGCTCTAATAGGGTACAAAAAATTGTATTTTGTAGAGGAGGGGGTCACACTGTAGAATCCAAACTTGAGCCTTTCACCATAATACTTTAAGGGTATGTGAGCTTTCAGGCTGCAGAATTGATTTACAATTGTGAAGAAGCAATGTCTGTTTTAAATCACTACACAGGACACCATGGAAAGAGGGAGACTGTAAAGAGAAAGAGTTCTGGAATCTTAACCCACCCTCGTCTCACAGGCACAATTTTACAATCTTTTTTTAGGTAGTCCAGCTCCTGAAACAAAATCGTGTCTCACTGTCCATCTGTTACCTGCACAATTAAGGCCAGTGCTTTTGAATTCCTTGTTTGTTCTAAAATTCAGTTGTGCAATGCCACGATCAAAATGTCAGCAGCCACTTAAATTTTATCGAGAAAAATGTGTCTACTTCAGTTACCAGTAACAGAGCTAAGAAAGAGACAAGGAAGTGAGTCATTGTCTAAAGAACCCTTACAAAAAACTGTTTTCTGTTTAAGTCTCACACCATTAGGAACACTTGGCATTTGTTCTTGTCAGCATCAAAAAAATTAGGATTATTTGGATAGTATTGAACTTGTTGTACACAGAGACACAAAAATGTTACATTCAGATGAAGATGAAGACACAACATTTATCATTACTTTTTCCAAAGACATGGGGAGTCATAGCCCTTCCCCTCATCTCAATGAATGCCCTGCATTTAGAGTGCTTCTCTTCTTTTTCCTGTTAAGTCAGCCAGCTTTACTATCCATGTGATAGCAGGTACACACTAAACTAAATCATAAACAGACCAAATAGGATCAATCATCAGTTTTGGGTTTCAGTCATAAATGAGCATTTTTGGCATTCAGCTGTACCGACTACTCCGTTCCTTGAATAATTCCAAGGAAACTAATAGGTTTACCCTCTGAGTAAACTATATGTTAAACACAAACTTAAATGGTTCAAAATTTGCCTCATATTTCTGTTGGAAAGCATGTCTTCACTATGTTCTTTTCCCATATAACCTTGTTTGATTTGGTAAACATACTTCACCTCACTGAAGCATTGCAGAAAAATGTTGTGAGATTTCCTGTAAAGCCAGTCTTGCCTATGTAGGTGAAGTGTAACTCCAAATAGTCTAATATGACCCTCAGCAGTTTAGTTTGTGAACTTACATTAGGATATTAATTCCTAAACTATCAAACCCTCAAACTAGTTCAAATGAATTTTATAACATACTTTAAGAAGACAGCTTTATCCTATCTGTAGGGTGCTTATGTAGACCACTATTATGGGAATTACAATTTCTTAAACCTTGTAGGTAGTATTTCACATCCACGTAAAACCTGTCATTTTACCCAATCCTTTGGGCAAAGTAAAAAAAAAAGTGTCTCTTTTTTTTTTTTTTTACAGGTGATTTAAATATTCCAAGTTTAAATAATGTAATGATTGTAATATTATAAGGAAATTCAGTCAATTGAGAAGGTCTAATTAAAAAAAAATAAAAATAATAAAAAGACATTAAATGATCCAAATCTTTTTACAATGCACTTTGGAACCTGTTTCCCAAACATAATATATCTTGCTTTCTTTTTCTTCATTTCTGTTTCATTGATAAAGATGACCTATCACAGATCAATTTCCCACTGTTTCCAACTCTTTGTTTTCCAAACTGCACATTGCATGCTTTACTTATACAACTTCCCACTTGCAACAAGAGAAAGGAATTAGAGATCAAAGAATATTGATTTTTATTCCAAAGTCAATGCCATATATTCTAAGTGCATCAAACAACACAAGTTAGTTTACAGTCATGCACATGAGGCCATTCAGGACAAACATTTATGTCAGAGATGATGTCCAGAAACAGAAAATAGGCAAATAGGCCGAAACCAACTTAACAAGACTGCCAGACTAACTATTGATGAAAAATGGAAAAGCTAAGCCAACGTATGGCGTATGGCCAGTCTTCGCGAACGAAGATTTGGGAAAGGTCTTTACCCTTCGAGCCTGCGCAGTGGATTTTTTTTTTTTTTTAGGTGAGACACAGTGTGCGCTGAGCTGAGCCCACCCTTTAATCCTGAGGTTCATCTGCCGGGGCCGAGCAAGCTTGGACAGTGGCAGTGAGGTCCTCAGGACGTAGGTTTGTTTAGAGTGACCTTCTCTTAGGTGGATGGCCTTACAGGGCTGACGAGCTCCATCTGCCCGGGGGACTTCTCTGACCGGGAATCGAACCCGGGCCGCGGCGGTGAAAGCGCCGCATCCTAACCACTAGACCACCAGGGGCCCCCAACAAAAATTAATATAAATACAGAAGTTACATTATTTCTCTTTATTTCAAATAGGTTTCCCCTACCAATTTTTCTTAAAGGCAGTGTATTGCATCACATAACTCATTTTCGTAAGTTCTGGATGCTTTCCTTGGTTGTAAAACGACTACCATGAACAATTCTAATTGTCTTGGAGACCCCAAAGTCTTTATAAATTTTTATTAATTGAATTAAATGCTAAAAGGACTTGTGAGACAACCTTCTAGAACTAAATTCATTACACTCTACATGTTTCTTCAGCAACATTTTGTGTATTACAGTGGCCCTCAATCATGGTACAGATTCTCAATCATACAATGCAGATTTATTTTTTTTCTGCCCTGATGTAAAGAATTGATTAAAATATGTTGCGTCAGTAAAAATGCAGTAGTAGTCAGTGTAGTTTTCTTTTTTTTTTCCCCCACATAGGTGGAGATACTTTTAAAGGCAACTCCTTCACTCTGAATAGGAAAAGAGAGACTGAAAGGGGAAGGAGTGCATGAAGGGGGTTTTGTTGTTGTTCTTTTGATTCTTGGTACTTTCAAGAAATAGAGATTTTGTTCACAAAAAGATTACAGAACTATACCCTGCTGCTACTAAATCTTAAGATGGATTTTGTCTATTGCTCGAGTCTACTTTTGTCACTTTTACTTTATATCAGTATAATTATATCAGTATAAGAGCAGTATAGGTTTCTTTTTTATTAACTACCTTTAGAAATCTGCTCTTCTAAAATGTGTTTTTAAATGTAAAATTATTCAACTTTTGTCACAATGGTCTTCCCTTTCAAAAATAAATCAAAATGGTTGATATATCAAAGTTTGAGATCGGTGAGATTTCAAAGGCTAATCCCTATGAAAAATAAATCAGAATATCAAGACACCGTTTACCCGATTCTACTAGTTTTTGGTCTGGGAAGAGTAATACAAAGGATGAGTGTGATAGTGAAGTCTGGAAAGTTACTTAAATGCTTTTCGAACCTACTTTAGACCTGGCTATGAATATGCTATGAATCCATTTTAAAGAAAGATATTCTTCCTGACAAAATAAATGAGATCTGTCTTGATTGACAGCTATGACGAAAAGTTCTACTTGGCATCTGGGGGACCAGGATTTTTCTATGGGGATTGCCCTGCTTCTTATTTGCTATCAGTTCAAGAAAGAATTGCTCTTATAACTAACTGCTTTGGAAGGAAATGGAGTGGTATTTACCCCCAGAAAGGATCCACAGTAATCATATTTGGCTGGAAGTGAAGACATTTACCTGCACTACAAACAGTCTTACATGAGAAAACAAAAGACTTTCGTATCTCCCTGGTCAGGAGACAACTTGACAAAATAATTTTGATGTAATATCATGAGCATGAATTAATGACATTTCATTAATGTCATAAAATGCATGCTTTTCCTATTGTATGGGCAATAATGAGACTGAAGTTTAAGCTGGTAAACTAACTGAAGATGAAGATCAAAGGAGGACTATAATGCTGTATTTAAGATTTTAGATATAGGTGTCCTTTCGTATTGTAAACCATTTTGCACAGATTACAGCATAGTATCAAATTATTAAGATTATGCAAATGCATCTTACTGAAGTTGTTTATTTGTGTGGCATATATCATATTTGCAACGCACCTGAAATAAGGTGTTTGTAAACACTTGTAGATGTGTTTCCTTTCTGTTAAAAATGTAGGTTGCCTGAGGACATCTGGACCACAAGAGTAGTGTCTGACTACTAATAATAAACAGATTAATTTGCAGCATTTAGCATTTGAGAAGGTAAATACATTTGTGGACCTTTCTGTAAGAGAGCTACTCCCTCTGTATCCATTCATTGGGATTCGCTGATAGCCTCAAAATTTAACAATGTTTCTCTGTGACTAAACAACATTCCTGACCAGCGGTTTAGCATCTGAGGAAATACCACAATCATCACCCCTCCAACTGACAAAAATAATATTTGGAAAAGCAAAGATGGTTTTATTTTCCAGGAAAAAAGTCCGAGTCAGAATTTTTTGTGTCTGGTGAATTAATAAATTCTTTTACTGCTATTTTTGGAAATTTATATTAATTTGGATATAAAATGTAAAGCTCTGATTGGTATGCAGACAATATTAACTGTTTTTCTCTTTACTGTAGTAAACTTCCAGATTGCTTTATCTTCCTTAAATACTTGTTACTCTGCAGAAATATGCATGGATGTACAAACATTAACAGCTTTACAGTGAAGCAAGGATTAAAGAGGCTTTATCCTTTCATCTTTTCTATCATTATCAGCCAGCATGGTATGAGCTCCTGTATTACATGAAAAAGAACATCCTCTGCCTCATCCCCATTTAGATTATGGTAGTGTACTCTTCTTTATGTGTACCTAGAGATATATTAAATATAGTGCTTCTGTTTATTAGTTCTTTATGTATGATTAATACTGTAACTGGGGAAAAAAAAAAGCTATTCCAGAAAGTTTAGCAGACAGTACATCCACACAGTTGCATGCAAAGTATTTGCTGCATAGCTGAAGATCACCTCTGAGAAGGAATAGTCTTTACACACAAGCTTAATAAACAGGCAGGTCAAGAAAGGTATGAGAACAATGTCCACTCTGTGAAACTCCCTTTGGGTACATAAAGAAGAGCATTATATGGTGTAGAGAGAAGCCACTTCAAGGTAGAGAATTTAGGTTTTAATAGCTAAGGACCACTAAGTAGTTTTGGGTGTATTTATTACATTTTTTTTCAGCACTCGAGTAAAGGTAAATGGTCTTAGTGCAAGGAATGTCAGACTCAGGCCTTTTTTTGTTCAGATGTGATTTGGGTCAACAAGAAAAGAAAATCTGCAAGACAAAGAATAGCAGAAACCGAAAACAAAATGAAAAGGTTGTGCTGCATATCCACAGACCAGCTGAAGTCCTTCCTGTTGGTGTGAAAAAACAGTTGCCCATTTTGCACAATGAATCTACATAATGCAAATTCTCTGTAAAGTCCTAAAGCAGAAGGCTACTGGACTGGAGTGGTGATGGGTACTCTGCTCCAGAAATTTCCTATCCTTTCTACTCCTAAGTTTTCTTATAAGATTATAACACAAATTTTATGGCTGTTGTTTATTATTATTATTACTATTACTACAACAATTCAATGTCTCTATTTTCTGATAAAGAAATAGGTGTTTCTGTATGGGTTAAACCAGATTATAGACTTTCATTTTTGCTCTTTTTTTTTTTATCTTTGGAGGGTTTTGTAGATGAAAATTTTGTTATTTACATGATCCCACTGACCATTCTCTTCAGTCTTTCAATATTATTTTTAAAAAAGATCATACTTATGCATGGAGACTTATATACCTAATGTACACTCCACAGACTGAAGGCTGATATCCAGCCAAAAAGCTGCGTAGGTTACAGATGCAACTTACATAGCTAGGAATATGCAAGCAGAGCAAGGTAGAATGCAAACTCAACAAGATGAAAACAGTTGTGAAAAGTGATGAAAGCCCACTGGCTTTCAGTATTACGAAATCTTTTGAACTGGAGGAAAACAGAATCCTAGGTTTGCCATGTATATCCTTAGTTGTGGTGAGCTTCCCAAAATAATTGCATAAATCTTGCTTTTAAAATATGTAATTATTTGTGTAGCTAAAGTCAGAACTTTTTTGGTTTTAAAACCCGATAAAATTCAGATAAATTTTTAGAATGCAGTTTCAAGCAGGAGTGGTCATCTGCTTGTAGATAGAGATGCTGCTGCAGCTGCTTCTTTTCATTATGCTGTATTTCACATTTTCTTCACTGTCAACCTTTTATGCATTGATTCAACAGTGCTAGGGTAGGACTTGCTCACTACAGAAGCATGCTTCTGAACTACTCTGGGCTCACAGCTATGCACACAAGAGCAGAATCTGTCCTAACAAAACACAGGAGAATTTACGGAAAGAATTCTTCTGTTTATCCTTCTCTTGATTTCATTTCTTCCATTTCCTCACTTATCAAACGAAGCAACAGCTTTCTTCTATAACATCGGTAGAGACTTAATTCCCAAGATTCCCACTTTGATACTTCCAAGTTCCTGGGAACTCATATTCCTGCCAAGAGCAAAAACCATTTAGTAAATCTCTAAGAGCTTTTGTAAATAGGATGCCATACAGCAGATTAATCAGACATTCAAAGCAAATAGCCGAGAGGTTTGGTAAACAAGATTTATAATAAAGCAGAGTGTTTAAATACATATATAGAAAGATATACACACACACACACACACACACACATACATATATATATAAGTACTTTCATTGCAGGCAGGAAACTATTCATGCCTGGGACGACTGTATTATTAGTCACAGCACTGTGACCTCTCCCCCCAAGTGATAAAGAACACAGGTCAGAATTGACAATACATACTCATGGCTGATCATGGCTGCCAGTTATTGATCCAAGGAGGGGGAAAAAAAGAAAACTTTGCAGGAAAAAACATTGCTCTGAATTACAAACATGCACTCTCTTGAGACACAGCAACTCTCTGGGTTTCTCCCACTGGAGCTGGAAACCAAGAAGTGAGTTCAGCCAGTATTTAATATCAAGTGAATGTGGTGTTTAATCAATACTATTCTGCTTTTGTTCCTCGATGTGGAAAGCAGTGTCTATTCATTCAGTAAAGGTTAATGCCAAGGGTCAAGTGATTTCACACTCTCTGTAGGATCCACAACATTTCAGTAGTTCAGATGCCTTGGACAATGATGACTCAGTTGGACTGATTTATTGCCACTCTAAGGTCCTGCTTAATACTGAAGTGCTATCTTATGATAATACCTCAGAAAATAGCACTGATAAAAAAAGGGGCTATAATTACCTACATTTTGAAGTAATGTCTTCATTTCTAACATCCTATAAAGATGTAAGGTCCATTTAAAATGATCCACTCCTTGTATTAGCAAGTCAGTTACATCAGATATTATCAGTGTTCTCTGGTTTATGAAATGCTATCTATGCAAAAGGAATCTGGCTGATGTATTAAGAAAAATGCAAATTGCAAGCAAATGTAATACAGCACATCATTTAACATACATTTTAATGTATGTTAAATGTCTCCTTGCCCAAATAAAAAAATACTCTTCTGAGAAGACCGATTAATAAGACAAAAAAAGAGGGGAAATTGTCAGACAATGTAGAATAAAAATTTAACAATCACAGACATTCTATGTTCTAATGAGGCTTTAATAACTGAGACCACATAACCAAAAGTATTTACAATTGCTTCTATTTTTTTGCTTTTAAAATTTCTAACTTAGGTGTAGATAGGCAAACAAGGGAACAGTATATACTTCCCTTCAATATGATACCCTGAAACTGACATTAGGTGAGGTCATTGTCTAAATGAGAATGCATTTGACTTTGTCAGGGGTTCTAATTTTGAACATGTTAGAATCCCTGCTTATTATTCAGCAATGTCTTATTCAGGATGTGTTTTATATAATGAAAGAAGTTCAGATGTCACCAGGAAAATAGTATGAGAAGAATTAATTGGAAGGCTTATCAGACTAAAGTAATTTAGAATCCAGCTCTACCTCATATATCATTGAATGATGAATATACCAATCAATTAGCAAAATAAAATAAATTTTGCAAATTTGACTGAAGACATCCTATTAGTATAAGTGGGAAGATATTTGGAACAGTTAATTACTCCTTATTTTAGGTTCTAAGTATGCAAAAATCCTTTATGTGAATTTTCAACACTCTTCTCTCCCTCCAATTACAGATATTTAGAGATTTCTTCTGACTTGTTTTAAATGATGATGTCATATTTTCAATAACACTACAGCAGATATAGAAGAAAGGCATTTTAATGTGAACTAAAGGAAAAAATCCTACATTCTTACATTTGTGGAATACTGTGTTGTCTTACAAAAAAGAGTAATAGTGCAAAAAAAGGACAAAATGTTCATCATTGTATTTATTGAGACATGAGTTAGACATTACAGAAAAATATACATTGCACAGCCACCAGTTTAGTGTCTTTGATGGAATAAATTGTTGCCAATAAAGTTAAATGTTTAGTAAGTGAATTTCTTTCTGCTCTTTGACTACTCTTTGAACAGGACATGTCAAAAATATCGCTAAAGGTTATGAATGACCAAAACAACCCCCCCGCTGCCAAGACTCGGCTTAATTTTATAGATTTTAAAGGCTCTAAATAGTTCACCAGTCCAAACAACAGATTTATAGCATCTGATGTTGATTTCTTCCTCTCCCAACCAGCTTTCAAAGTCATAGTCTGAAATATAACCCCCCACCACTGTCCTAGTTAAAATTTCATACAGAAATTTTGGTGGCAGTAGCTAACATATTTCAGAGGTATCTGAGAATGCCTCCAAAGATGTCTGGAACAGAAAACAAAAAGTTTGCCTACTTAATAGAAGTTAAAAAAGTGAATTTTTTTATATTAGAAAAGAAACTTTATCTTTTTACTTGACTCAGAAGCTTTCTTTAATTTATTTATAACCAGAATGCCTTGGATGATCTCAGTTTTTAATAACAAAAACTTTGTCACACTAAATCAGACCACTGTACCATTAAGTTCAGAATCTTGCCTGAAGCCCCAGTCAGTGCTCAGTGTATCAGACAACAGGAACATCTAAGGAAAATGGCATATTCTGGCTGACCCTGTTGAGTGTTTGTATCCACCTTGAAGCAGGAACTGTATTAATCTTATTTTTTTCTTCACAAATCAGTATTAGAGATTTATTGCTGGTAGAGCTTTACAAGTTAGCATTCAGCAAATTTACATACAGAAATGTAGAAAACAGTCTGTTTTAACACTAAATAATTTTCTCATGACTACATGCAGACCCAAATCATATATAATACAGAGTTTCGCTTTGAACAGGAAAAGCTAAATAGAACCATAATATTCCAAAATCATAATAAAGAACTGGACTTTTTGCACTCCTTAGTGAAATAAACAGGTCAGGAAACATGAAGATTGCAAACTTGGGCCAAAAGCTGTTCCGAGAAAATTTAGCATAACTGTATGATCTAATGATTCAAACATTTCAGCTTAAATCTAACAACTGGACTGCAAATTCTTTCACTTTTTGACACTGTAGTGGAATTCTAGTACAGTAGGTATTTTGTAAATTAAGTTTTGAAGAAGAATAAGCTGTAGAGAGAAGAGAATCACTATTCAGATCAACATCATTGTAATACCTAATAGGATACCAAGAATAAGAAAAACTAATAAAAAAAAGAAAAAGACATGCCTAAAATTAGACTTCTGAATCCATACTTAGGCAATTAAATAAAAGGCCTAATTATGAAGACTGTAAAGCAGCCAGGAGCTCCTATTATAGTTGGTGTCATCCTATTGCAGTGAGGGCAGTGAACTAGCTGGCTCCTGAAAAATGTGGCTGAGTATTCAGGCTAATTATGCAAAATACTTGCTTTGTGACAGAGTGCAACATCAGTGAGATTTATACAGGCATATTTAGATGCCTTATATATACTGAGTGGTATAGAATGAATTTGGATCTCCACTCATCTACAGGTTATATGCGATATGAATGAACACGTGAATCAGTCATGAATAAAGTGTTTTTACAACTGTTTCTAGTTCTGATTTATACTCTTCTCTACTATTTCCTTCCATTTTTATCACTTTTTTTTTTTAATCTTCCGCTGTGTGTGACTTCAGGTTTGGCACTCAGTTGAGGTTTAATCATGCAACATTATTAGAGCACAAGAGAAAATAAAATATTACAAACAAATTGTTTTCCAAATATTACAAATTAATGAAACACATTATTAGAAAACACAAATTTTAATTATTAGAAAACCCAAATACTGATTTGATATTACTAGGCTATCTGAGAAAGACCGTCAAAATAATGGAAAACTTAATCTTACTTATATTTATGAAAAAATAAGACATTATTTTAGATAATTCAGTTTGAGTTGTTATTTATGTTTACCCAATGGTACTAAATATATGCATAAATAAATAAAACAAAATTGTAATCTGAATTCTGTTCCAACAGCTAGTGTTTCTCTGAAACTCACTGACAGTAAACTGAACTCTGCCAAGGCTCTGAACTGAACTCTGCCAAAACTCAGAGCTCTTATAGGACAGGACTCCCTGCAGGACTAAAATGCTGATTTGTAGGAAACTTAAACAAAAATATCCTTTCTAAATAAGGCTGTCATAAAACCTTGACATGCAATCTTTTCTTCTAGAATTGTTGCTCTGCTTTCACTGAGTTGTGCAATGGATTTCATGCACTCAGGTGCAACCTGTTGAGAATGCATACGTGCATCTCAAATCTCTTAAAATTTTCAATTTGAAGTCTCCAACTGCTAAAGGTTGACTTCCACTGACCTAGAAGATTAAACAGCTACTGCCAGCATGCTGAACAAGGCTGGCATCCCAGCTGAACCCACAGAGTGATTTTGGAAAGACAAGACACTTTATGCTCCCAGCTGCTCAAGAGTAGAGTAAATCTGGTTTTTTGTATCACTGTGAGTTGAGATGGACACAACATCAAACTGAAAGGATTAGCAAGCTCTCAGAAATTACTCAGTTGATATCACTCTATAGCTAGTTCAGCCAGAAGAACTGAAACCAAAACAGTTCGCCAAGCCTAACAAATAAAAAATCAGAATAATAGTGTATATTGCTTACCTTCTTGCTTTCTTTCTTTCAAGAGTTTCTGCAAGCATTTATTTATGTAGGAGGTGCATGTCACCATGAAGGAGACTCTAGAAGAGAAAAATTTTCCTTTATTTTTAATTCTAATGAAAAATCCCATCTTCTCTCCAAACACTTAAACCACTTTTAAGGTGCCATTATTTTCTGCACTGTGTTCACTGTCCACAATGTCTCTTAAACAGGAAATTATATCCATCCTTATGGACCCATAAGCCAAATCCCCTCCTTTTTTCATAGTTTTAATATGATGTCTCAAGAAAATACCCAGGGGTGGCTACACCATGTACCTCCAGTCTGCACAATTCTTGCTCAGTTCCCTATAATTTTGCTTCCTGTCCTTGCATCCTGCTGGGCTTGGCAGAGTGTCCCTTGAGGGCATGGTTCGTGTGGCTGTCCTCTGTTATGCCACTTGATACACAGTGCCCCACCTAAGAGTGTATTATCTTGAATCCTCATCCCAGGCATATTCAACAGCTTTGCAAATTTTCCACACCTGTGAGGCAGATGAGGGAGAATATGTCACACACAACTGTTTTACCGTGCAGCATCAGTCTGGTTTTAATCTCTGTGTCAGTTGTTGAACTGAAATGTTATATAAATATGTCATTCTTTATGACAAAAGCCAAATAAATGCAAATACTATCATTAAAAAGAAACTTGTGTCTGGGTGTAATGGGGAGATCAAGTGACAGAGGCAGTAGCTTTTGCTCAAGTAAAGCAAATGTAAGCATCCTTCATCTTAAACTTGAATGATGCCACTGCAGCACATCAATTGGATTACATTGATCTGGGTGCTACATAGCATAGATACTCCAAACCATTTCTCCAGCAACTGTCATTCAGCAGAAACACTGATTGATCCTCAGACTGAAATAATCCACTGTTTAGCTGCTGTGATAAACCTTATATTTCTGCTGGAGATTGGGCTCGACTGACCACATTCTGCAAAGAAACCTTCAACTGCCCCTCAGAGATGAGACACCTTGTGCAAACATTTGGCCTCTTTGGTACAAAATGCTTAGTTTTCCAGTAAATACCATTTTTACCTGCAGTATACATATCTATCCTATGCGCGAGGCTTCACAACTTTCTTTCTTGACTGTGATTATCAAGTAACATATACTTAAACCAGATGACAAGAGGAATCAGAACTTTCTGTGAGTCAATCAAAGACAGTATGGTTTGCCTAGCTTGGATAAAGTAGTCTTTAATCTTTACATGAACATTATTTGTTCTGCCTTTGCACAGTGCCCACCACGGTGAGATCCTCATCTGGAGCTGGAGCAAACAGACAGTATAAAATACAGAATGCTCTTACCTCCCTTCATAACTGATGATTTATCATCTTCTCAGGCATCTAAATACTGTGCTTACACATAATACTGACTGAAGATCAAACGAGTGTGTAGACTGCCTCCTCCAAAACCTCCCATCCCTCTCCCCACACAACTGTTCACATCATGTTTGAGGTCAGTTCAGTCAAAGCCACCTCAGCCTTGCTACATTTTTTGACAATACTGTAGCTTTTGGATGCCAGTGCAAACAAGCTGCCACCACAGGATTAGGAAAGATTTTAAATTTCAGTCAACTTGGCCTTGTTTGTTTGCCTTAGCTAAGATGAGGAGTTGTCAAACTACACTATTTCCATAGCTGTCAAGGATGTTTTTGAACATGCAAATCTGCAGTACATTACATCGCAAACATTGCAAAAAGCTTTAAAACCGGGACATATGAAATATGTATACTTTTTTTTTTGTTAAAAAAAAAAAAGTATCTATCTCAGCATATAGGCCTTCACCCTGTATATCAATGTATTGCTGTCTCATTTTTTTTATAGCCGGACAGAAACAATAGAACATAACTATATTGTCATCTCCTTCGATTTATCTCATTTGAGCCTTTTATTATACACAGGTATGAAGAACATTATTCTTATCTGGTTTTACTTCTGCTTGGAAGCCTTGAAATTTTCTGAAAATGTGATCTAATCTCACATACCGGGCTTCATTTACCCTATCAAGCAGGTATTCAAAAAAGGTTGGTGCGCAGGGTGGCTCCTTGCCTTTTGTTCTGAGGGATGATGGGCAGCCTGCAGGGTACTGGGTTCATTTATCAGTTGTCAGGTATGAACTGTCCTTCCTCACTTGTGACCACACTATCAACCCACAATCCAGAAAACATCTGACTATGGCATCTGCAGCACAGTAGAAGTGAGTGAAAGACGTCACACCTAGCCCTTAAAGCATGAAAAACTGTTTACAGTAACTAGGTAATTATAGCAAACTCTTTCCAGCAGCCCTCACCATAGATTAAAGTAAATTAATTTGCCCAAACAAGTACATTTAACATTAATGAACTTAACATAAAATATTTTTTTAGGAAACGTGTGTGTGTACCCACAATTAATTTCAGTTTTGTGTTTTTGCAAACAAAGATATGTAAATAAGTACAAACTTCAAACCCATTTCATTTATTTTAGGCACACAGCCATCTCCTTTGGCTCTTTTGCCCTATGCTTTGCTCTCCACTCTCTCCACAGACCACAGTCACTCGACACGCACAGGAGCAGAGGCAATGATGATTCATCAACCTTCAGGTCTGATACCGAACTCTGTATTCTTCCAGTTGCTCCTAAAAACACATGCAAACTGGGTCTTGCACTCACAACAGAATTCTCCCCTTTTCATGAGAAAACACTCTTTGAGTTTTACCTGCTTAGGAGTTTTCTTCTTGGTTACAATTGCAGGTTTCATGATAAATGGGTTAACTCTGCTACAACAGCAAGAGAATATTTGAAATGCTAATGAAAGACCCAGACAAAACAGACTGAAGGATCTGTTGGAGAAACTGCAGAATCAACCAAGATGCAGAGAGAGACTGTGAAGAGAGTACAGTATTTATCTCTGCTGTAGCAAGTGTGTTCCCTTAATTAGACAGGAATTTTGGAGAGTACTCCCTGGTTTTGAGCCTTTCGTTTAGGTTCATTGTGAGTCATTTATTTCAAATAAGGGAGATCACTGTGTTCTGCCTACAGGACCCCAGTATAAAATACCATGTTTCCCCACTTTCCAAGTGGAATAAACATACAGAAGTAAAACAGACAAGATTTCTTATTATATTTAGCAGTTAGTCTTATGATTCACTGCCAATATACATTTATTCTGGAAACACATTGCTTATAGTATATATAGAGTGTTAGAACCTTTAGATCTTAGAATATTGTAAGACTAAGATGAGCATAGCTATTTCCAGTACAGAAATACAGTTGTCAAGAAATAAGAGTGATTCAAATACTGCCCTTTTACTTTTTTTTTTAAGGACAAGAATCCTCTGTGCTCCTGCAGACATCTTCAAGTGGTTGTTGAAATGTATTATTCTGCATATTTAATACCATGTAGGACTCTGAAGAGATGAAGTTATACAATGCCTTAGGCAATTATGAACAAGGATTATAGGGAAAAAGAAGGCTGCAATGTAGGGTATAAGCAGCATGATATAAGCAGAATATTTAATATTTAGGACAACAAAATTAATACCATGCTGTCTTGAGTACCACAATGCCAGACATAATTTCTTTCCTATGCAGCTCAGATCTGTTTATCTGAACCACTGATGTTCAAATTCATTAATGAAGCCATTATTGATTTGCAGAACGTGACTTAAAATCTCAGCAAACACTGAACAATCTGTGAGAAGCTCTGAAATACTGAACGTATGTAACTAGACATCTCAATTTAACAAGGAGACATACATTAAACAGCATTAATAGCTAGGCACTTAATGGATCAATTCCCACTGTTTGTGTAATGTGGAAATAAAAAAGGCTTATTAAATGACAAGATTTCCCTGGTTTGTACTAATTAATTATACACCACATCTGACTGCTAATTTAGTGGGAAAATGCAGCCCAAAACTATGGTTTCTGCTTGAACTTTGCCTCAGCACCACCTAATTCTGCTCAGAGTGCAGCTGCGACCTGCCTCTGAACGACGACAGTATTAAATTAGAGCACAAGGCCATCAATTTAATAAGTACTGTAGCAGGTAATTTGAATAAGGACAGTATTAGTATTCTACCAGTGCACAACTAAAAGCAGCTGACCTTTCAGACCAGAGAAGATCCTTGAACACATCTAGCTGAATTGGAGAACACAGTAATAATCTGACCATGTTAAGAGTGCCAAGAGAGACTTTTACAGCTCTGCACCCATTACAATATATCAGCTACTCTATAGTATATAAGAACACTTTATGTACAGAAAAACAAGGTTATAAATAGAACAAAGGCAATGTGAAAGATATATTTGCAGTGGCACATTTGAAAATTTTCTTTATTACCTTGATTTATGGTATAAAGAATGTAAAATTAATCAATGCACATAAAAATGCACTGTGAACACTCACATAACAACCCATGACTTTTCACCACAATTTTAGTACCAGAAAGAACACAGGTATGTGTTGTGTAGTAAAAGTACAGCATATAAAATTATTTTGCTATCATATCTGTTTTAAATACAGCAATATAAGAAGGACATAGCATTCAGGCAGGAGAAAGTGAATGCTTTTCAGCTAATTGGCAAGGGGTTTTTCGAGGTTTATAACTACAGTAAAAATTCCCTATCAACAGATTGGTAGTGTAGTCACAGCACTATCTGAAATTCCTCTAAATTCAGTGAACTACTTTGAAAGGAGTGGGGAGGTTTTTTGCGAGAGTCTGCTTATAAATATTAAAAATCACACACTGATATCATCAAAAGAAAAATCATAATCACACTCATGACTGAGAGGAGAAAAATTTACAAGAAACAACAAGAACAATGATTTTCTGGGTTTTTTTTCATTTTCTTGGGAATTTGGGTTTTTTTTCTTTAACTGTGTGAAGGGAAGGTTTTTAAGGAGCAGATAATACCACTTTTCAGGGATTCCTTCCTCATAGATGTCTTCTAGCAGATCTTTTAAGATAGGAGCATAGTTTGCCATATGGTCCTGACAACTCTTTATCAAGATGTCCCTTTAAGTAATTCCCAGAATGAGACAGTGGAAAAGCTGGGATGCATAGTAAAAAGTGATTGAGGGCCTTCTCTTTTATTTCCTTCCTAAAAGATACAGTTCAGGTCCTCAGGTCCTTCCATATCCACCACTTGTGCCAGAAATGGGCATGCATTCATGCAGTACCAGTGATCACACAAAAAACTGTTTACCGATGCATGACTGAAATGTTTAGCAATACTTGATGCCTCTCAAACTGGCAGGTCATTTATTTTCAATGACATAAACCCATTTAACATGATTTTACTAGATCTTAAAGTAGAATTGCACAAGAAACTGTGGTGCTTACAGTCAACAGTTCTGTGGACATATGAATTGCTAAATACCTATGAAAGAACTGATATTTCTTTTGTTTGACAGTGCATACTGGTTTTTGGAGTACTGTTTCCAAATATTTAACACAGTTTGAGCTTTTAAACATCTCATCACAGCAAATAGGTATAAGTTCATTTGGGACACTTATCTTTTATTGTCCCAAGTTGGAGCTAATGAGAGCCACCAGTTATGGTTGGCAGCAAGACTCAGCAGAACAGCTATGCATATTTATGCAGTCTCCTGGAAACTGCCACAGTTTGTCACATCTCCTCAGGAGCCAGGTTCATAATTTCAGACCATTTTTACTTTTCTTAGCACTGGCAGAAAAATTGACCAAATTTGGAGGGACAATTGATATTTTGATATTATTGCAATACCGAACACACTTTTCATGGCAGTAACCAGACATACATCATATTGACAGACAATTTACAAAATGGTATTGTTCAGTTAAAATATGCATAAAGCATTGTGGGCCATATAAAATATTTATGGTCCAGATGCAAATGGCAGGTAGAGGACCCCTCTGGGGCAGAAGGAGTCCAGTCTGGCAGGAACTGGAAAGGAACAAAAGAAAAGCAACATGGAGGATAAAAGAGCTCCTATGGAAATGGGGAGCATAAAGCCACATATGGAGGTGACTTGCTGCCTAGAAAATAATGTGATCCCCTGTTGTGGGTTCACAAGTTCTTGTAACATTCATGCCATGAAAATGTTTTTATTCTGTACATATTCTAGATTAAAACAAAGGTATTGTCTCAGATTACAAGTTTAACAAGTATGAAAGTGAACCCTCTGGGACGAAAAAAAAGCTCAAAACTAGGATAAAATATTAAAAAAGAAAAATCAAAACTGAATCCTGACCAGGAATCAGACAAACAGAACCACATAACTCCAGGTTTAATTGCTTCTTTATTCCTCCCAAATTCTAGCCTAATTCATGCTTTTACTTAGTAACAGGCTAAATGCTGTGGCTATATTTATGTCCAACCCATCCTTACTAAAAAGGTCCATGAAAACAAGGATTGAAAAAATTAGAATTAAAGGAGAAAGACAACAAAGAATGAGATACAAAAGAAGATTGAGATATCTAAGGAAAGAGGATCCCTTTCCTCCTCCATTTATTTCAACCTGTACAGATCCTGCAGTTGCCCAACAGCACACAAGCTCTCTCCTATTTTCCTGGGTTAAACTAATGCTGGGAACTGAAAACCATAAAGTAGACTTGTAATTCAGTGATTTTCAGAAAAAAAACTTTAACAAACTCATTTAAATTTTCTCTGTATTGTATGCATGCTTCAAACTTCTTTTCTTTTTTTCTTTTTTTTCTTTCCCACAGTTTTAAAAAAGGGATTTTTACGTGTTTAAGTCACAGAGGACTGAGGAGAATGTTGAAACATTACCCAAAAGATGTGTGGCAAGGTATTTCCATTATATTTACACTACATGAAAATGGAGAGTACACGGGACATGATTCATTCACGAATAGAGCCTTTAATTGCTAAGAATATATCAAATTACCTTTGCTGCAGTTATTGAAATTCCTTCTCCACCTTACAAGTGAACTTGATTTCAAGTGTCAAGAATCTTCCCAGTGAGTTTTCCCGTCAAATATTTCATAAATAAAAAGTTAAATACATCTGCTAAAAGAGGACAAGTAATAGTATAATTCATTTTATTTTTAAAAGGCATGTAATTTCCGAAAGTACTAATATTAATAATATAACCACCAAGTTTAAATGTGATACTGTGTAATATCTTACCTGCCAGTCTGCTTATCTAGCATCCACAGTAGCTGTATATACAGATGACATTGCTTAACACAAATTGGTTAACATTAGAACTAAAGTATTTGAGATTGGTTTTAAAACAGTCAAGTAGAAAATGATAATTACTGCAATAAATACTGATTTTCTTCAGGCCATCCATGTCATATTAGAAAAAATTCAGTGTCTTAACTCTACTTAATTAGGCAACTCATGTTTTCACTACTGAAATGGGTCAAAAGTAGTCTACGAATTTGTTAATTAACTAAATGCATTCTGACATTTCTGACATAGTTATGTTCTGGAAAGAAGGAAGTGAAAAAATAAAATCTCAGTACGTAACACAGTAGAAGCATAATGATGAAACTATCTTTCTAGATAAATATATTATTTTTCATTGCTAAAACTGAAACTCTCACAAAAGAAACAATGACAACAAGATCTTCATCCCCACTAGCTTTTAGAATTATTTTTAAACACTAGATTGTTAGTAAAGGCAAAAATTATTGAAATGGGTATAGTTTCAGAATGTTTCAGCATCAAGCAAGCTTTACATGCAGCTCTGAATAGCAGAAATAGCAATTTTGGTGGCTGGATTTTTTGGCTCGCAGGTTCTTTTCCTCTCCTCCTTTGTTGGGTTACAGATATTTTGGATGTGACTGTTTTGAAGGTTTGGGCTCTGGCAGTATTAAAGTCCCTTACTGTCAGGAAATTTTATTGCTACAGTTGAGCACTGCAATGGATGGCTGCATATGGGAAAAGTTCCTGTTGGTGTGAGGACTAGTACCTCACCAGGACTTGTAGATCACAAGCTTGAATGGATTTGTGTTCAGTGGATAGCCAATACACAATATGGAATTTTTATTTGGATGGTACAATTTAATTCTTTTTGTCTCTGCATTTAAATAAATAATAGAATCCTATTCCCTTTCTTTCTGATAGTCAATGCCCTCTCTCTGCTGTTTCTGTGCTAAGGAAATTTAATGAGGTCTTTACATTCATTGTATAATGGAATTAATCTTCTCTAAATCCAGCCTTGAGAGTCCCAATCATACTTGCACCTTGGTAAGAGCTCTGTTAGTCTTTAATGACCTTTTCCTGTTCATACGTATTCCTTTTTACACAATAAATATCTTTAATGCCATCAATGACACAATCTCTTTTGCCCTATCATTTCTGTGACTCACCACATGAGGAAAGAGCTAATCCTCATAAACATCCCTATTCCTTGGCTCTACATTAATGCTTCCCAAGAAAGAGTTCTCTGAAAATGCTAGAAGGCATTACAAATGTCAAATATAATGTTACAAATTATTAAGAATGGACTTGAGAATCAAGCAGAAAATGTGTCACATATCAGAAAACTATTTTAGTTTTAGTCCTGAAAAAATTCAAGCCTTAAATACGACTTCAAATATAGTTACTGTGGTTCAGAAGAGTATGACAGAGTAAGGTCATAAGGGGTTATGACACATAAAGGGACAAAAAAAATGATCCAATCCAGGGACCAATTCTCTATGAGGCATAGTGGGTGAGGAATCTATTGGGCAAAAAGAATCTAAAAGAATCTAAAAGTAACAAGGAGAGGGATGATATGTAAAGATCTCTGCAGTCATTGGGGTTACAGTGGGATGTTTATAGAATAATTAATAGCCATTTCATCCTGAGAACTAGTAGACATTTAGAGAATCAATTGCAGTACAAGCAAAAGGAAGCAAATGCATCCTGCAAATAAACAAATTCAATCTGTGTCTGAGGATACTGTCAAGTACAAACAGATTCCGAAAAGATTCAAGAGGCATAGGTCCAGGTCTTCATCTTTCTTGATGTCCAGTTCTCAGTGTAATATTACCATGGTCAAAGAAAACTCCTAATATTTCTGCCTACTTGGGTATCCCATTATTTACCAATACATGACCAACACAAACACTAAGTCATTGGAATTTTCTCAAAAATCAAACTGTCAGGTTTTCATGACTATTGTTTATGTCTTATTCAAAATCTGAACTAAAGGAATTATCTTTCTGCTCAAATACTGGAAGTTTTTAATCTTGATCCAGGCTTTGTTCTTAGGTTATTCATTTAAACCAAAACAAAACAACAAACCACAAACATTTTGTGTGCCTGAATTCAGACCTCAGGTTTATCATTCTCTTCTCAGCACCTGTGGAAATCATCCCAGTCCTCTTACTCATATTTGTAGTTTTGAAATAATTTTTCATTAGGTCCTCATCCTAAGGCTTTAATCCTAGGCTTTAGGTAAGTGTGCTGATTCTTCCTGCCTAAGGAAAAGTCTCCAATATACTGTCTTATCTATTCATCCTCGTAGCTAAAACACCTTATGTCCTGATTACCGAGATATCATCTTCCATCACACTGTTAAATAAAACCTTGCCCTCCTCATATCCTTCATAATGCTACTGGAAAGATACAAGGTATTGCTTTTTTGTCTAATCTTTGTCTATTTATAATACAAACAACCCACAATATTATTACTAATAAAAGTAATAGTAATATTATGGTAAATATAGGAATAATGTTTAAAAGTAATTACATAGTACACACTACAAATACAGATAAATCTCAAAAAAAGATCTATTTTTTTTTTCAGTTTTATTAAGATAGACCCAAAAAATTACTTGATTAACTTCTCTGTTTACAGTGGTTCTCACAAAAGGAAAAGTCACTATCTTTCAGTCTTGACTGGCCTGAAGACCCTAAACCAGGCAATTGAAAAATGCCTAGGGATTTTCCTAAGGATTACCTTATGCAGTTCTTATTCTTACATTTTCCTGAAACTCCCAGACTAATAAAAGACATGTCTTTCATTGAAAAGGGAATACTACTTATTTCAGTATTCTAATATTTCTTGTTGTTTTTAAAGAGCTCTTTTAGAACAGCAGAATCACAGAACATTTGGGTTGTAAGGGATATTTAAAGGTCATCTAATCCAACCCTTCAGCCATGGGCAGGGATACCTTCCACTAGACCAAGTTGCTCAAAGCCTCATCCAACCTGGCCTTGGACACTTCCAGGGATGGGGAAGTCACAGCTTCTCTGAACAACTTTCAGTGTCTCACCACTCACACAGAGAAGAATTTCATCCTAATATTTAATCTAATCCTGATGTCTTTTAGTTTAAAGCCATTCCTCGTTGTTCTGTTACTCCACGCACTTGTCAAAAGTCCCTCTCCAGCTCTCTTGTAGCTCCTTTCGGTACTGGAAGGGAATCTAATGTCTCCCCAGAGCCTTCTCCGGGTTGAATAACCCCAGCTCTCTCAGCCTGTCTTCATAGCAGAGGTGTTGCAGGCCTCTGGTCACTCTTGTGGCCTCCTCTAGACTCATTCCTTATGCTGGGGAACATAAGTACATGTCCTTATGCTGGGGAACACAGAGGTGGGTGCAATATTCCAGGTGGGTCTCAGAGTAGAGGAGCAGAGTAGAGAATCACCTCCCTCGCCCACCCTCCACGCTACTTTTGATGCAGCCAAGGACACGTATGGCCTTCTGGTCTACAAGTACATATTGCCAGCTCATATCCAGCCTCTCATCCATCAGCACCCCAAACTCCTTTGCCTCAGAGCTGCTCTTGATCTGTTTATCCCCCAGCCTGTACGGATACTGGGAATTGCCCTGACACACGTACAGGACCTTGCATTTGGCCTTGTTGGACTTAATGAGGTTCACACAGGCCCACTTCTTCAGCCTGTCAAGGTCTGTCTGAATGTCACATTCACCTTTACCTTTATTCCACCATATCATCATCTTGGTGTCATCTACTGAAACATGCGGAGGGTGTGCTTGATCCCATTGTCTACGTAATTGATGAAGATATTAAATAGTATTGGTCCCAGTATGGCATCTTGAGGGACACTACTTGTTCCTGGTTTTTACTTGAACGCTGAGCCATTGACTGCAACATATTAGTTATGGCAGTCCATACAATGTCTTATCCTTTTAGTAGTCCGTCCATCAAATCCATATTACTCCTATAAATCAGGATGCTCCATGGGACCATATCAAAGGCCCTACAGAAGTTTAGGTAGACAGCATCCACAGCTGTCCCCTTGTCCACTGATGCAGTCACTTCACTGTAGAAGGCCATGAGATTAATCAGGTGCAACTTGCCCTTGGTGAAGCCATGCTGGCTGTCCCTAATCAGCTTCTTGTCTTTTGACATGTCTTCCAGTGGGATGCATTCCATGATCCTACTGGGCACAGAGGTGAGGATAACTGGTCAGTAGTTGTAAGGGTTGTCTTTTTTTGTTCTTTTTAAAAATGAACATGATTTTTCCCTGTTTCCGGTCACTGGGGACTTCACCTGATCACCATGAGTTTTCAAATATGATGAAGAGCTTGGCAACTACATCAGCTAGTTCTCTCAGGAGTCTGGGAGGCCTCTCATTGGGTTCCATGAACTTATGTATGTTTATATTCCTCAGGTGGTCTTGAACCTCATCTTACCTACAATGAGAGGGACTTAGTCCCCCAAATCCCCACCTTGATGTTCAAGAGTTTGAAAGGTATGGGTAAAGAAATTATCACTGAACAGTGAGGAAAAATATTATTGAGTACCTTGCCCTTCTCCATGGTTCTTCTGTCTTGTTTAGCAGTGAGATACATTTATATAAACTGCATAAATCAGCATGTGATGGAAATACCTTAAATCAAATACACTAAGAAAAAGAACACCATAATTGGTATTGAATAAAATTTACAATTTTTTAACTAGTAAATTGGATTTCTTAAGCTAGCCAGTACACACAGCTATGTCCCTAAGCTTACAATTAAATGAGGATAAAATTATGTGTAATGAATTGATAGCATTGTACATTGTAAGTCACTGAAAATGAGAGTTTTAACATGTAGCTGGTTAAACAACTCTGAGATTATATCACTTTGCATAATTTTAAAAATTGAAATAATAAAGCTTCTTAGACTATCTGACAATAAGACTTTTGAAGAACCTTAATGCACTGGCATGAGACAGTGATAATTATGAAAAAAGCAGAAAATGTAAAATTATCATACGCAAACCTGTAAAAAGGCAAACTGCCTTACACAGATCAAACATGCCTTTAACAAAGCTGTTTCTAAAATCATTCATCTGGGGCTACTTCTGTTCAGAAATATGTAAAGGAAAAAATAGGATGTTAAATTGGAAAAAATATTAAACAATATCATAACATACTAAGACCGGAACCAGCTGAACAACCTTCTCGAGCATCATATTGGAGGTTTTGGGATAAAGCGCTTGTAGCACAAAGAAGAGACATAATCAGCAAACCGATAAGTCAACAAAAAATTATGAAAATACCTTAGAGTCTTATGATACCAAAAATTAGAAGAAAAATGGAAATGATCCTATAAACATTGCTTTTATGTTTATTATTGTCTTAAATTTTAACATCTCTGAATGAATTCTTTCCATGCTAAATTCCTTAGAGAGATCCCCCATTTCCTAGGAACTATCAGAAGCTTTGTTTTATACACTTGTTCACAACCGCTAGGATTGAAAAAAATAAATCTCAGAAGAAATGAAAGCAAAAGATTTGCTATAACAGGTGAGACGAAAGTTCTCATTGTAACAGAGACCTGTCCCTGGACCAGCTAGAGGAGAAAGTGTATATAAAACAGGAGACACATGCAGAAATCCTGGTGCACCATTACATCTTCCAGCGGTTCCATCTTCCTAACAATGAGTTGCATTCCCATCATATTTAGTAACCATGAGTAATTTTACCATTCATGAACTTAAACATATCTAACCTTTGCCTCCATGATACCCTATGCACCACATAGCTAGGAGATGTATGAAAAATTACTTCCTTCTTGCTAATTTTCAGCCTGCTACCTGATTACTTCTTACAATAAAAGAACGAGCAGTGATACAATGAAAATATAAATAATTGTTTCTTATGCACCTACATGCCCCCTGGAGCAGTAATCACACCTCAGCTGCTAGAAAGTAACAGATGTGCAATAGGTGTTTTGTGTCATGGTCCCGTTACCTGGGGACTATCTCCTTCCTGATTAGTAATGATACACCACAACAGAATATGGAGACTTTAAAAACAAATGCAAAAAAAAAAAAAAAAAAAAAAAAAGACTCAATGAACTCAACGCTTTAAAGATTTCAGATACACAATAAGTTGTTACCGGACTTGAACTCTTCTGCTTCCAGTGGAATTGCTTTCCAGCTAGAGAGTGAATTTTGAGTTCATAAGCATGAAAAAGGATAGTGCACCACAGGACACTTGTAATAAAGTGTCCCAACAAACCTCAGGTGCAGTACTTAATTCCAGACCAATGCAGCACCTCTGTTAATCCAACCCCTGTGCCCCTGAGGATGAACAGTTGTGTCAGACAGTGCAGTGGCTTTCATTTTGTGGACAAATGGGGCAAGAGGGAAAGCAAAATTATTTCTAATTGACACCTGTATGTGGAATTGGATCTTGGAGGTGAAAGGCTAGTGTGATAATTCTCTATTGCAGCCCAGCTCCAGCTACACTTATTTCTGCACCTAGAGGGATAATGACTGGACTATGGAAAGGAATAAGTGGTAAAGTCCAAACTTTACTACAGAAATGAGAAAATAATCATCTTCCAATTAATGGAAAAGTGCAAGCAGAAAAACAGGACAAGAAAAAGTAGTTACCTTACCTAGTAGTCACACAACAACATGCTGTACTCCAGGTCCAAATTATTTGATCAGAGTAAAGTTATATACTCTAAAAAAACTCTGTCAAAATCAGAAGGATAAAAGAAAAAAAAGTCACCCATTCTACTACATTAAATATAACAAGGCTTGTATGAAATAGAAACCATAAAACCAAAATATACTCTCTTATGTGAGAAACAAAACCCAAAATGAGCTGAAATTGACCCTGCTAGTCACAGTGTTTATTGTTTCTACATCAGACATTTCTTTACTAGATAGCCTATTCTGTAGAAGATTAAGCTAGGTTAGTGTAATAGAAAAATAGTGTATAAAAAAATAAAGGAGAACAACAGCATCTTGAAAGAAAAAAAGTCTCATGAAGCAACAGTTACCCTACAATGGGTAGAAAATAACTTTTGTATCTCATATGAAGTATTCTGAAAAGAGACCCTGGATATGGAATAGTCTGCCCTAGGAAATAGAGGAATCACCATCCTCGGAAGTATTCAAAAGGCTTGTGAATGTGGCATATGGAACATAGTTTAGTGGTGAACATGGTGGAGCTGGGGTCATGATTAGACTCTATGATCTTACAGGTCTTTTCAAACTTTAATGATTCTATGATTCTATGTGGTATAGGATAAAAAAAATTAATTATTTTCCAAAATCTAAACCTCAGAATTTTGTTTACTACAGTCACAACAGTGTGGTTTACTTTGTGGTTTACTATGTTAGAACAACAGTTTTCTAAAGTAGTTTAGGATACACTGATCATGGTTTTTGCTTTTTTTGCTATCCATGTCCAAACAGAATTTTGTCTAACAGCAGTGTACACTCTAGTAGTAAAGAGACAAAAATTCTTCAGGAAAGGAGGGATTGCTAGGATTTGGAAAGAAATCCATTAGCTGGCAAAGA
The DNA here is from genome assembly GCF_009829145.1 of Chiroxiphia lanceolata. NCBI lineage: Eukaryota > Metazoa > Chordata > Aves > Passeriformes > Pipridae > Chiroxiphia > Chiroxiphia lanceolata. Next base: position 51,400,272 of record NC_045671.1, on the reverse strand, counting down.
TTATGTTTACTCTGTTCCCTCACTGGAGTAATGTAACTGTCAGGTGTTAAAACAGAAACAGGTCCAAGCTTTGCAACTGTGTCGCCTGAAGAACTTCTAAAGGCAAAGCATATGTAGATCTAACCACTGGCTACCAACAGCTATCAACAGGAGTCAAATTATGATCGCTCCTGAAAGGCAGCTGTGAAAGGAGGCTTTTACAAGGGACTTCAGCACAGGAACAGATGAAAAAAGTGAGACCAGGAGGCTGTGTCATCCCATAGCTGCTGTACAGCACCTGGCCTGTAACAGCATGTCCTGCTTACGTGCCATTTATCACTGAGCAGCTGAATCATTTATCAGTTTTATACAACATAGGTAAGCACAAAAATGCATGTCCATTCAGACTAAGGTTTCTTATGGTGAACAGGCGCTTAGGGAAAGGGGTTGAAGAGACAGGGTGGTACTGTACTTCCTGGTACTGCCAGACAGCCTTCCAGCTGCTGGTAGCTAGATGCTGCCACACGTCCTCAGGAGGCATTTATATCTACATCTTCATGTGGATACATCCAAGGATGTATGTAACACGCTTAAAAGCAATTTATAACTTTCTTCTCTACTGCATGAGGACATGAGCTCTACAACTTAAGTCATATGAGAAAAATTGGGGGCTTTTTCCTGTTCTGAACCTGATGACTCCTAATGCCAGCAAGAATAGCTCTCCTGGCTCCTCTGGGATCAGCCTTCATATGCCACAAAATCTCATGCAGCTCATCTCCTTAATTGTGAACTCTGCTGAGTACTGCAGGGAAGTAGTTCTGCCTATTCACCCATTCTTTGTCAAATACTGACCATGGTAAGCTTTATCACACATCTCAGGTTTTGTTGGTTTGTTATGCTTGGGTTTTTTTGGTTTGTTGGTTGGTTTGGGGTTTTTTTTGGTGGTTTTTTGGGGGGTTTTTTGGGGGGATGGTGATGGTGAGGTTTTTTTGAGGAAAGCTACAAATATTAGAAAATTTTCTCTTCTGGTCTAAATGAAAAGCTGGATTTTCATTCCAGGTGTACAGTAGGCGTTGCTGCAAACATTTCTTGGTGGACTTATACTGTGATCTAGAATCATTATCATTTTATATACACCTCTTTTTTTTCTGTATATCCTTGCCCAGAAAAGAAATATTGAGGTCAAGAGAGCCTTGGATCCTGTCAACATTCTTTTCATCTCTCTGTTGTGGCCACAAGAGTGTGTTTTCTCTATCTATCTGGTTTAAATAAGTCGTATTAAGATCTAGTTTTAGTATTCAGACTATACATATAAATACTTAATTAAAAGGTATAAAAAAAATTTTTTTTATAGAAATTCTTTGTGGCACAGCAATTGTACAGAAATTCTTAGCCTGGCAGACTCAATGCTAACAAAATATTAATATCACATTCACTAAGAACTAAAATGCATTTTAATTTACTAAATTTCTATGAATTATTTCTAGCTGTGCTCTCAAGCATCAGTAAGTTTGCACACATTCTTAGGTGGTCCTGTTTGTATATACCATTTCTGGGGAAGGGTTAATTACTGCTCAGTGTTAATTAGAATGATGTATCCTTATTGTTATATTGAATGTCAAAAGTAATTTAGGAGGATATACTGAGAAGAAGAATTTCTGTCCTAGAATAAAATATATAGGTCTATTTATAATACAAAAACTGAAAAATATGAGTGAAATTATAACATAATATTCCCAGAATCGGCCATCCTCCTTCAGAGTTTAACCAATCCAAAGAAATAATAAAAAGACCTATACGCAACATTTAAAAGAAGCTGGCAATTTTATTGGCTATGAAAGCAGTATATGCCCTTATAGCACAATAATATTAATATTTCTAAATTGGTTCACTTAGTTTCTACATTAGGTAAAAAGATTACGTGTTTGTGTACAGAAATCAGACTTGTACATAAAGTAACCAGGTTCTTAGTTAGTCCTATGCCTGTTAGCATTCATTTATTTGAATGCATTTAGTTGTTTGGTGAATACATATGTTCACGATATATCACTCCAGTGATACTCAAAAGTAATATTATTAATTCTCTACAGGCAATGGTGGAAACAGTCTTCCACTTTACAAAATAATAATTTATTTTGTAAATTATATTTCTGTACTTATTTCACAAATAATAAATAAATTATTAAGGAATTCTATTACTATTTTTGTTTTGGAACATCTCAGCTATACAGCTATGAATCAAGAATTCCACAATGTTTTCCAGAGTATTAGGAGTTCTTTCCTAATCCCTTTACAAAATGCTTTATATCACCTTCTCTGAAAATATTCAGGCATCAGATCTTTCCCATAAAGCTTCTTCACAGAATGACTGTTGTCCAAATCTACAGAATTTAAAGATAATGTAAAGAAAATGGAACAATAAAAAATAGAGATAAAACATTTTGTCATATTAGGAGTCTGAGCAAATAAATAGACATTCGTTACATTATGTTATCAATAGAAGTGCAGGCAGTTATTTTTGCTGGGCAATGTTCAATAGGTAAGTTTCAGAATATTGACCAATAGAAAAAGATTTAATTTGAAAAAAGAGTTTGGAGGCAATCAACAAGAACTCTAAGGTTTTTTATGACACAATGTATTAGCCATCAAAATCTAACTATGAATATGAAAGATTAATCTCAGTGTGAATGGATGAACATTATCTACAGTACTTTGAATCTACTAGATTATCTATATCTGAGAAAGTGAATTTCCCCAGAGAAAATAGTTTTTACCAGTTAGGAAGATTTCAACAAATACATGTTGCAATGCACAGATGGAAAGTTTGTACTAAAACTACTGGGAACACAGCTGTCATCCATCCTGTAAGGGATGTGGCGTCCAGGAGACCCCTGCAGAGAGGAGGTAGTGGACTGCACATCTGCTCCAGGGATTGTGGCACCTCTGGGGGTCACAGAGGAGCAGACATAGGTCATTAGCAGGCTGTTCTGTAGGCGCATTGCCATAGGGCATTTTAACTACCAGTTTCCTTTCTACCTGCTTGTATCTATGCACAGGCCAAATATATCTTATGAGTCATGAAGTGCACATATTTTTAGGCACGTATCTTGGGATGTAAAGGGGAGCTGAGGGAATAGCAATAACAGTAAAACCTGCAGCAACAAGTATGTGTTAGTCTGACATTAATGGGTACAGTATGGATTTTGTGTCATTTTGCCAGAATGTAGCAGGAGTGTCAAGGAAAATTCAATTTGCCGCTATACTCTTGCAAGAATATCTGCATAACAAAAAGGTCAAGTGGTCCAAAAGAATATCTTTTAACATATTAGAGCTGAGTGGCTGCGTGAAGTCTAGCTAGCAAAACTCACTGTATCCCACCCAGCTTACCCCAATATTAAATAAAATGGTCTATATTCTGCTGCCCTGATCTTTTAAGTTACTCTTTTTTTTATTAGAAAATTAGAAGTGAAAATGGATCTAGAAGAGATGATTTGTGACAGCCATGGCAGATTGTGCATCTGACAAGTGTAAGCTCTAAGAATAAAAGAGCTTTTGATAATTTTATTCCAAGTGACATTCGATGGGATTTAGGCTTCTACATTGCTCAGACACTTTTGAAATTTTTCCCTATAAAAGTAAAAAAATAGAATCCATTCATCAGATGAGAAAATTTCAGTCTTAGCTCCAAGCTGAAGCAGTTCTCTTAGAGAGGCAGCTTCAAGAGGTAACAATGGTTTACAGCAGGAATGACACAGCAAAAAAGTTTTCCAAGCTGAGGAAAAACCTTCCCTTCTTCTGCCACTCAAAGACTCTCGTCCAGACTGTGAGATGTTTGGGAGTTTTTGTTTCCATGGGCGATGGTCTTTCACCCTCCCACTGAATGGTGATGGAGTGGGAATCAGAACTATACTGTTCTCTTTTTAGATCTGAATGTTAGGATTTAAAACACAAAAAAAAAATAGGTGGAGAAAGTAACAATAAAAGCAAAATGACCATGCAAATTGTTGAAAAAATTTTACTAAATGTAGTGGAATTACTGCATAAGTGGATCATATTTCATTTTGTGGTTTATTTGTTTCAAAAATATCTACATAAATTGCAATCCACTCTGGCCTTTCAACCATCATTAAAAGCATGTCAGAAAACTCAAAAATGTTTACTTCCTGCTGGTAACTTCCAGAAAAAAAGTGCTGTAGAGAAAAGTCAAGAAGTGCAATCACATGTAGATAAGATGCATAAACTAAAAAAACATTTATGCTACCCATAAAAATCTTAATCTACTTAGGTCCCTTTGGATCTGTTTCTTGTCATTCTTTGCTGTATGGAGATACTTACTCAAGTGTGGAGAGGATGTAAGGTTAGGGCAAAGACAAATTAAGTCTCTTAACTACAGAGGAAAGCCTGTTCAGGTGGAAAAGTGGTTTATATTTTTAAACTAAGGGATTTAGCCACATACTTCCCGTTGAAATTAATTAGAAATGAGCAGATTATTCTGTCACCTTGCCTAAAGAAGCCTCAAGCACACAATATAAATAAGAAAAAGGATGGGAGGAGGGGAAGAAAGTGAAAGTCCCATAAACCTTTTAAAGAAAAATAGTTTAAGCTTAATGTATGTTTCAGTTGTAAGAGTCAAAAGATTTGGATGCTTTGTGTAATTTAATGCATACCAATACACAAAGCTTATTAAGAGTACTCAAGCCTCTTGGGTTACTTTATAAGCATGAATTACTTCATAAATCTACCCTGTAGCATAAGGTGTATGCAGGTACACGGGGGGGGGGGGGGGGGGGGGGGGGGGGGGAACGGGGAAAGACAATAAACAGAAAAAAAACAATTGCAAATTGAAATTTAAGGTTGTAACATCCCCTAATTTTTTTCTCAGATATTGGTATAAAGCCAAATATTAAATATCAGCCTTCCTTCTTGCAGTATAAGTTAAATACAGATATACTTCCTTTCCTTGGAAATTCAATGTCAGTTCTAGATATTTACAGTGAAAAGCCTTGAAGATCAGGATCCCAAAAAATGCCCAAATCTTTACCTATTAGTTCACCAGACAAAAACCTGGCTTTTGGTATTGTTTTCATTTCCATTTGGAGATACTGGTACATCTTCATATATAATAGATTTAGCTATAAATCGGATGAGATTAAACATTACTTCCTCATCGTTAAAAATAATAATGCAGTTCCTAAAAAATTTATCATGGTCACTGAAATGATCATTTCTGAAGCATCATCTGAGCCATGGCCTTCCTTGAAAGTGGTGGCCTCTTTCCAGCAGCCACTTCAGGTAAGCAGCAAACTGAGTTTTACAGGGCACTCAGTAAAACTCTGTCATGGATGTTGTATACATTTTCCCTGTTACTTTGAAACTCCATTCACATTCCTTTTATGTCCCAAGCCTTTCAATTACCAGAGTCTACTTCAAAATATATAATTTTGAATGGTCAATCTGTTGGTAGGTGAGATTTTGAGTTTTGTGGAAGAAAAAAAGCAACAACTTGTAGTTCTAGTATATTTTCACTAAATATGTCTTTTTTAACCACTTGTTCCCAGCAACAAAAACATATGTCTTTATTCCTCTTAAAATTCATAAATTCATCTAACTAAAAGAGGGAGACCTTATCAAGCAATACAGAGTATGTGAAAAGTAGAGGAAGAAATCACATAACAGAGTATTCATTTAAGATAATATGTTTTTCTATTAAAAAAATTACTCTTCCAAAATCAGGGATCAAATTTTCATCTTGTTTTCTTGTCTCACTTTTTTTCTGGAATGTCAGCAGTGTTTTCTGAAATCCAGTAACCCAGAAAAAATACGAAAATGTCTTTTCTGGCTTTCCATGTCAATTTCTATGCTGATATGTTTTATTTTCATTGCTATAAGCAGGAGGCACTTCAAAGCCCTCTTCAGAACCATGGCACTGTCTTTATGTGTCCATGCTATTGCTTTTGTTCACCTTGCACCTCTGTAGTGGGTTGACCCTGGCCAGATGCCAGGTACCCACTAAAGCCACTCTCCCACTCTCCCTCTGTAACTGGACAGAGGAGAAAAAAAAACAGCTAAGGATTCACGAGTAGAGATAACAGCTGGGAGAGGTTACTTACTGATTACCTTCATGGGCAGAACAGACTCAAAGTGGGGATAGTATTTAAATTTATTACTAACAGGATAAGAGTCAAAGAGCAAGAAATAAAACAATCTTAAAAACACCTTCCCTGCACCCCTTCTTCCTTCCATGTTCTCCTTCCTTCCCCCCAGCGGTGCAGGGGGACAGGGAATGGGGGTTATGGTCAGTTGTTGTTTCTGCTGCTGCTCAGAGAGAGGAGCCCTTCCCTTGCTCCTGTGGGGTCCCTCCCACAGGAGACAGTCCTTGATGGACCTTTCAAATGTGAGTCCATCCCCGGGCAACAGTTCTTCCCAAACTGCTGTCCCATGGGTCACTCCTCCATGGGGTGCAGTCCTTCACCAATGAGCTGTACTGATGTGAGTCCCCCACAGGGGCCACAAGTCCTACCCAGAAAAAACCTGCTCCAGCATGGGCTTCCCTCTCCACGGGCTGCAGGTCTCCAACAGGACCCTGCTCCATCTTGAACCTGCCACAGGGTCACAGCCTCCTTCATGCATCCCCCTGCTCCAGCATGGGCTCCTCCATGGGCTGCAGGTGGGTCTCTGCACCCCGATGGTCCTCCATGGGCTGCAGGGGCACAGCTGCTCCACCATGGGCTGCACCACGGGCTGCAGGGGCCTCAGCTCCAGTGCCTGGAGCACCTTCTGTCCCTCCTTCTGCACTGACCTTGGTGCCTACTTTGTTGTTCCCATGCTCTCACTCCACTCTTCCCTGGTTGGAATTCTTTCTGCGCCACAACTTTCTGTTCTTAAATATGTTATCACAGAGGTGTTACTATTGCTCCTGATTGGCTTGGCCTTGGCCAGTGACAGGAAGTCCATCCTGGAGCCGGCTGACATTGGCTCCACGAGACAGGGGAAGCTTCAAGCAGCTTCTAACAGAAGCCACCACTGTAGCTCCCCACTGCTACCAAAACCCAGCCATAGAAACCCACTACAACCTCTCACCAAAACATTATCTCTTAGGTAATAACAACAGCACTAAGGATGACTATCTAACCAAAACATAAACAAATTCACATTAAGGAGCCAGACGTTCACTCCATCATGGTGGGTCCCAACAATGCAAATACAGAATGGGTGATAAGAAGGACTTTGCCGACTTGAAAACCTTTATCATGGGTCCACTCTTTCGAAGATCAGACCTACATCCTTGGTTATGCTTTGTGCATCGCCATAGTTGACTATGCTAATGAATTCCAAAATAATGTACAAGAAAAATGAGCATAAATATGTAAGGACAAAAAGGTAGTCCTTTTGAATTTCTTGTCCCTATGCTCAGGATAACAGTCTTCTTGAGAATAAAGGGCATGGATCAACTGGGGAAAAGTCATTTTCACTTTGTAGTATTTCAGTGGCTTTTTTCTGAAACCAAAATTTGTTAAATGTGTTCTGTACTGTGACAAAAATCTATTAAGGTGTATCTGTTACAAAAAAAATTCTGAAAAGTCAAAACCAATGGCAATTTTTACAACACAAAGATATTTGTATATAAGTTTAAAGGTAAGGAAAGCAGAACTAACAGATGAGATTTTACAGCCAGTTCAAAATTTGGAGCTGAAACGGAGCTTGATGTTATTCATCATTCTTTCATAATTTTATTTAAAAGAAAAAAAATTTTAAAATTGTACGTGTTTAACAATGTGGTTATTTGTAAGCTATGCTAGGTGCATTAAAGAATGAATAAAAAATGCCATCCCTGCCAGAAAGAACATATGATCTAATTCTATGTCACCCAGATGAAAACAACAAGGTGAAACAGGGCAGGAAGAAATAACCTTACAACAGCAAACTTACACAACGTATTGGAAGAACTGTTCATGTTTCCTACTATCTTACCTATATGTTTCTTAGTGATCAACACAATTGGTCTACTCTGGCCTCCAATCAGGAGGTCTGGAGACACACCATCTATAACGCTGCTGCTTCCTTTGAGAACACGCGCACTATCACTCACGAGGAGAAAAGACAACGCAAAAAGAATCGTGCCTTGCAGAATATACCACCTAAGGAGTCTTTCTGCTGTGCCTTTTGCAATCGGACATGTCTATCTCATATTGGCCTTATTAGCCACCAGCGTGCTTGTGACAAATGTGGATAGAGCCTCTCCCAAATCTTCATTTGCGAAGCCCAGCCATGATGATGATGATGATGATGCTGATGATGATGCTGCTGCTGCTGCTGATGATGATGATGATGTTACTTAGTTTTCTTGCCTGGTCTCATTTCTCATTTCCTGTTTGATGTTATTGTGGGGCAAAGAAAACTTGACTGATGTCTCTTGGATTGGAAGGGATTTGTGTCTTCTGAAAAAGGAGGAGAAAGGATGTTTTGGCTTACAGAAGTAGGGGGACCTCAAAGAAACTTCAAAAGACTCAAGGAATAACTGGAAAAATTAATGGAACCTAGAAATAAAAGCTGAGCAAGGAGATCTGATAGGTAGGTCCAAACAAAACTGTGCATAACTGGAAGATGTCATGATATAAAAAGGTCAGTAAAAGGATAGACTTTTGATGAAGTGGAAAAATAACTGACAACAAAGACAAAAGGGATGAGTATCCTGTGGGGAAAATGACTGTGCACAAATATATGTTTTGATCTACCACAATGGCAGTGGTAGGTGGATATACAAATGGACTCACTAAGGAAAAATCAGAAACATCTCAACTCCTCCAAGACTGCAAAAATTACCAGAGGAAATTGTCATTGATGCCATGTTTAGGGAAAAAAAAGGCCTTGGTAATTTTATTTGTATAATTATTCATTTTTAACACACTAAATTTGATCCTGAGCCTGTTTGCAAATATTAAAGGAAAAAAAAAAAAAGAAGAAGAATGAAAACAGAAGTCTGAATGCTTAGTTCTATTAAGTTTAGCAGAAAAGAATCATATCATTTCTTTTCTCATATGAATTCAGAGTTATAGATTATTTTCAAGTCTTTGTCATAGGCTTACTGTTTTGCCTTTTGCCAGTTCCCCTTTGCCTCTGATACCCTATTTTTAAAAATGAGCAGTTCTTCCTCTAGTAAAATTGTTGATGAAATTAAAAACACTAGATACTTTGAAATACCAGCATTTAAAATTTTTCAAAAGTGCTTTATTGGAGTACAAATATAAATTTTATTTGACAACAAAGGGAAGAGAGAATGGAGGGTAGAGGAATAAAGATTAAAAGAATGTGGTCAACTAAAGACAAACTGGAAAAAATTGCTAATTCATGTATACATTTTATAATTTACATTGACATATATATTTTCTCAACATCTCATGTACTGAAATCTCTTTCTTGTCCTATAACCAAACCATTTCTCCGTCCTTTCTTCTGCTTCCCACATGTGTGTCAACTGCTAGCAACCAGATCAGAGCCTCTAGAAGACTTCCAGACTCTTTTCCCATCATACAGTATGGTTTGCTGAAAAATAAAAGAAAATATTTTAAAACAGCAGACACAGCATAAACTACAAATAACGAGTAGTGAAAGTAGACACACTGAGAATGCAGGGGCACACTGGGGCTTGGACAGGAGCACCGGTTCCAGTTCCAGGATTCCCAATAAAAGAGAGACAAGGTCATTCTGAACAGAGTCTAACAAGCATTTCTCCTGTGAGAAAAGGTTAAGAAAACTGGCTGTTCAGAAGGTTCAGGAAAATTTAACCCATGTGTAGAAATATCTGAAGGGAGGGTGCAAAGCAGGTGCAGCCAGGCTCTGTTCAGTAGCAGCTAATGACAGGGCCAGAGGCCATGGGCACATATTGAAACACAGGAGGCTCCAACTGGTCATCAGGATGCACTTTTTACCTTTGAGGGTGACCAAACACTGGCACAGGTTGAGCAGAGAGCTTGTGAAGTCCCTACCCTTGGAGATATTCAAAAGTCACCTACACATGATCCTGGGCAATAATATCTAGATGGCTTGCTTGAGCAGGGGAGTTTGACCAAATGACCTCCAGTGGTCACTTCCAACCTCAGCCACTCTGTGATTCTGTGACTGAGGCTGGCAGCAGGAAAATGAAATGGAAATTTGGATGTCAAATGAAACTAAAAAGACCAGTAGAGCTCCTGCAGAGATGTACAGTTTATGAAGTCCACAGATTTTGTACAGAGACAAAGCAAATGTTTGGACTAAGATTAGGGTCAGATACTGAAATCTTATAAGATTACATCACTGCTTTCCACAAAAAATGAGTATAATTAAAAGAAACACAAAGAAGATATAAGGTATAACTGCTAGACTAGTAAAGAGTTTTGTGTAGTTAAAATTAGTCAGGTACCAAATGAAGTGGAGAAATGACTGTAGCTAAGTGTTATTACTGCTCATAGCAAACAGAATTTTAAATTAATAAACATGAATATATTACTCCACTGTACATTGTGTAATAATGAGGAATGCTGATGTTTCTCATGCTCAAATGCTAGATCATGGAGTAACAAAACAACTCCTAGCAATGCAAAGTAATGTGCAGAAGCCTGGGAGACGACCTCAACTGAAGAAGTAGCCCAATGTGAAATTACCCAAATGATCTCATCAAAACTCTTTTTTCTAAAATGTATTGGGAAATCCAAACTTGCAGAAAGAAACAAAGGTCAAAAGAGTACCTACATAAAACTTACTCCTCTTCATCTCTTCCGCTTAGAGGAAGAGATGCTTTCTGACTCTCAGAGAACTGCTTCCTAGTATTTTCAGGACTGAAGAGGGTAAATTCTGTCCATTCACTGCCGTTCTAGGGCGGGAATGGAGCTTCTTAGAGTGGGCCACATCCACACTCCCAGGAAGAGGAAGAAATACTGTCTACTTTCAACACATGAAGAGAAACCTCTACCTAACATGTAAACTCTTTACTAATTTTTATTATCTGCTACCACCATTTGGTCTCAATCCTACAAGCAGTACGAAGCTTTGTGGTCTTAATTAGACCTTAGCACAAAATCAGTCTCCGTTTCATGAACCCAAAAACAGGACAGGCAACAACTTTTGAGGTTTGAACTTGTTCATATAATTTAGTCCCTTCTTATATTTCATTTTCAAAAAGTGCAAAAAAAATTACACTTATAATAGTATGCAGGGATGCCTCAGTTTTTATTCCATCCTCTAATATCCAAGGTCACTTCTATGTGACGTGTGCTATAACTAAATATACGTACTAATTTGCATGGATTTGTGTTGCAAGACAAATGAATTTGCAAATTATTTACATCTGCATACATAATTTGACAAATTTGCCCATTCTCAACTGACTTATTTTTAACTTGCTGCAGCCACTCAGAAATGGTAAATAATTATTACTTGTAAGTAGTGTGCAGGGACTATTGCAGTCAACTTTGCAACTTAGACTAGACCACTGTTGGAGACTCAATACTGTGAGTGTCCTTGCTCCAAAAGAGTTTAAACAGGAAAGGATGAACAGAAATTAAACAGCAGCACCAGGCATTGATTTGCCTCACGTCATTCATCAGATTCATGTCCTCTCTGTTAGGCTCATGAAGCCTCTCAAGTGGTGAACATTTTTTTCCCTTTAATTTTCACATTAAACTTTCCTCAGTTCATTTTGTGCAATATCTTTTTAACTTTTTAAAGTATCATTTGACAAATTTTGAGGATCTAAACATTTTTCCAACAGACACGTTTGTTAAATTAATTTCTAATTCAAAATGTCATGCTTTTGCACTTCATGCATTCAAAATGTCATATACAAGTGCCGTGGCAGCAGACTATGAAAATCTTGGCTTGTGGAAGAAAGATGGGAAGGAATATAGTAACATATGCTCACACATATTTATAGACTATTGTACATAGAGACAGACACACAGCAGGTAAGGCTAGGACAGAAAGGGATGCAGTTCTTCTCTGGAGCCTCTGTGTGATCATTTAGAACTGCTTAAATATCTCTGGTTAGAATATGACTTTAAGACTAATTACCAGTATGACTGGAAATTTCCATTTCCCGTCAGATGGCCAATGTTTCCACAACTTTCTAATGGAAGGTCTGCTGTCTCCTAATGACACAGATGAGACAATGTCTCCCTGCTGCAAAGGATAGCTTACCGCACTTTGTTTTTAACATCAGATTTGCTGATCTGCAGCAAGTCAAGCAGAGGAGGCCAAGGAAATGCAGCACAATGTTACCATTTACTCCTAATGGAGTTCAAGGCCATTTCTTTGGCATGTTCCTGCTTCTCTACATAGCTCAGTGGTGCAAAACAGCCATAAAAATTATCCAATACTCATGCATGACAGAGTCCGTATTCTTCTCTTTCTCCACTCCGTGCTCCTCCTCACTTCTCCAGGCTGGAAAGCCAAACTTCTGAATAACTACAGGATAGGTTTTGGAAGTTGCTGGCAGGTGGTAAAGATCATAAAGACTTATTTGCAGTCTGCCATCATTTACCTGAAGCTACTTCAGTCACCAGCTTCTTCAGCTACACCTCTAGAGTCTTCATAGAGTGTTTAAACACTTTTCTAATACTGCTTTTTAATTTAAACAGTAACAGGTGTTGGCAAGAAGATGCATTAAGTTTCTATCCATGGAGTAATTTTTAATAAAAAATGGTGTACAGTATTAAAATGCCTAGGAAACTATTGTCTAAATGGTTTCAATAACCTTCATCAAGATATTGTTTTTAAATGTTCTCAGTCTGAAAGAGAAGCATAAAACATTTACTACTCATAATGCAACTGAGGACTTCAGAAGAATTATTTTTGAGACAAAAATACCAGTAAACTTTTAATTTTGCATATTGGCAAAAGAGTGGTGTTACAAATTTCCTCTTTAGAATCTGGTTTTATTAACCAACAACAAAGAGTCAACAATCCAGAAACTGAGGTGGCTTCTCATACCATTTCATCATAGCCTTGAGTGAAAATAGGATTTAGCACCCTTCCCCTTAAATACAATGAAATGGTGGTAGAGAACAATAATGCAGACAGACAAAAAGTGACAACTTTCCTCACCTTAGGGCACTGCAAGACTATATTTCAAAAGATACAAAAAGATGAGAGAAAAGGTCAGTTTTTGCTGCCCCTTTTTTTTAAATATATATTTCTAGTCTTGAAATTCATCTGCAAAGAGAGTCTCACAAAAGAAAGAGGTCAAACACAAGAAGAAAGAAAAGGAAAACATTCTTCTGTTACATGCTACTCCAACAATTTTCATTATGTTAGAGTTTAGACACTAACAAAACCACTACTTTGCACACTGAACTACTTGATACTAATGGTATAGCAGCCCCCAGTAAACAGTAGGGTCATAGTAGCTGTGATTTGTCTATACCTGCTTATGGTAATTCAAGATATAGCTGATGATAAGAATTTTTCTGCTTGCTGCTGGTGTTGAGTTCTGTAAACTGTCACAATGATCATGTTTCTTCCTGAAACCCTCAAGATGGATGTCTAGTATATCTGGCACTGTTTTTGTTATACATGTAAGCACTATAATTCCAAATTTCTGTAACATCACAAGGGAAAGTTGAATTATGAAAGGGACATTAAAAAAATTGGCATAACTTTTGTGTACTCTCGACCTTTTCTGGCTCTCACATCAGCTGTATGCCAGATCTTGTGCCAACCACAAAAGAAGGTACCAATCTAAATTAAAACCAAAGAACATTAAAAAAACCTCTCAAGAATAGTTTCTCAAAGCAAATGGTTATTTCAGTCCATCTGTTATTAAGATGATATATTATAAATATACACTTTTTTTATATCTACACGTACCTACATATACACGTACACACACCCCTGCGCGCATGGACACTTCATTTATCTGTATTCACATCTACATGTACTTAGATCAAAATCTCACTGTCCAATAGAAAGTAAAGAATAATCTAAGCCAAAAATCAAGGGGAAGAACTGGACCTCTTGGGGCATTGAAGCATTAAGGTACAAATTCTTAGGCACAAACTAATATTCCAGCTGTATCTCTGTGAGATCATACACAGGACCTTTTTCCTGACAGTTCATAAAGGGTTTAAACCTGAAAATAAATAGGGTATTTGTCTCAGTTTAAAGAGAGTGGAATGTTTGCTAAGGAGGATGAGTTATGAGATAGGCCAAACTCCTCTCTCTCAGCAATTGTAAATCCAAAATTAAGAGGCTCCAATCAAGGAAAGTATGGAAAAAAGGAAGAAATAACAACCCTTTATTAATATATATATCTATATGTTGGCAAAGACAGCAACAGAACACAAAAAAAATAGTTAGACAGTAGTCCTGTACCCAAAAGTCCCCTTCAAAAAAAAAAAGAAACAGTCTGAATACTTCTCTGTCCTCTGGCACGGTTCTAATCGTGGCCGGCAGGGGGCGCTGTTGGATCACTGGAGGTGCAGAGCCTGCAGTTCTCTGTGTTGTCCTGCAGGGGGCGCTGTTGGGCCCTGGCGATCACCGCATGGGGCCGTCTCGGATCATGGAAGAAGTCGAAAATGGGGACCCTCCCTCAAGGGAAGAAGGGGAAAGAAGGGTAGTCCACCTCCCACAGAACTCACTGTTGTCTTCGGCTGATGGTGTTCAAGACTCCTCTTTTTTTTCCCAACAACCACAAAACTCTCCGATGAAATCACAGCCGGTTCAGGCTGGAGGCAGGAGCAACGTGCAGGCAAGCCAAGGCAAGTGGGCAGAAATGACCAAGTCGAGAGCAAGAAAAACGGCCTCAAAGCTTTTCCAAATGCACACAGACTCCCCATCTCCATTTGAGTAGTAAAACCAAAACTGTTCCCTCCTTTGTGAGGAGGGCAGCAGCAAAAAACTCCTCCTCCCTCCCCCCAGTCTTAGATGGGCCATTAGCTGGGAATGCAGATTTTGCCAACCAGCTCTTTTGTACAGTCAGTTGCCCCTTCCCCCTCTCCCACAGCAGGACAGGGGAAAGGAAAAAAATCCTGCTTGAGATTTCTTTGAACAAGCCAGCCTATGACAGTACTACAAAAGTTTTTAAATCTTGGCCTGGACTATCATATTTTGGAAGTGACTACTGAGTACAGAAGCCAAATAGAGATGTAAGACACCAGCCCAAATACAGAATCTAAATCACCACTTCCATCATAGAAATAGAAACAAACAGGCATGTTTGGGGTTTGAATGTGGTCCAGTCTCTAATGCAAAGGAACTGAGTTCTGTGAGATATCTGAGTTTACTATTAAATTTGTTACCATTTATTTAAATTAATTTGGGAATCTCCAAGTGTTTCAACATAAATAAGCATCAAAACTTGGGAAGGAAAAGAGAGGATGAGAGAACACACTCTTGACTTTACATACAAAATTATGCAAGAGCAAGGATATAGCAATAAATGTTCAAGAAAGAAAGGAGAGGGGGAACAAACACAAAATGAAAACAGGAAGCATACCTTTGTGGTGAGATGTTTCTGAAGTTTACAGCAAAATCTGCTCCTTGTGGTTTACTGAACTCTGATCATTTTTCTTGAAGGATTAGTAGCAATTATCATTAAGGTTCAAGCATTTAACTGTGACTGCTGCAATAAATCTTATTAAAAAAACTGAAACATACTTTTTTTTCATGTGGCAACCTGTCTCTGAATCTCAACCATCTGTACATAGTTATTGCTGGTGCACACAGATGGTAGTAAAACAACTATAAAGCTATACCATTCTTTAATCATAACTTCTAAAACAACTAAACAAAGTGAAATTTGAGTCAGACCATTAGCATTTGAAAGACTATATGATGACTGTAATTAACAAATACACTTTAGAATCCCTTTATAAAGTATTTTATTGGTTTCTGATTGAAAAAAATAATAACACTTGCCTGGGCAAGTGTTTCAACCTTTGACAGCTCACTTAAAGGAATCATATGTTAACAATAGAATCACAGTGTTAAAGTTTTTATACTGCAGAATTCCCTTACAGATTTAAAATGACAGTGAAAGGTAGTAGAATAATTTATTCCTTCTTGCTTAAGGCATAGAATCATGAATGCTTCAGGTCAGTAACTGCAGGGCTACACTAAACCCCTGTCACTCCAAATCAGTTACAAAGTGAGCATCTGTACTCTCAGCTTAGCCCTGAAGGAAAAAAAAATAAAAAGAGAGTGAAAAAAGAGAAGAGAAAGGAAGAGAAAGGAAGAGAAGAGAAAGGAAGAGAAGAGGGGAGGGGAGGGGAGGGGAGGGGAGGGGAGGGGAGGGGAGGGGAGGGGAGGGGAGGGGAGGGGAGGGGAGGGGAGGGGAGGGGAGGGGAGGGGAGGGGAGGGGAGGGGAGGGGAGGGGAGGGGAGGGGAGGGGAGGGGAGGTTCTGGAAGGGAAGGTTCTGGAAGGGAAGGTTCTGGAAGGGAAGGTTCTGGAAGGGAAGGGAAGGTTCTGGAAGGTTCTGGAAGGGAAGGTTCTGGAAGGGAAGGTTCTGGAAGGGAAGGGAAGGTTCTGGAAGGGAAGGGAAGGTTCTGGAAGGGAAGGTTCTGGAAGGGAAGGGAAGGGGACTGAATGTACATTACCTGGGCATGCCGGGCCTCTCAACATGAACAACTCTAAATGAAACCAACAGGCAGTTTCACAAGTGTCTATCTTCCGCATAATATCATAGTACCTGCTACAACCACTTCCATCTCTTAGATAGAATGCATCTGATTATTTTTACTTCAAATGCCTGATCTCGTACCGTAACTTTGGTTTGGATGTAATACAGGAATTTTTACTAATGACTGTTAACCATTCAAGATATTAAAAGGACACTCATTGGACAGGTTTTGAGACCCGTAATTCTACTGGCAAAATAAGCTCTCCCACTGAGTCATATTAATATTTCCACAAGAACATGTCTCTGCTTTACCTAATAAAGCTCACCTTGTAAAGTACTTCATCCTTCATCTCCTGCTCTCTTCCAAAGGATCTATGAATACAAGACATCTTCCAAATTTATCACCTCGCTTTTATTTAAAGCAGCCTGGGGAAGAACAGGGAATCACAAACTGTTGCCATGGTTTAAAAATTTACCATTTATCCTCCAAGCTGCGTTAACTAATAAGAGGAATGCTTTTACCTCATTACAAGCAAAAGCATAGGCAAATCTCTTTCTATTTGAAAGGAGCTGGGAGCCTGCACATGGTCAGTTGCATGGTTCGTGTGAGGAGAGGTTCATTGTGAAGATAGCTCTCAGAGAAACCAAAAAGGAAGTGAAGAAGGCAGCACATCCCCAGATAATGGCTACTTGTACTATGTTGTGAAATTGTCAAAGCACCAGATGAAAATGAACAAATTCAACTTTAAAGCACTTTAATAGATTGTCTTGGTTATTAAATGGATGATTTGGTCTCCTAAAGCATAGAACAGCTATGGAGACATTTCAAAAAATGTACAAGAGAAGTTTCATTGAGAAATTATTCACCAAGATATCTATACTGTTTGTCTCTTACAAGCACCTTGTTCCTGCACAGTATTAAATAGGCACATGTTTGTCTCAGTCCTTTGTCAGTTCTGAGTACAAATAATAGGAGACGGATGTGGTGAATGTGTGTATATGTTGTGAAGCATAATAGCATTTCCTTGATGGGCTTTGGGTAAGCAGTTGCCCTCCCTGGGGCATATTTGAACTGTGTGAGATTCTTTGCTGCCAGCTACACAGCTTGCTACCTGTCAGGAAGTGGAATAGGCAGAAAACAGCTGGTAGAAATCAATGGATGTGCCAGTCCTGGTTCATGCAGCAGAGATACTATGTGCCTCAATTCTGATTGGAATTAGGCAGCACAAACACATTTTATTTGCTCATAGTTTCAGTGCCTTCTCAGCCAGGGAATATTCAGGTTAAAATGATGCTAAGTGATTATTACGTTTTAAAACCTGAAATGCACATAACAAGTAATACAATAAAGCAGTTGTGAAGAAGGAAAAAACAGTGCTCAATAAGTTATACCAGTTATCCCTCTCTTGCCTGTGACAAGAAATGTCAGCACTATTATTGGTTATGTCGGCCCTGGGAATATGAAAGAAGAGCTCAGGGTAACTAGGTCTTCAAGGACAGTAGCCTTCAAACACAAGAACAGTCTAACCTAATGCTCAAAAAAAAGAGTAGAAAAATAAGGAGACCAGCCTGCCTTGGCAGGTAATTCACGACAGAGCTCCAGAGCAAATGTGCAGCATATGGGAGGATCAAGCAGGGACTGGCTAAAACAGAATTTGAAGGCATTACCTGGGCACTGCATTAGGATGCTGTTGGGAAAAGCCCAGCTTAACCGAACACCTGCAAGGAATTTCAAAAACACAACGATGAGCATCTCCTTTACATCAATCATAAAAGCCTGAACAATGACAAAGTGGAGACGTTGCTGAAGAGGGTGGATGATTGACAAGAGCAGGCATAGGTGAGGTTGAATTATTCCATGTCTTCTTTGCCACAATTATCACCATTAAGTTCTCCCAGACCTCCATGCTTAGAGGCACGTTTCAAGGTCACACACTAAGACTTCATCCCTAGAAATTCACAGGTGTAGACAGAAAACATTCAAGAGAACAGAGAGAGAAAGGGGTTGATGTCCTTTCAAGGCTATATTCTACCATCTTTGAAAGGTGATGGAGAAGAGGGGAAACCCCTGACAAATGAAGATGAGCAAACATCCCCACCATCTTCTAAAAAGGCCAAAAAAGGGGCCTTCAGCAGCAGCAGTCAACCTCAATCAGTGAGGAAAATCACTGAAAAAATTCTCCTGGAACATATTTTTGGTCTTGCTTCGGAGAAAAAGATAACTGGGATCATTAGAATGGATTTAACAATGATAAATCATGTCAGACCAACCTGCCTGCTCTCCATGAAAAAAAAATCTGGATCCATGGGTAATTAGAGAGCAGAAAACATCATTCACCAGAGCTTTCAGAGGCTTTCAACTTTTTTCTACAGTATCCTTGCATTCCAAGTTAGGGTGTTATGGCCTGGGTAGGTGGAAAACCAGAAGGTTATATGGTACAGCTTCATGGGATTGTGTTCTAGCTGCATGGCAATAACAAAAGGAGTACTGCAGTGATATCTTCTGAGAACTGTCCCATTTAACACCTTTATCAATAACCTAGAGGATTCAGTGGACTGCACCCTTTTCATTGCTGCATATGATACCAAATTAGTTGGACCACATAATAAGCTTGAGGACAGGGCCATCTGACAGAGGCACTTAAGATAGGATGGAGTTAACAGCCCACAGAAACTCTAGTAACTCCAGCAAGGATAGGTGCAAAGTTCTCCACTTGAGAAGGACTTGCACCAGGTACAGGCTGGCAAGTAGCTCTGTTAAAAAGAGGAGACTGGTAAAAGAGCAAGTTGAAAGTAAGTCAGCAATGTGCCCCAGTGACAAGATAAGCCTACTGTCCCCCGAGCAGTATTCACAGTAGCAAAGCCAATAGATCAAGGAAATTACTGTTCTACCTCTAGTCAGCACTTGTTAGACCACAGGTGGAATATTACATCCAAGTATACGGTTTCAACTTTGTATAAATCAGTATCTTTCACCACAAGAACAGTCAGTCTAGCTAGCTAGTGTCATAGAAAGGTTGCTGGCTTCCATCCTTGGAGGATTTCAAGACGTGACTAGATTAAGCCCCCAACAATTTTGATCTTACAGCTGCTTTTTTGAACATGAGGTTAGACTAAATGATGTCTGAAGATCCCTTCCAACCTGAATGATTCCAGCAGAGCATTATAGCTCTAAGGAGTCACCTGCAAGGGATGCCTCTGGTGTACATTTAACACATTGCTAAACCTACAGAATCTATGCATTTTGTCTCATCTATGAAGAATGCTGTCGCCAATATGCATGTTCACATTAAATATCAATAACACACACAGAGAACTCAGAGTCTACCTAGGTAAGATTACTGGGTTTGTAGTGACTGTAGTGACTGTAATAATAGTCGATAGATTCCTTGGGCCTAGAGCACCCACTCACTTAAAATGGAGCTCTAAACGTGACTGATTGGGCTGTCATTAATTAATTAATAATTGTATTAGTTTATAATCTATTATAAATTATTATAAGGTGTGCATTATATAAATTTGTAATTAACAATCAATTACATTACTAAAAAATAATTTTTTGCAGAGAACACATCACAAGCATGTCTCCCAATTGGCCAGACATCAAGTAATTTCATAAAGACCATTGAGAACTGATATCAGGTGAAAGAGACACTTGGTCAATTTGCCCGTATTTATTTATGGTTCACAGAGGAACAAAGAGGTCTCTATTCTGTCATGCGTGTTCTTGAAGAAAACAAACCCTTCAAAGTCACCAGAGTTATAAACAACTGTTTTCAAAATACCTTTCAGAAATAACAAAAATCAAGATATAAGCCATGCATAGGCAAAGGCAGATTTTCTATGTAACTGTTCCCTGGTCTTCAGAGATTAGCGAAATACTGTCCCAGTTGGAGGATGGAGCACAGCATCTTCTAACCAAGCAACAACAACAAACCCAGGACTAAGTTTAAAAGAAAACAGGAATTTCCTTTTAAAAAGACTGTAAGGGAAATCAGTAAGGGTAACCTGATGAAAAATAATGTCCTATGAATTACAAGTTGTAACAGAACTTACTACAAGCCTAAAAATCTATAGACTTATAAGAAACTTATATCTAGCTGAAAACAAAATATTAATTTAGTACAGCAGAAGACCAAGGTTTTTATTTAGGTTTTGGTAATGTGAATCACTGAAAATCTAGCATTATTTGTGATCAGGCTGCTATTTCATGTTTTCATCTGCAATGTACTATATTTAATACTAAAGTGCCTCCCAGTCACCATGCCAACGCTTCTCTACTTTTGCGTCCTTTGATACCTTTTATTCTACCATGACCTCCACAGTCAGTCCAGCTTAATTATGCTTCTGTCCTTCTATACCTTCTTTTATCAAGATTCTTATCTCCTTCTGAAACTATTCATCACATCTTTTTCCCTTCCTCCATTAGCAAAACATTTATCTGTAAATAATAGCTCCAGTTAAAGTGAAAAGCTCATACTACTCAAAAAAATGGTTTTACAGATGTGTCTGATAGCTCCTAAGGTAGCCATGCAAACTCAGAGGTTTTTCCTTTGTCTCCTCATCAGCACATTAGCTTTTGCAGCTATTATTTTATTTCAGGATTGTAGAATGGATTTGCAACAAAACCAAGTTTCTTTTTGCTTTGTGGACTACCATTTGTGTTATTTGAAATCATGTGAAATCACCAGAGCTATGCTTATTTATTCTAACTGATGATTTTTCCATAAAATGCAGCATGGATGTCTTTGATTTTTCAGACAAACAAGGATCTATGACAAATTTAATCATATACTCCAGTATTTACTTCACCCAATGCAATGAGGAATATACTTGCCGAGATCATAGCTTCTAATGTAGGGAATTCTTCATTCACTGAAGAATTCAAAAGAAAAATACAAACCAGGACCTTGCATTTTACCAGTTCTGGAGTTAATTGATGACAAGAATTAGAACACAAAGCTCAATAATTATGTAGGCCAAAGTTACTAGCCTTTAGCGTGGGAAAAAAATATGTAAGGCACTTAAGCTTGAAGAAAATATCCGTTGATAGATTTATATATGGGGATTATGTGCATCATTCTTCAGTAAATCTAACCACTGCAGGCTAGGCACACAGAAAAAGTATTTTCTTTCTATTAGCTCATGAAGGTAACAGTGTGTGTCTGAGAAGTAAACTGCTAGGCAACCCACCTGCAAACTCTCCACTAATAAATATATAATATAAGCTTTACAAGAATGCTCTTATCTTGGAAACAGAAGGCAAATTTTTACTATTTTAAGTGTTATACTTTTCTGCAGAATTTTTTTCTAATATTAAAAAAAACTTCAGGTACTTTTCTGATGCTGAAATACCATAATTCAAACCTTTCAGGAATCATGTCATTTCTTCTCTTCAAGAAACAAGTGCCTCTGTGTAAAAAAACTTTTCTTTTGCATATCCTCTGCCCAGTTTGGGCTGTTGTCAAAATATTTGGAATGATATTTGAAGTTCATGCAAAGTTCTCCCTCTTTCACATTTCTAAATTCCTACTAAATCTGACCCTTTCTAGGCTGGCATAGAGAGAGAGTCACAGTCATGTAGCCTTTGGATTACCAGTAATGTCTCAGCACTGAAGATATTCACATTTATTCTTGCCGTCAGAATAATAACCATTGCTAAAATAGCAGTGCTAGCATTCCTTGATGAATCTATATCGGTACTCGTTTGCTGGGCATTTATTGTGTTCAATGCCAAGTGAACAATTTTTGTATTGTTTTTTGCCAAGGAGACAAATTTTTGTAACGGCTACTGAATATTAACAGCAGCAACATATGAAAACTGTTCCAGATAGCACTCCCTGGTCACTCAAAGAACAGACAGTCACTCCTAAAATAGGAAGCTCCTTCAGCAGAAGGTCAGACTAACTTCAAATACCTTTAGTAATATCTCCTCTATGTTGTTATTTCTTCAAAGAGAGTAAAGTAGAACCATTATTTTCACAAAACACTTAGAAAGAAGAAAGTAAATTTGAGGTGGCTATCCCTATACATTTTAACTCCTAATCCCTCTAAGGTGTTATTGAAAGCAGAGGGGGTTCTCTTGCACATCTGCCCATTCTTGGGTTTATTATTTTTTGTTGAAGTTTCATAATGGATGTCAGGAATATCGGGTTTTGGGTAGCCATCTGATCAGAAAGCATGTACCTCCACGGTTCACTATCTATTCTATCACACAATCAAAGCCATTAATCTGAAATGTGCAGAATTTTCCCCAAAACTTTGAAATTATTAACTTATTCTGTAGTGCCTTTACATTATGACAATCTCAGGGAGCAATAGCAGCATTCTTTTCCCCCTCTTCCAGCAACACTCTCTCACAACTCACAAGAGGGTAAATGAGTTTAATGAAATTACTAAGTTTTAAAAGACATTGAAATATTTATTTGAACGCTGTGAAACATAACAATGATACTTGACTAAATATTGATGAAGGATTAACTGGATTGCGAAGTGAGAAGCAGACTACAGCTTTCAGGACTCTTGGGGCAGATGCTCAGCTCAAAAGCCAGCCACTTCTGAAGTCATTCTCCAGGTAGACTGGGTACCTGTACCAGGGTGAATTTATGCTGATACTTTTGGTCTGTGTTTGGCCCCAGACACCTGCAGTAGTTTATATTCTCCCTGTCAAGTTCACTGATAAAACAGTGAATTTGTCCTTGGAGGGAGAACTTCTGTATAAACTGTTTTAATTGGTGTTCTGTGATTGGCTGGTTGTCCTCCAAGGTCGCTGGAAGGAGAAAGTGATAAGGAGGGGAAGAAGGTTCAACCCCCAACTCAATTAGAAAAGACCCCCAAAGCATACTGCACGTGCGTTAGGGGATTTCTGAAGTTCTCACGTGTGCGCAGAGGAGATGCACTTACATAACCGAGAGGTGGGACTGAGGGCCTCGGGCTGGGCAGTGCTGGCCACACCTGGGAGGTTGTGGTCACTCAGTTAATTGTAGAAAAGTAGATAGTGCTTTCTTGGAGGGGAGCTAACTTCACACCAAGGACAATGTTGCCTTTGGCGGGGATGCCTGCAGTTCGTGAACTCACTGACTCTCCAAGGATGCAGTTTCTGCTATGGGTAATTATAGGCATGCTAGGTCGGTAAGATAACTTTATGGGCAACAGCTGGGTAACTGGGGAGGTCGTGCTAGGGGCTTATTTCTCTCCTCCTTTCTCTCTTTTGGGTTTGTCCGTTTTGTTGGCCACTTCTTGGTAATAAATATTGGTTTTTGTTAAGCATTTAGCGGTGTCATGGTTTCAAGCTTCAGTATGTCTAGAACCCTCCCTAATACAGTGCCCTCACAAGGCTGTGCTTTCCATGCTGTCAGTGGACTGGGAACAGCTGTTTCACTTTCTGGTCAGAAAGTCACTTCCTGTGTAAGAATGGCAGAAGAAATTATGTATCTGGATAACAGACACTTCCTCCTTCAAATCTGTTCTAGTCACCAGCTGTAATTTCCCTTGTAGCTCTAAATAGCTTTAGCATATATCAGAGAGCAAATGTGCTCCAGCAGCATTACCCAACAGGTTTCTGTAGCTCAAGGAATTTGAAAAGGAGCTGAGGTTTCTGTGGATCCAACTCACTAAAGTGAGTAGTGCTATCAAAGGAGCCTAAGCACAGGTCTTTGAAATGTCTAGGGAAACTTCTCACCATTTCCCCAGGAAGCACAACTGCATGCATGCAGTTGCAGAACTCAGTTCCTGTAAATTGTTTTGATTTCTTGTTTTACCTTACTCTACTTGAATAGCCAGCCTATAGGCATGATGAGGTAACATTTGTGCATTATCTCCTTCCTTCAGAGATACCTTAAACTAATCAATTAGGCTCCTCTGAAAAAGGCAGTGAGGTTTTTTTTTTTATTTGTTTGATTGATTTATTTTTAATGCATTTTTAGGTGGGGTGGCAGAGAACAAAATTATTATGTTACATCTCCGGAAGCGTTCTTACACCTCTCTCAAATAGAAAACGATGTGCAAATACATGCAAAATCACTTTGGTTTTTGGTTATGAGCTGAGTTCCCCTAGAGTTCTGTGGGTAATTGTTAATAATTTCATTGTGAAAATATAAAAGACCTGTACAAATAAATATTTTGACATAATTGGAAGTGGTGGGATTGGTGTCTCCCTTGGTTTCCACTCTTAACATTTTAGTTATCTCAATCTTACTTCTACTCCATGATTTATTTTCAATTATTTTTCTTCAATTAATTTAAAGAAGGATGATTGTTTATCATAAGCAATAAAATTTGTGACATAAGTTTTTCAGTTTCTTAAAATTTCTGCACTACTTTGATTCATAACTTCCTGAAATTTATTCTAGAAAGACAAGAAAGTCTCAATCTGCAAAATTACTGCAGACTTCCATTGAGGTACATATCCTTGGAAACAAAAGAAATACCTAAATGAGATCATTTTGGTAATTTTGTAAACCTTAGCCCATAGAGATGATCAGATTCCAAACAAGGATAATAAAATTAAATTATTACTCATATTCTCCCCATCACTAAACCTGATTTTATATAGTAAGTGCTGTATAAAGCAACAAAGAATTTTGAAACTGTTTTAGTAACACAACCAAATGGGGACAGCATTAGACTGTATATAGACGACACACCCATTCTTCTTCAGCAGAAAGCCAAAAGTTTGATTTTCTATCAATCATAGAATCATAGAATGGCTTGGAGTGGAAAGGACCTTTAAAATTATCTAGTAAGATTTTTCAGTAACTAGTAAAATCAAGTAAGTTAATTATTAAGCTTTCCTCTGAAATTATCTATATATTATAGTGCTTTTTAGCAAAATAATTTAGGTCTTTATTGGTACTAAATTCACCCTCACAAATTGTGGAAGCTGTAGAATGGAAATAATTTTGTTCACAGAGATACCTGGCCCTCCAGGTGGCACTTAGCTATTGTATAATGGTTTCAATCAGGTACACTGAAATCAGTCTCATGGACTACCAAAGGGCTAGACCAAGGAGAGTATTTATTTCCATACATTTCACCTTCACTCATAGGGTAAAATGAAACTTTTTTCTTGAAAATGTTAAGCATATTTCTGTAGTAGAAAGAATAGAGTCAAGTAGCCTTGGATCAACCATTCTAGGGATCTAGGGATGTCCTATATCCACAGTTTCTTAGCTGGCAGGAAGGAAAGGTAGGAACACAACACAAAAAATACAGGCAGGAAGTTTCCTGGTAATGCTGCTGAGGGCAGAATATGGATATTCTGCTAGTCTTCTACATTTCAACTTACAAAAAGGCAAGAGAGGGCTAGAAAAAAGGCGGAATACCTCTGCCTTATATCACAACTGTATCCTACTGTATAACAGCATCATGGACTTTACATCCGTGTGCTGGAGATGATAGAACACCCAGCAACTCCCACATTGCTTCCGAGGAGATGTTGCTTGTATAAGTCTACTATAAATAGATGATGTTTGCAGTTCTTGTGCCCTTATAACTTCCATTTTGTAGTTTCCAGCACTTTAAGTGAAAGTACAGTTCACTGAAAGAGCTTGATTTAACACCCGACAACCTGAATGGGAAAATGGTTTAGCTGCTCTAGTCAGGGAAAGATTTCTCTGATCAAAGGGTGGGACTACATTTCCATTGATATCTCTGTCTTCCATTCATATAACGCATTCATCATAGTTCACATAAAATTATTCTAATCCATCAGAAGATCTTACTCCTACCCAGATGGCAGCACCAATTCAGACTTCACAATTTCAAGAAAGCAGATGGGAAGAGAGGCTCTTAAACCTCTGGAATTATCCCAACTATATTGTACAACACAAGTGGCAAAAAAAGAAAAAAAAACCTAAAAGATTATCTACCCATAACCAGATAATAGAGGGCCCAAGAAAAGAGAATTCAGCCACAGAATTTAAAAATCATCCTAAAGTTTAAAAGAAAAAAAAAATAAAAAGATAAAGCCCATCCTTCCATGTCTTGAAAAAGTAATGTAATGTTCTATAAAGTTTAGCATGTTCAGGAAATGAGAAAGAATGAGGTACTTTAGCTGGTTTTGAAGACTGTTTACTCACAGAGTACGAAGTACTTTACAAACACAAACAGTTAGGTGTTTTGTTTTCCTGATTTTCTAAAATACTAATCTATAAAAATGTTGGGTGAGAATATTTTGGTTGTTGCTAAATCCCAATAAAATTGGAAGGCTCTGCCTGGCGTCCTGCCACCCCATCCATCTGGCCTCGTGGCCACCCAGTCAGGCAGGTTGCTGCAGAGACGATGCCTCTGAGCTCTTTGCCCTCCAGCACCCCAAGAACACTGCGCTGAACAGGACCCCCAGATCCTCAGGTTTCTGCCTGGCAGGCGATTAGAGATGACCCAAGAAGCCCCAGAAACACTCTCAGTATTTCACAATGAAATGTCACTCTGACCTTCTCCAAGTAAAATGTCAGAATTTTCATTACATGGAAAATTTCAAAATGTCATTTTTGTTGCAGTTCTGAATGACACTATTTTTAATTTCCACAGGACAGGAATTCTGGTGTCTGTTTAACTCTTGTTGGCACACAGTCTCCTTTCTAGAGAAATCTAGGCTCAATAACTTATTGTCTAATGTTTCAAAGACTTTTTTAAAACAGCGAGATGGTGAATCAGAAGTCAAGCATACAATTCCCATTTCTATGCTCAAAAAGTAGTTCCACTCCTCATGTTTTATTTGTGTTCACAATAATTTTCCAGGGCTTTCCTAACATTGCCCGAGACCATCACAACTTTGTTAAGACCACTGTATCAGTTCCAGAGGAAGTAAATTCTAGTAGCACTTCATAATTGTTCCAGCAAAAATTTCACAAAACTAAAAAAGTAAAACAACAAACATTTCCTCTACTCATGGTTAGAAAATATATCACTGTGCTCAAACTGCGTTAAAAAATGTCTTTTTAACTGACTAAATTAACACAAAAATGGTCATTTCTGAGACACAAATTTTTTTAATTGCCAGATTCAAGTGGAGAAAGCAAGTTGACGAGAAGGCACAGAAAGTGATTATTTGACCTCTCCAGCCACACACATGCTATCTGCTTGATGCAGTCTTGTCTTGGGAGATACAGAATCTTAGCCACCAGACCTGATATACAAGACAAGGACAGCTTAGTGTCTGAAGAATATTAATTCTTGAAAAGACTGCTACACTATCATTTGTTGGCATACCTCCAGGAGGGCTTGGCTATTTTAGCATTCACAGCTCCTCCAGTTAATATTCTTTGACATCCATCCTGAACAGATGTTATTACCGAGGTTATCTATAGTTCTGTCTTCTCTGCTGATGGAATGGGAAAGTTTGGAAGGATGAGCACTTTAGGCAACAGCAACATTCATTTTTTTCTACTCAGTCCTTAATCAGTTTTATTCCTCATCACCTCCTATTCACATTACCTTTCTAGCTGCTACTGGTTTAAATTTTTCTTCAAAAATATAAAAGGCTGGCTTTTGAACATCCCTTTGCCCCTTTTTTTCCATCTAAAGTTCCAGTATTAAAAAATGCTGTGGTGCTTTGTTATTTTTCTTAATCCTCCTCTGTTTAAGCTACTCCCACTCATCCCATCCAGTATCATCACTGGTATAGAGATAATGGGCAAGGGAAGGACCACATACTGTTCTAAATAGCTCTGGATGAGGTCACGTTCATTCAATAGAAGCAATAGTGGAAGAAGAATTGACAAGAGGATGTGGAAGATTGCTGGGGATAGACAAAAAAACCGCCAGAATGAGACTAAGTGTGCAAGGAAGTATTTTGTCACAGCTCTGATATATACCTTCTAAAGCAGAACAAGAGAAAAACCTGTATTTTTGAACTGTAACTAACAGTAACATCAATCAATAACTTTTAAACCAGAGAAGAGGGAGAGACAGGAGACAGTTTTGCAAAATAATAATTGTGCAGTTCTGAGCCAGGTTTGCTCATATCAGTCATACAAATGCATGAGTAAATAACACGAAAGGCTTCCTAATGCAATTCATTTGCACATTCAGCTGCAGCAGGTATTCAATCCACTGCAAATGTAATGCAAGCCTTATTTACAGATTTGCTTCATGCTTACCTTTAAAATAAAGATGTACCAAATGTCTACATTTACAGAAAACTAGGTTCAGTGGCAACACCACA
Source organism: Chiroxiphia lanceolata (assembly GCF_009829145.1). Classification (NCBI taxonomy): domain Eukaryota; kingdom Metazoa; phylum Chordata; class Aves; order Passeriformes; family Pipridae; genus Chiroxiphia; species Chiroxiphia lanceolata. The sequence goes on along the minus strand of NC_045671.1, from coordinate 51,371,535 downwards.
GCTGGAATGGACTTTCAGAGAAGAATTTTTACTGAAACCTGTCAAATACGCACTATGGAGGTATATGTGTTTGTCTTCCTTTCTTCCTTAGCTAACAATTCGATCAACGACGAGAAAAAACAGCAGGCCTAATCCTCCCGTTTTCTATATCCAAAGAGAACTCTCATAGGAAGCACTAGAATTTACTACCATTCCAGCCCCTTGGTACCACAAAAATAATGATTTTTTTTCTCCTGTTAATTTCTGATGAAATTTGCAAGAATTGAAAACCTCCAGTAACCTTGTTTTGGCATGTGTGCTTGCAGATTCCCCGTAACTGAATGTTTTCTGACTGAGATTGCCCAGTACAGAGGATTTTCATGCTGTTCAGCAAATTTCAATATTTTTTTTGTCCACTCCTAGGAGCAGGATGTATTTTGATTACATAGCATTTGAGACAACGTCTGCTGGGGTTCGGAGGGCACTGCCAGGCTTATTGCTCAGAATTTGCCTTTTCCTCACAGGGTCTATGTCAGCGCTGTACTTTTGCTGCTGAATTTAACTTACATCTCACATGTATTTAGCAATAAATGAAGAATTACATTATGTTCATATTTAAGACAAGTATACCTTTATTTTCTCAGGAAGAGATTATATGCATAGCTGAGACATATAAGTGATAAATTAAAGCGGCTTCAATAAACAAATGAAAAATGAAAGAAAAATGTACATTCAAAAAGCGTGTGACTGTATCTGACCTATATTCCCAGTTCCATTTCTGAAAGAGAAATATTGATTCATATCAATTAAATAATATCAATTAAAAACAGACCCAGTGGAATACTTTCAGGGATCCTATTCCTTAATTTTGAGTATTCGTTGCATTCCTACCTTTCAGGATATGAATGCATATATATATATGTATATATATATGCACATATATTATACTGCTTCTCATACATTCCAAATTAATAATTAATTAATGAGAAATAATTTTGCTTAATTATATCTTATTAAATAAACAGATGTTTAAAAATAGAGGCGGAGCCAGTGAATAAAACTATATTACAAAACCATGAATATGCCTATTATTAACCTCACAATCGAGTGCAAAAATTGACTACTTCACCAGAAAAATAAAGAAAAATACTGTGTTTTAAGTAACATTTTTTCCCTTCTGCGTTAGAAGTGCTACAAAGTGTATTTTTTTTTTGCATTTGACCTCTAAAATATTTTTTACTTTTCTTTCTTTCTTTCTCGCTGTATAATTAATATATATTTTTTCAAACAAGTTCTATGAGAAAATATAAAATAATTTCTTAAACTGAGAAATGACATCGTAATCCTGCCTTTTCAAATCCAGATGTTGGCTTACCTGTAATACTCTCTGCTGTGCTAGCAGCCCTGCAGACTCAGACTCCAGTGTCAGAAGTACTACAAAACTAACATTTCATATTTTTAATTGTATGCTCCTATTTTCACTTTTACTTTATGAGCTGCAGAATTATTTTTGCACGGACAACAGCATTCAAAAGCTCTTTAACACCTGCATCCTTACCAAGCTGAACTGAAAGATACGAGGCAATGGTGGTGATGTGATGCCTAGTCCATTAATATAAGTGCTTCTTTAAGTTGCCCTAATTACTTTTGACCAGAAACATATTATTTTTTATTGCTCACGCTGCCAGCAGTGCGACACTGTGGGAGGGGGTGCCTGCAGCAGCTCAGCTCCCCGCCGTGTGAGAGGGTGGAAGCTCTACCTGTCCCCGGCTTTACCCTGCATATCAAGGGTTCACAGTAAAACAGTCTTGACACTGACCTCTCAAAGACCCAGCAGCTGAAACAGCCTTAACAAGGTATTAACACAGCAACATGCCTCGTAAACTATTACCAGCTGCAGGCTGGGGAGGGGAGCCAGAGCAAGAGGACAAGAGAAAGAGAGAAGGAGAGACAGAGAAAGGAAAACAGGAGGAAAAATTAGAAAAGGGAATGTTTTACAACTGGAAGAGTATTGCCATATTCTTTAAACCTCTTTTCTGCCTTTACCTCGTAGTTGCACAGCAAAGTGTCCTGAGCTTAGGGTCAGTTGTGTCTTATACCCTTAATGTCCTGCAGTGCCTGAACTGGTTTTTCTGTCGAGTCCCACGAAACCGCACCATGTTGCTTTAGCAACAACAAACATGCTCGAAACAACTAAAGAGAAAGTAGAGTTTATTTGTCTTAATTACAGGTGGCTAGCAGCCTGCTGAGCAAAGTGAGAAAGCAGCAAGAGGGAATATATCAGCCCCTGCACAGTCCCATAGCATTTTATGTGTCTAGTACAACAAACAATATGTTTGCAATGTAATCCAAACTTACAGGTGGTCTACCTGCAATATATATAATTAATTAAGATAGATTTACTTCACAGGTGATTCTGCCTTTGGGACTCTTGGGGCTACATCCCTGCACCAATAAGAAACACTTAAAAATACTGAACCTCAATGTCATTTTACATTCAGCTGAGCATGTGTATTAGTTACCATGCAGCAGTGCTCAACATGGGGTTGCTGCTACAGTACCCAAAAACACAGCTCAGTGGTAGACTGCCTGTCACAACTGTATCACTGAACTTCGAGGACAATGAACCTAGAAGCTCCAGCTTCTTGAATAGTGAGAAAAGATATTACCAGGACTCAAAAATTTAATAATAAAATGGCTTACAAAAGTATCAAGAGCTACTGTAATAAACATCAAGGTAAAGATTGCTGTATGGAGAAAAAACCTCGCATTTCAGTACATGAGCTTAACACTATTTTGGCTTGATGGGGTATTTTATTCCATACCGTCATTTGTACTCTGATACAGTTGATTCCAGTTTCTGTCTGGTCGAGTATCCCCACCCTAAAAAGGCTCTTCTGACCCACTTTGTCAATGCCCAGAAAAACCTCCTCCTTTGAGAGAAAAACATTTACAAGTAACTGAATAGCTGCAGTGCTTTTTTTCAAGAGGTATAGCGCCTATTAAGTCTTCAAATAGGATGGGAATGGAGCTGTATCATTATGTGTTGCAACTCACTCATCCGCTCTAAGACCACGGCTGAATTATTTGTATGCATTATCTCTCATTGTCTGATCAGTTATCTGGTGGGTGGGCAAAAACAATACCTTGTGCTAGAGGCTAATCAGCAATCCCAATTTATAAAGAAAAAAATAGCTGAAACTGAAATTTCAGTAAAGAGCCTGTAGTAATAAAATGTGACCAACATTTTATATTATTTTATTTTATACTTTGTATTATTTTATATAAATATCAATAAATAGTGTATCCAAATACTATGTGAAGTTATAAATAACCAAATATTAGTGGTATTATAGCAATGATGATCTAAATAGAAAATAACCTAGGTTGTAGGGGGATTTGGCCTAACAATTTGGCATATTTGGAAATAATGTACAAGCTATTGGGCTTGAACTTTCTCTATCAAACTTCATAACAAACAGTAAAATCCATGATCTATAGATGTTAGAAATAATTCCCATTAATTTAGACTAGTGTTTACAATATTGATTAATCAGCTTGAAAGAAAACCAGTTAGCATTCACAGTATAGAAAGATGTTAGCAAGGAAAGAGATCATTGTATATGTAAGAGTCTCTAAAGTCAAGGTTTTTATTTGCTCACACAGCTTCCATTTGAGTTTGACATTTTGTGCTTCAAGGCTTGGGTCTTTTGAAGATACTTACGTGTCTTCGATGACGCTCAGAACTGAGTGATCAGTTCTGGATTAGTGGTATGAAACATTTTGAGAAAGCATTTTTTCACTTATGACTAGGTGTCCCTGCCCCTTATCACCTATCTGTGTTTCGTATGTTCATTCTGATGCCTACTAATTTTTCAGTTTCAACTACTTAAAATGAATAATACATTTGGTGCATACATGATGTATGTTCCTGTATAAGCTCTGTGGTTAACAACTAAGAATAATAAAGTTTCTGAGATAAAAATGGAGTTGATTTATAAAGGAAACTAGTAAGTGAGGGAGACTGAATTCAGTCTGGATTGTAAGACATTATTTTACCAGCTGTACTAGAAACCACAACTCTGCAGAAAAAGTCAAATCTCACTGCGGTGACAAAAATTGTTGGCCAGACAGTGGTTTGTTATTGTTCATCGTTTACCCCTTGTCCCTGAACTGATGAGAAGAATAAAGTCAAGAAGTACATGTGCACTTTTTCAGACATGTGTAGTAAGAATGGAAAGAGTTCAGCTGATTGAGGCAGAAGAATAAAAGAACAAAACAAATAAGGAAAAAAGTGAGAAAAGATAACATTCAGAGGTAATACATAACAATATCAGAGGAAAGGAAAAGTGAGATGGGAGAAAGAGAAAAGGAGATTGTAGTTGGATGAACCACAGAAAAAAGGTAGACAGGGTAAAATATTCAACAGAGTGAAGAGGCACATGACAGAAAAGAGAATCTGGCTGAAAAAAAAAAAGATCCAAACAAAAATAGAAAAGGATGAACAAGATTTTTTAAAAAACACTGAAAATGTGCATAATCAGTGAAAGCAATTGAGTTTTTATTGTTGGGAAATATAGAGAGGAAAGGTTCGTGAAGACAAGGGAAGTGAAAAGTGGAGAATAGATATATAAAAATTAAATAAAATATAAAAGGCTGAGATCAGCTTCTTTTACTTTCAGGGAAAAAAAGCTGTAGATTAAGTTTAAAAATTAATAAAGTCACGAGTCTCCTATTTGATTGTATTGAACGCAATAGTAAATAATCACACTAGTAACCTAGAATCTGTAATTTTGATTTTACCTGAGCAAGCTCTGTAAAAGGCTTTGGGACCTAAAAATACCCAACATCTTACAACTGGAATCGCAAAGATTTCTTTCTATGGTGATGTTGGTTTTATTGCATTTTCCTTGTCCTAGAATTCATCAATTCCAAGATAGAAAGATACATTGCACTTTCACGTTACTCGCAGGCGTCTCGGGCATCTCGGACGCCGTTCCTGCTGCGTCTCGCATCAGTGGCGGGCGGGCCCGCGGGACGATGCTCCATCCTCACTCAGCTGTGCCGCGTCCCCGGTCCTGCAGTGACATCCAGCGTACAGGCCCGGCACAGCGGCTCCCGAACAGCCCCTGCCCGTCCTCGCTGCCGTCCTCGCCGAACTACACCGTCAGACACTGCCAGCGTCATTTTTCTCCTTGGGAAAAGGAACAGAAAAGTGCTAGCGACGCTGGGGGTAAAACTTCATGAAAAATATGGGAGAACTGCAAACTGGCATAGGTGGTGCGCCCGAGATCAAAAGCAATTTGTATACTAGCAACAGAAGAACAAAGAGAAATTCTTTTGAGTAACTAATCAAAAAAAAAAAGGGCAAAATTTATGGACTGTAAATCTGTGAGCAAAAGAACTGATTTTTTTTTTAAGCTGTATAAGAAGGGACAGTGATTGTAGCGAAAGCAGGGGATTCTTTCTTTTTCTTTAAATCACAGAATCATAGACTTATAAGTTTGTGTTGAAAGGGACCTTAAAAAGCATCTAGTTCCAACCCCCCCCTCCCCACCATGAGCAGGGAATAAAACCATAAAATGGTCAGGAATAAGGAAATTGAAGAAGCTTCATGACAGCCCATTATAGAAAAGACATCCTTTTTCTTTTTTTCAACTTCAAAAATTTCTTATTTGCATTGGTTATGGGATGAATGTACTGCATAAATTCAAAATGCTCTGTTCAGAATAGACAAAGTTCAGGCAGATCACTAAAATGCTCAAAATCTCTTTAATTCTTGCTACAGGATCACAAAGACCTCTATTACAGCCTTCCAAAGAAAGACAGGCCTGTAACAACCTAGTCGAAAGTTTGTGACAAACAAGCTTTTAGAGTAATCACATTGTAGGAGGAAAAGAAAATTTCTTTGAAATAAGACTGCTTTCCAGCCTCCCACTATGCCTACAAAAAATACTAGCCCTGTAAAGCTATTTGCAAAAATAAAAAACTCTGGAGGTGCGGCTGTAATTTTAAAACTTTACAGCTCCTATGAGAAATTTGAATATTTCTCTGATACTCTGTACTGCAAATCTCACTGGTTTTGATTATTAAGTGTCCTTACTTTTTTCCGTTTTTATGAAGGGTATATCATTCTACATCCACTGGATATGTGAAGAAAGAAAGAAGCCTGTAAGAGAGAAGCTAACTTTCAACTGGAGTTTGTATGGATTTAGGCTGACGAAGTACCTTAAGAAGGCCTTAATAATCTGCCACAATTCACAAACTCTTAGTTTTTTAAGATGACGGCGACCCAGCTCTTCTGTGATTAGCAGACGCGATTTGCAAGGGCTCTATTCATTCAAAACAATCTGCAACCTTTGATGTCAAAGAAGCTGTAGAGTGGATGACTGCAAGCTGCAGAGGGTCACAGATCTCTGCTCCGCACACAGCCTTATCTATTCATCAGAAATTCATCCAGGCCATGGAAACTTTTTCATTTTCACTGCACAGGCCTCAGAAAGCCAAATGGCATGGGAAATTTAATGTAAGTCAGTCTCACATTCCCTGACCATGAATGTGAAAAAATTAATCCTCTGCAGCTAAATACTTTTGTAGTCATCTGGTATAAAAGGCAATGGTCTGTCACTTATATCTTATGCTAAACTAGTAATGAAATCTTGAAAGAGGAGGCAGGGGGGCCGGGGGAGAGGGCGGTAAGGGGGATAGCAGGAGTTTCACCGCCACAGTGAAGCCAAAATTAGGCCATTGCTTTACTACTCTGAACCAATTTGGGAGTTAGCATAATTGAATTCACAGCGTTATTCCCAGTAGCACAGCATGCAAGCAGACCTTGAGAAGTCAGGTGTGGTGGTAGACGTTTTCAGTGCATTTCCACCACTGACTAGAGGTCTGCAGCAATATTTCATATCTGGGTTCTTTTCATCTAGTCTCACTCCTCTAACTTTGTTGTAATCACATCAAAAGAAAATGAAGCCTTCAGGATCTGCATTGGACACACAAAACCAGCACTTTCTTATGATGTCTCTTCTTGTTTCACAAGCTCATTGGGGCAGACAGTTCAGTAGAGGGTACAATTATAGAACCACAGAATGTTTTGGGTTGCAAGGGACCTAAAAGACTATCTAGTTCCAACCACCCCCTGCCATGGGCAGGGACAAACTTCCACAAGGTCAGGTTGCCCACAGCCCCATCTAGCCTGGCCTTGAACTTCCAAGGATGGGGCATCCACAGCGTCTCTGGGTAACCTGTGCCAGTGCCTCACCACCCTGACAGTAAAGAATTTCTATCCAGTATCTGACCTAAACCTACCCTCTGTCAGTTTGAAGACAGTTCCCCTTGTCCCATCGGTCCATCAAAATTCCCATGTCAAAACTCTCTTTCCACCTCTCTTTTAGCCCCTTTAGGTACTGGAAGGGGCTCTAAGGTCTCCCCAAAGCCTTCTCTTGTCCAAGCTGAACAACTTCAACTCCCTCAGCCTGTCTCCATAGTAGAGGTACTCCAGCCCCCTGAGCATCTTCACGGCCTCCTCAGGATTCACTCCAGAGAAATGTCACAGGTGTCAAATGCATGTGTTCCAGTGCTTTTCCGGTCACAAATATAGATAGTAAATACAATAACAATGTGAGAAAAAATTTAATCTGTCAGCAGGAGGAAATAAGAGCACATGAGCAGTGACAAGGCTTCTGTGACTGTTGCCTTGAAAAGCACATGTGAGTTATGACTGTCCTTAGTATTCATGACACCAATTATGTCTATAAATGATCATCAGAAACAAAAGGAATGGGGTCTTCTAAATATTATGCACTTCACAGTCTAAGGAATAAATATGCTGAGAATGTACTTTATGAAAAATAGTGTATTTTCATCCTTTTTATTTAAAAAAGAGCAAAAGATTGTTACTATTGTGAAATATGAGAGGTCGTCTTCTGATGAAAAATCTAAATATTAAAAAAAATCCAAAGCAAAGATCAGAAACATTTATCAGAAGAGTTCATATTTCTGATAAATATTTAAGTGTGCAAGGCAGAACCACTGAGAACAGTAAATACTTTATAGCTGGCACTTTGTCAAAACTATAAGTGGTTCTGCCTTTGAATTTTACATCATCACTAAATTTACAGTCATTTTATAAGTGGCACAAGACAAGAATTACTTCTTTCTAAATCTAAACCAAGTAATAAATCTAACATCAGGATTCCTCTTATTGTCCGTTATCATCTGATGACAATGCCTTTTACCTTCATTGTCTTGACAGAAATATGATATGTAAAATCATAATGTCACATCACTCACTATGATTTAATACTATCCAGCCCATACCATTTTAATCAATCAACATTGTCGCTTTTTAGTGTAATGATTTTCTGGTGGATTCCTTGTGTTTAATATGATATATATGTCTTATCAGCAGTTGATTTACTATTTCATTTCAGAGTCTAACAGCTCAGAAGGCCATTCTTGCCTCCTTCAGACACCACTGGAATTAGAAAACAAGAATCATTTTAGGTACTACCCAAGAACTGATTGTTGTGAAAAGAAACTGGAAGATATGCAATTATTCTTACCACAAACTAATGATGCCTAGGGAAAAGAAGGATGAGTAAATACTGTGAAATAAAGCAACTGGGGAAAAATACCTCACCTAAAACACTACAGTCAAGCAGGAGCTGGTTTTGGGTCTTCAGCATATCAAAACGGACAAAAGCATCCCTACATGGACAATGCGATTGTTGAGCTTCACAATTTGCTTCTAAAACAATCTGAACTGTACAGAAGGTTTTTCTGAGGAAAGAAGCTCTTTTCATTATGTTTCTCTGCATACTATATAATCTTTTTATTTATTGTTCAGAGAGGGATACTGTATTTTTGTCTTGGACAATTTCAAGAAAAACAATTTGTGCTTGTAAAGCTCTTTCAAACACAATCCAATATATTATTGGAATAACCAACCTTCATTTAAACACGTCTTTATATTAGGCTGTAGAAAAGAACAGATGTTTAGAGCTGTCAAAGAACACTAAAGCAACAAGTTTAACAGTAAAATTTTGCTTTTACCTTCTATTTTAGAATACCAGGTAGACTGTACACTCGGGCATGGAAAAATACACATGTTCTGGTAACAAAGGAATGGGTGAAAATGGTTAGATTTCAAGGCCGCAAGTTCCTTATGAGAGTCATCAGTTAGTTAATGTTTGACAACACATAAGATACAAAATTTCAAGTGGCAAAATCACTCTAAACTCAACATATTTAGCACTTTTCATACCTCAAGAACAACTAGCCCTCTCTTAGTGACAGATAAAGAAACAAAGGTAAGCCAAATGGTGAGACAAATAGTGAGACAAATAGTGTTCATGCGGAAAAGTGACATTTAAGTTGCATCACAGATCATGCAGCTGAGAAGACATGAAGACTCTTTCATCAGTCTAGAGATGGGTAAATTCTCCTATCCTACTGAAGATCAGAGAAATTGAAACATAATTTTTTTCCTGTGAGAACAAAAATATTTAGGATTTTTTTACAACATAACTCATTTTTCACAAGAAGAAAGCTTGAAAAATATATTCCTTTTTCAGTGCACTTTTCCTTGTTTCATAAATTCTTCTTTCTTCTAAACTTACAATGCAAGTTACTTGGTGTAGGACACTGCAGCCATTTAGAACAGTAACTAAAAAAATAGTGAGATCTTCCGGTAAAAATTAAAGTCTCGTCTGTGTCTTTCTGTGTAATGCTGAAATTTGATTTACAGTGTTTGGAGACCACTGCAATTCCTTCCGTATCCCTACCTTTCTATTTTTAATTATTCTCCTTATAAGAAATCACAATGAAAGTGCCAAAAGCAAGTTACAAATTTCCAAAATCATTTTCCCAAGTGCAGAAAACATGTACTGAGAACCTTTCAGGTCTTAGTCCACCTCTTTTGTTTGAAAATATATTTTGTCTTCCAGCATGAAGAGACATTCAGCATATATTAAATACCATCATGTTTTGCCTTTTTTATTATACTGTCCTTAAATTACTCCATATTAGTGGTATGTCTTACATCTGTCTAAGTTCTTCCTCTGTCTCTCATGAACAACCTCAGTGGCCTTCATGTACCACAGACTTGGTTTTTACATGCTGGACATAAGCAACATTGAAAAAGGACTGCAAGCACCTTGATTAAATGCTCAGAAATACAAATTTTCCTTTTCCTCATGTATTTTACATCTCTTGCAACAAAGTTTCATATGGGAGAGGAAGTCGTATTCAGCTGCAAAATGGCTTAGCTGTGAGAGCCTTGGGAGATGCGGGAGTTAATAGATGAGGCAATATGGGAAGACAATAATAGGAAATACTATGAAAATAATGGGAAATTAAGATAATTTAAATGCAAATGTTGAGAAGTAAGGGGTTTTTTTTCCTTGTGGTGAAACATTCAGTCAAACAATAATTCACAGTTTCTACAGGAAAGTACAATTTGTACCTGGATGTCCCTGAGCATAGGGTATTCCTCTGAAGGACACACCATCCTCCAGCACATTGTTACCCTTCACAGTCACCAAATATTGCTATTTGATGCTCACATACCTTGTCCAACCACCTCTGAAAAACAGATTTGGAAAAAAAATACAAACTATAGCATAAGCTTATGGAGTAGATTCTTCATTAATTCATTGTTTTTCTTGACCTTTTAGAATGGAGAGTATTTCACAGCAGGAACCATTTTGAACCACTTTACTCCTGTTTCTCCATACTTTTAGCTATGTATCCTACAGAAAGAGAAAAAACAATGTCAATTTAAGAGGAATACTTTTACATAATTAGGTTATTCTCTAATCTTCTGTAGCGGACTTAGTTATCTTTCTCCAAACTCTTTACCTTACCCTGTGTCACAACAGAAGTCTGGTCTGGTATAGCACTTCCTACATAAACCACACATTTCTGTATCTCAGACATAATTACTAGACCTGACCAGGGAATGCAGAAGCCAAGTGCCTGTCCCTTGACCCTAATGATAAATCTACTGCAGTATCACACAGCATTTTCTCAAGAAAGGCATCTACTGCAAACTTTGAATTAAAATGTTTCAGAACTAAAGTAGCTTTTAAAAACACCTACCCTACAGCTCAATACGTTGCAATTAGTCTGTTGCACTCAGATCTAAATACACCCACGATGCAACTTAGTACAATATTATCAGTCTGTAGAGGACACACTCCCACATCACAATTTCCAAAATACCTCCTGTTTGAAGAGAAGAAGACACCATATGTCATATCCAAGCTTTCATTAATTTTATGCAAGGCATGGTTTCAACTCTAAAGTTTGTTGTGATAATTTAGCACTGTTCTTCCTTGTTATTATCTCATTGTTATACTCTTAATTTTTTAGGTTATTACTCTTAGCATACTTTCCTTTAGAAATACTTGTTTTGGAAGTGAAGTTTGGCCTAATTTGTACACTCCTTACAGAGCCTTGTGCAGCCATAACCCCTTGGAACAAAAAATACACATCAGGAAAAAAATAGCAGATTATTTTCTCAGCAAGTGGATAATATTTTTACTAAAAGAAAAAAAAAGAAAGCAGTAGATTTGAATTTCATTTTAATAAACCTTTGGCTCTTTGCCCTTGTGAAGAGCTCAAATAAGCTTATTTTCTCTACCCTTTTTCTACGATTCTTTGATCCAAGGATTTTTCTTACGCATTACATAACAAAAGTACTTAAAAATGACTAATATAATTAAAAGTGTTAGGGTTAGATCTAGCTGACAAGCCATTCACAAGCTCTCATACTCATATCAGTGGGGAAATAGGATTTTTAAATAACCTGTTAGATCCATTCTTTATGCCCATAAAAAGAACAGGTTGAGTTCTGTATTATCTGTGGCAAGCAGAGAGACTCCCTCTTGATGTCTGAATTGAGTGATACCATCTTGAGTATTAGAAGATGAAATTGTAGTGACTAAACCAAAAGTTCTGTTACTGTTTTTAAAATAAAATCAGGGCAGGGAAAGACTCGCATAACTCTCTTTCCAGAGTAACAGTTTGGAGGTGAAGGAGCACTGTCCCCTTGAAGATTGCTATTGTAGCCCATTTTTCTTGAAAAGTCGTTGCTAAAATAGAGATCTGGGTTTTATGGATTTTTCTGGATTTTTCCAGATCCTCCAATTCAAGATCAGGTTTAGATTTCTGCAAATAAATAATTAATGTCACTTAATGGTCCAGTGATAGAAAAAAAAAAGTAAAAAAAAGCAAACCAAATTCTTTCCTCTAAACCTACTGCTCCAGATGTCAGACAACATCTGCAGGTCAGGTGGTAACTTCAGGATTAACCTGGAAAATTTAGATGAGTATGCAACACTACATTCTTCGGTAACATTATATAGGTAAATTAACTCTACCTTAGCTGAAAACTGGGACAAGGGCAGTTCAGTCATTGAATGTCTAAGGCTCAGCAATTCTGCAAGCCAAAATTACTACTAACAGAAAACAATTCTCCATGCAAAGCACTTCAGCTCACACAAATCAAGTGACACAAAGAGGGTTTCATCTGCTTAGCCAAGATCAGGTTGATAACCATGACAGGTTGATATTGGTTTTCAATGCATCCTTCCATGATAAAATTGAACTGCTAGAAACAGTTTGCCTTATACTGGATTACAGACATCCAGTATAGTTGCTAAGGTCATTATTTCTTTCCACCAATTTCCTTTATAGCCACCATAAAGTCACCTTTAATGAACAAATGAAGTTTAACCTCTTTCTTCCTTTCCAGAGAAAGGGTTTCAGGCCTGAATGGAAAGAGCAAGTTTGGTTCTGTGCCTTTAGACTTGGTTTGACAGTTATAACTATACCCAGACAGAATAAAAAAAAATTAAAAATCATAGTATCTCAGTCAGTATCAGGGCAGTGGCCTCTGGACATTAAAGTTCAGGAGTTGCATCTTGCATGCACATATTACTCTGCTTCAGGTTTGGGACTTGTTTGTGATAAACACACAGTTAAAGCAAAAGCCAAAATACTTTAATTGGATTATTTTAATTCAGAAGTAGTTAGAGTGGGCTGAATTTTGTTAGAAATAAAAATATCCCTATTAGTACTCATGAAGAGCATAGAAGCTGATTCTATATGTTCTCTGCATCTTAGAATACCCTTCAGAATAAGAAGATGACAAAGCTTATATTTATAGGTCAGCTTTAAAGCACACAGAATATGCAAGTTCATGACCTGTATCTCAACACATGCAACTCTCATTTCTTTTGGCAATATAACAACAATATTTCTTCAAGACTACACAGACTGGAAGACATTTCCAAAAAGGGGCTAAGGCCACAGCCTCACATGCTACGTGGCTTAGCCATCTGTGTCTCTAAAAGGGCATGGACCCCACTGAATTAAATCATAAGTAATCTTATCAGTGCAGAAACAAAACATTCTCATGTGCATTTCAATCTTTAAAAAGTGAAAACAAACCCAGAATTGACACTCAATACAGCATCCCATTAACTCTGCAAATATCCAAAGTAATAGAAGGCCAGTAGATATAGTGCAAGCATCTGTAGTTGTCTCTCAGGCTACCTTTCTGTAAATACAGTACAGTATCTTACAGTATCTTGCACCTAAGATACCTTATATTTTCTTTGCTTACCCTGAACAAAATTAAATAGTGGGCAATTACTGGTTTGCGCATATGCCACGACACTGTTTCCATAGCATGACATTCAGCAGGCACTTCCAAGTATACTGCCTTCAGCAAATTAGGGGTTCCTTACTGAATTATGCTGTGGTTCCTTTTCTACCTGTGCTCAGCACAAAGCAGCACAGAAGCATAAACACTGAACTCACTAACAGACATCACTCCAGCAGAAAGCACCTGCTTAAGTATAAAATAAAGCTTTCACCAACTTATTAATTGATTGTATTTTTTTTTTACATTTGTAACTCATTTGGAATATTTTTTGCAGAAGAGTGGCAAGATATGTACAAGTATGCAAAGCATAAGCATATATGAAGTATTTTACTTCCTTGCTACAAACCACTTCAGAAAGCGTTGGTCAGGCATCTAGAAGTAAACACACAAAATTTGAAAAAGCTTTGAAAAGCTGGGCACCTAATATATAGAAATTTGGTTTCAGGTTTTATTTGGGTGTCAGCAGAAAACAGGGAGGAAAAAGAGAGGCTTCTCTTGTCTTGGTGCACATTGTGAATACACTGAATTAATTTGCTCGACTTATGCTCTACATAGATGCTGTAAAACTGAGACAAACTCCTGTAAATTTTATCCTGTAAATAATGGAACTATGTCCTTGTTAAAAACTCATAGGTTCATAGACTCCAATGTCAGCAGTGTTTCAGAGAATTACACTGACATTGTGCATTACAATTTTGCTTACAATTACATCAAACCAATCAGACATATTTGCTCAGATTTGTTAAAAATGGTTATGGAAATGCTTATTGCAAGAGATAAATAATTAATGCTGGTGCAAGCCACTAGAAGTATCAAAGGATTAGCATGAGTAGGGTTATCTTCTTCTGATGATAAGCTATGACATTCAAGCAAGAAATGTGAATTCAGTATTTCTGCATTACTTATGAATGCAACATTCTCAGCATGTGTTACCTTCCCTGAGCTATTCATGTTTGACAGGAGGCACCTCCCACATTAACATGAGAAGTTATGAGTTTTAAATATTGGGTCATAAGTACTTTAATGAGGTAGGTGGCAATAGTCACATTAATTCAATATTAGGTAAAGGACAAGGAATATATTTAGAGCCAGATGCATCCTGTATTGGGGCATTCTGATCAGGGACTAAGAAACTTGGTGGAAAAACTTGGATATAAGGAGGTGACCCCAATCTATATACCATCAAGACTTCTTTATATTTGAAACCAGTAAAAGCAATAAATTCTCAAGCTTAACGTTCATACTATATTCTAAGAGTTTAAGAAAATTACTACATTCCCTTGATTCTTCTTAAATTAGTATAAAGTTGCTGCTACAGGAGTCATTTCCACTATTGCAACCTCTTTTTCTGTGACCATCCCTGCCTTTCCCAGCTGTTCTATGCAACAGATGAGTCCTGTATCTCCAGCGAGGTCCCCAGACAATGGCACTAAATGTGATAGACATATTGCATTCAGGGGAGTCAGTGTGTCCTACAGCAACTCAATAGAGCTCCCAGAATTATGCACTGTGTTGGAGCAATGAGGAAAAAAAATTAAAAAAATTAAAAATAATTCCCTTTTTTTTAACTCACTTCTTGTCAAAACATTTAGGTCTCGTTCATTTCAGTTATATTGGAGGGTTTGGAAAAGCATGTTTCTGTTAAAAACGTATTTGAATTTTTCCACTGAAATCCATGCCACAGTATTTTGCATATCACCTTTAGACAAAGTCTAAAGGTACAGCTTACCTCTTGCCATGCACTGTGGTCCCTTTCTCCTTGCCAAATGAGCTGGCAATGCACCACTTGATGAAATAGACCAATCAGAGAGTTCATTTGAGGATCGTTTCTGAAATGTTGGCACCTGCTAGCTATATGAAGCAATTTTATTACTTTTCTAGCAATGTGCATGGAACACCTTGTCATGATATGATAAACCCTTACCACTGACAAACAATGAAAGGCAGTAAATATCCAAAGTAATTCCCCATACTCGTTCCACTTTTGTATGTGTCTGTAAAAGATCTATAGTTTAATACAAAAATGGGTGGACTCTTTTTTTGACAGTTAAAATGTTCACTTTGACTATGAAAACCAAAAATTTACCAACATGAAAACGGAAAATAATCTCAGCTTGTATGCTGCAAGCTTCCAGGCTGAGACACCTGTAATGTTTCAGCCTAGACTGGGTAAACTGTGGACAAAATGAGTGGCCAGAACATCCAAATAGGCAATGGCTATTTTCAGTGGCAATTTCCAGCACTACTCTTTGCTGACCCAACCCAGTTCCTTCTGAGTTCATGGAAGTTTTACTAAAGATACCAGCAAAAGGGTAATTGGACAACTATTGAATACTTTGGGAAATGCTGACCAACAATGACACCACGTTGTGAAGGTCAGCAGTATTGGGAGTGTAACCTGAGAAAGCTGAAAATCTTGTAACAAAAACAGTGTTCTGAAGGATTGTACTAATCACATATGTTACAAACTTGACCTTAAAATAATTAAAAATTGATGTTTAGAGTACAATACAGCTGTGCAACCATATTTAAACCTACTGATTTCATAGAAAGAAGAAAGTTGTATGAAAAGGTCAGAGTCTAATTTTGTGACCATATATTTGCTCTTTATTCCCACAGTGAAAATGTCTAATTTTCAAAAGAGCAAACCAATAATTACTTATTATGAAAGTATTTTAGTCAATACCTAATTTCTTAGTATTGATTACTATTTAGACCTTCAAAAGGTACTCTATAGCACCAACCATATTCTTCTTACCTGTGCTTGTAAGCATTTCAGATATTGACTAAAAGCAGTGGGTTAAAATGCCAAACACTGGATTCATTATAATACAAATAATTTTTTTTAATCCATCTCAAAAATAAAATTTAATTAGCAAGTAATTTAAACACTGGATAATTAGATATGTTATTTTAAAAATGCAGATTTCTGTTACAAAAATACATTTAACTCTTGACTTGGTTAGACAGTGTGAATTCTGATTTCTCTTTCAGGGGTATATGACAGGAGGGGGAAATTGCATGAGGCATTTTTTGTTGGTTTTTAGAGGGTTTTTATTTGTTTGGTTTGCGGGGCAGGGCGTCGTTGGTTGTTTTTCCCTTAGGTGGTAAGATATTTGGCTTTTTAATGCCAAATTTTCAAAAAATTATAAAGTCATTTGATTAAGAGGGTCCTTCAGTGTTTCATTTTATAGTAGAAACATTATTCAACATGAAACTCACCTGTAATTCACTAGGTTGTGTGGTAGATATTCAGAAATCTAAGATCACAAACTCAGCTCAGTGAATGTACCTGAACATTCAAGGAAATAAGAAATCTTCAGGTTGAATTTTTCTTTGAATTTGTGTCTCTCTTGTGTAAATATTGGGCTGTATACTCTGCATGAACCCTTGGCAAACCAATTTGATGAAGAAATTCAGATAGATATGAGAATAGCTTTGTAATTATTTCTTTTGAATATTGACCTCAAATAGTGGACAGATACATTAAAAAAAAAAAAAATAAAAACAAAAACATACAAATTGTTCTTTAAATGTTAAAGGATGAAGTGAATTAGTTTGAATATCAAGACTTCTCACAGAATCATTGTCACCCTATTTTCAAAGTTGAACCATGTCCATTGCCTGGTCTTTTCTGGATGCTTTTTGAGGCTTGAGTCTACTTACTATTGTGATAGACAAAACCCCAGAAAGACTATTATCTCAGTTGGAGGAGTGGGGAAAGCACTTGGGTTATACACATGTATGCATCTCAGTAAACAGTTTAAAAATGCCTGTCTCCTCAATTTTATCTTCCTCAATTCCCTTGTTGATACTGAAGCTATGAAAAGAATGTCTTTCGAGTATGTTCCCCAGATGAGAAATTTCCAGAGCAAGTATGCATCTTCCCTCTCTGTGCAATAGTGCCAAAAGTTTAAACTTGGAATATGAAAAGGAATAAATGTTCAGAAATATGTGGAGTTTACATAAAAACACTAAATTGTTTGAAGTTTTTATTTTCTTCAATCAATAGACAAAAGTGTTCTGGTATTTTAAAATATCTTTCAGTCATTATAAACAATTATTGAAATTTTTTTCCTCTGCCAAGTGCTTGTAAATTTGTTTGTACCTACAGATATAATTAGCAGCACTAGTCAGTAATTCTGTTTTGAACACTGTGTGTAGCCATGAATTCTATCCCAAGCAAAAGTTAGTAAGATGTATACTTTAGCAGGAGACATGAAAAAACATCAGTCTCCATTTCCTAAGAACCGAGAAGAAAAAACAAAGACTGAAGATCAAGTGTCTATTTCTAACTGAAAATTATGTATGTATCTTACTTAGTTTTATGTTCTTTTTCTGAAATTCTTCTAGAAATGCAGAGTACACAGGTAACTGTGAATTCCTAAGTTTCAAAAGGTGCCATAAATTTAAAAGATATGTGTTCTTATTGTTTGTCTGTCTTTACATAAAGTCAGCAGGACAGGTGTTACATCAACTCCTCAAAAGTCAATTTCTGGGGTATAAACAAATACTTCTTTCTACAAATATGAGCACATACAAACATGACATAATTACAGGTGATACTTTACAACATCTTGCATTGAAGCATGATATGGTTTGAAGCTGGCTCCCTGCCAAGTCTCCAAACCTTATCACAAGAAGTCGTCCCCCCCCCCCCAAAACCTCAGGGAGAAGAGGGAGAAAAGACAACTAAGAAAACCCGAAACGAGAGAGAGACAGCTAAAGTGATATATATATATAAATATATTTACACCTATTTTACAGTTATATACAATTGAAATATATGTACAATTTCACAGCGGAAAGGGAAGGGGGAAGGGAAAAGGAACAATACCAAAATTATATATATATATATATATATATATATATATATATATATATATATATATATATATCCCAATCAGTAGCCTGAGATCTAGTAACTAAAGAGTTAGCAAAGAAATATCCCACCTCTCTCCTTGGGACAACCGAGAGTCACTCCGGGATGATCGCCGGCAACCTCCGCCTCCCAAGGTCGACAAGGCCTTACCAGGCCTCGCTCCCCATCACAACAGACTCAACGGCGGGGAACCTGCACCTCCAAGCTGCCGGAAGGAAAGAGGACGAAGGCCTTCCCTCCTTTCTTCTTATAGTCTGGTTTACATAAAAATCATAGGGAATACTGGGTAAATCTAGACCCTTCCTTGGTTACAAACTGGTCACCAAGGAAGGCCTAGTCCAAACTACCACAAAGCAGAATACGAAGTCCTATCTTTTCCATTATTTTAGTGATATTTGTGCTTTATGAAACATGCCAGCCTGCCTGCATATCTTTATCCAGAGAAACTGTATGAAGGTGGTAGACAGAGTAAGGCACTGGCTATGCACAGGCTATGAATGTAGAGGAACAGATGTACTCATACAAGATGCGTTTAAGACTCCTTCTGCAGCTAATCAATAGCTTTGAAGAGTCTACAACGAAGCTTGCCAACTGTGCTGATGGTATAGTTGTACCTTTTAACACCGATATATAAACAGGATACTAAATCAACAAGCAATTCATAAAGCTACTAAAAAGTAACAAGTTATGGACAGTGCTAAGTAGGTCTTGAAACATAGTCACAGTGTGTCTGTCCTCTTCTTTTTAATTATTCAGCCTATTTTAACTATTGAGCCTATCTCAACCATTGAAGTTAGGTCCTCTCTTTAGCCAGAAAACACAGGTATTTTTTTATTTTAAAAAATAGGAACCTCTGGTCCTATAAATTTACAGAATTACAAATAAACCCAAAGATGAGGTCTGGGGACAATGTGCTGTGCATAGGGGAAGGAACATCTGATTTAAAAGCTGAAGGCAGTCTTTCCATTTATTTTATGTTAGATCTTTTAACAATGATTTTACTAATTTTTCCTGAATTAGAGGTCTACAAACATGCCTTTTGTGACTGAACAGTCTTCATCAGACAGAGTGAAAGACAGAGTATGGGGAAAACAGCTTTTACATGAGGAATGGGTCAGACAGTTAAACAAAAGCACAAGAAAGCAACTCAAGCTCATCATCAACTGTACTACAGATCAAAAAGAGTAAAAATTGGGGTCTGCTTGTCTACCACTGGGCAGAAAAAACTCCACAGTTCAGTCTTATTCATCATTTTTCACACTGCCTCTCTAGTGAAGGAAATCAAGAGTTTTCACTAGGTATCATGGGGAGCTGAAGAATGCAATAAAAACATTGACATTAACTGCAAAGGTTAATTAAAAATTTCTTCAACAGTAATGCTGAGAGTAAAGTAAAAGGAGTGCAAACAAATTTCTTCTCTAGTTTTCAGCAGCTTTACAAATATGTGTCATGCTATAAAATGTTCCACACAGTCACAGCCAGTCAGGGAAAATTCCACATAAATGTAGCAGGTATTTTTATTACTGGTGAATGAGCACCACTATTGAGTTTTGTGAGATGCTCATACCTTGTCAAGAGTTCATGAAAGGACTCCAAATTCACAAAGTGAACTGGCCAAGTTAGAAGTACATTCCAAGTGTCTCTGGTTGCAAAGAGACTATATATATACGATATATCTATATATGTCATATATATCACAGACAGTAGGACTAGGAGATCACTATAGGCCCCTTCACACTGAACTATTCCCTTCTATTCTACTCCAACCTATTCTATTTTATTATACTCTTTTATTAACTAGTAATTACAGCATAAACTTACACAAACAGGATCTTCACAAACACCATTTTACTCCTTTTTCTCTTTTTTTTTTTCCCCAGTGCAATCTGGGCAGCTAAATCAGATGATGTTTGTATCTGGTGTACAGAAATCAAAAGAAGGAAAAGAAAAATTAAGTTTGCAAATTAAAGAAAAAAATATTAAGACACTATGTATTACAGATGGATAGACCGGTTCAGTGTTGTATTCATTAGCAGCAAGAACTGATGAAACCCAATGGAAAACAGAAAAACTCAGTGAAATAAAGGTAATGGATAAAACTCAGATACAGATGAAAAGGTCAGCCACCCCTCAATATAAACAAATTTTGGCTCATCTATCTCTCTCTGGCTGCACAGCTTTCTTCTACAGTTATATATACTTTTTTCCCTCAATGTTTATATATAAAAAATCTGGCTGAAAAAGGATAAGTTATCCCTTGTGTTATGTATCTGAATCCTCCTCCTCCCCACCATGCTCCCAGTCATTAGTCACATATCTTGAATTATAAGACAGACTAATTGTCAGAACCACTGACTCAAGAGTTTGGGTTGAAAGGGAAGTTAATCATCTTATTCCAATCCCTGTCATGGGCAGGGACATTTTCTGCTAGATCAGGTTGCTCAAAGACCCATCCAAGCTGGCATTGACACTTCCAGGGGTGGGGAACCCACAGCTTCTCTGGGCAACCTTTACCAGGGCTCCACCACACTCCCAGTAAAGAATTTTGTCCTAATATCTAACATAAACCTGTCCTCTTTCAGTTCGAAGGCATCACTCTTCATCCTATCTCTCTATGCCCTTGTCAAAATTCCCTCTCCAGCTCTTTTGTAGCCCAGTCTTTAGGTACTGGAAGGGGCTCTAAGATATCCCCAGAGCTTTCTCTTCTCCAAGCTGAACAGCCCCAGCTCTCTCAGCCTGTCTCCATAGCAGAAGTGCTCCAGCCCTGTGATCATCTTTGTGACTCTCCTCTGTGCTCACTTCAACAGGTCTAAGTCCTTCTTATATTGGAGGCACCAGAGATCCAAGTTCTCCAGGTGAGATCTTACCAGAGTGGAGTAGAGGGACAGAATCACCTCCCTGAACCTGCTGCCGATGCTGCTTTTGACACAACCCAGAAGACAGTTGGTTTTCCAGGCTGCAAACACACACTGCCAGCTCACATTGAGCTTCTCATCCACCAACACCCCAAAGTCACTCATTTCAGAGCTGCTGTCAATCCGTTCTCCACCCAACCTGTATTTGTGCTTGAGGTTGCTGTGACTGAGTGCAGACCTTGCTCTTGGCCTTATTAAACTCCACAATGTTCACATAGGCCCCTCAAACCTGTCCTGTTCCCTCTGGATGACATGTCTTCCCTCTAGCATGTGACCACAACACACAGCTTGGTTTTGTCAGCAAACCTGCTGAGTGTGTACTCAATCTCACTGTCCTTGTCTCTAACAAAGACATTAAACAGCACTGGTCTCAATACCAACCCCTGGGGAACACCACTTGACACTGGGCCCCACTTGGACATCAACCCATTGACCACAACACTTTGAGTGTGACCAGCCAGTCAATTCCCCATCCACTGAGTGGTCCATCTGTCAAATCCATGCCTTTCCAGATTAAAGACAAGGATGTTGTGTGGGACAGTGTCAAATGCTTTGCATGAGTTCAGGTAGTTGACATCAGTCACTCTTTATTCAGCAACCACTGCTGTGACCCCATCATAGAATTTGTCACCAAATTTGTGAGGAGTGATTTGCCCTTAGTGAAACTATGTTGGCTGTCACTAATCAACTCCTCATTTTCCATATGCCTTGGCATAACTTCCCAGAGGATCTTTTCCGTGATCTTGCCGCCTGTGTACAGAGGTAAGACTGACTGTCCTGTAGTTCCCAAGTTTTCCTTATTTTCCTTTTTTAAGATGGGGTCATGCTTTCCCTTTTGGGGAAGTCTAATTGTCCAGCCTGGTCCCTGCAGCTCACTCCCTTGCTTGAAAAAAACAATGTCCTAGGAAGAAATGCTGATTTGTGGTTTACTTGTGTCTTGAGGCTGAGTTTGCCTGAGGTCTACTAAATATTAAATTTAGCTATCAGTGGAGGCTCAACAAGCCCTCTTCACCTCCTTACAGCTGCCTACTGAATCTGTAGAGACTAAACGATCTCTCCTTCTGGTTTCTTTGAAAACAGCTGAGGTATTCAAATGTCATTATGGAAGGGAGGGGGGTTCCTTGGTGGTCTAGTGGTTAGGATGCGGCGCTCTCACCGCCGCGGCCCGGGTTTGATTCCTGGTCAGGGAAACTCCCCCGGGCAGATGGAGCTCGTCAGCCCTGTAAGGCCATCCATCTAAGAGAAGGTCACTCTAAACAAACCTGCATCCTGAGGACCTCGCTGCCACCGTCCAAGCTCACTCGGCCCCAGCAGATGAACTTTAGGATTAAAGGGTGGGCTCAGTTCAGCACACACTGTGTCTCACCTAAAAAATCCACTGCACAGGCTCAAAGGGTAAAGACCTTTCCCAAATCTTCGTTCGTGAAGACTGGCTATGAAGACAGAAGGGAAAACATGGGAGAAACTGAGACATGAAATGCTACTGTATAAGCTTTGGTCCCTAAAGAACAGTATAAGTGATATTTCCTGATTTTCACCTTTTTTGATAGATTTATTTTATAAACTTTTTAACATGATAACCATCATGCAGGTTTGAATTCTAGATTTCATTATAGTATCCCAATATCAGTTGTGATCAGATAAGAATGTAAATATAATACAACCACTATATGATTTTTTTTTAACATGTATAATTTAATTACATGAGTCTAAATCTGGCGAGGAAATAGACACAATCCTCCACATTTGGGGATTCAGCTCTGACACTCTTGGTGGATTCAGATGTATGAAATTAGTGAAATGAAAGGAAAATATGTGTGTGAGAAAGCTGGTGTCTTTTTTGACAATGTCTTATCTCAGATGGAAGAATTTACTGCAGTGGTTGGAATCTTTGATACATATCAAGAGCAAATGACTGAGGAGTCTCCTTGAACACAGTGCCCAGCCTGAATGTGGGAATCAGTGGTTGAACTCCAGCCAAAACAGAGACCCAAAACTAAGTCTTATTTGTGCAATAATTACAATGAAATATTATTAACTACCACGCTTTTAACACATTTTGTTAAATCCAGTTCTCTGATATTTTGTATCTACGTTATTACAGCTCCAGAGGTGCAATATATGTGAGTCAGTAATGTGCCCCTGTTGCAAAGAAGGCTGATGGTATACTGGGCTGCATGAGGCAAAGCATCACCAGCAGATTGAGGAAGGTGATCCTTCCTGTCTGCTCAGCACGGGCTAGGCCACATCTGGAGTGTTGGATTCAGTTCTGGGCTTCCCAGTAAAAGAGAGGCATGGGAATACTTGTTAGAGTCCGATGAAGGGCCACCAAGATGATTGAGGGATGTAGCATCTCTTTTGTGAGGAGAGAGTGAGAGAGCTGTGACTGTTCAACCAGGATAACAGAAGGCTCAGGGATATCCTACCCATGCATCTGAACACTGGAGGGGAAGGATGGAGCCAGGTGGTGGTTTCAGTAGTTCCCAGTGACAGGACCAGAAGCAATGGGTTCACGCGGAAACTCTGGAGACTCCATATGATCATCAGCAAACACTTTTTCCCAGCAAAGACAACCAAGCACTGGCGCAGGTTCCTCAGAGAGGTTATGTAGTCTCTATCTTTGTAGATATACAAAAGCCATTCAGCCACGGTCCTGGGCAACTGGCTGTAGGTGCCCCTGTTTGAGCAAGGAGATTTGGCAAGAATACCTCCAGAGTTATCTGTAAGTCCCAAATATGTTGTGATTCCGTGGTTCTGTGAAAGGTGGTTATTAACACTCACTTGCAATCATCCAACAAAAAAATAACTTGGGGGGAACTCAATAGCTTTTTGCTCTAGAAGAGCAGGTGGAAAAGCAAGGAACTTGCAGAAAAATACTGAACTTGCTTTAATTTATGATGCCAACTTAGATGTCTCTTCCAGTTAATGGTCCATCAAGTAACTTTTCAAACCATAATTTTATCTAAAAAGACAAGACAGTACCATAGAATCATAGAATATATTGAATTGGAAGGGATCCATCAGGGTCATCGAGTCCAACTCATAGGCCTGAGCAGGACACCCCAAAAATCACATCATGTGCTTGAGAGTCCAAATGCTTCTTGAACTCTGTCAGGCTTGGTGCTATGGTCATTTCCCTGGGAAACCTGTTCCCGTGCTCAACCACCCTCTCAGTGAAAATCTTTTTTCTGATAGCCAAACTAAGCCAACCTAGACCTCCCCAGACTCATCTTCATGTCATTTCCTCAAATCCTGTTACTGGTCACAAGAGTGAAGAGAACTGTGCATGCCCTTCCACTTCCTGTCATGACAATGTTGAGACACAATGAGGTCTTCCCTCAGTCTGCTCTTCTCCAGGCTGAACAAACCAAGTGCTCTCAGTCACTCCTCATACAGTTTTCTCTTCAGGCCTTTCACCATCCTCATTGCCCTCCTTTGGACACTCTCCAGTTGTTTAATGGGTCTTTTATATCGTGGTGCCAAAACTGCACACAGGACTCAAGCTTAGGCTGCCCCAGTGCAGAACAGAGCAGGACAATCACCTTTCTCGATTGGTTGATGATGCTGTGCCTGACGCCCCCCAGGGCACAGTTGGCCCTCCTGGCTGCCAGGGCACTGCTGACTCATATTCAACTTGCCATCGACCAGGACCCCCAGATCCCTTTCTATGGTACTGCTCTCCAGCCTCTCATTCCCAGTCTATACACAGATCTAGGTTTGCCCCAACCCAGGTGCAGAATCCAACACTTACGCTTGTTAAACTTCATAGGGTTGGTGATTACCCAGCTCTCTAAGTTGTCAGGGTCTCTCTGCAGGACCTCTCTGATTGACAGCTTCTCCCACTTTAGTGTCATTGGCAATCTTAGTATTCCTTTGAGTTCTGCGTCCAAGTCATTAATGAAGATGTTGAAGAGCACAGGACCTAAGATAGGACCCTGCAGAACCCCACTAGCAACCAGTCACCAGCCTGATGTCACCCTATTCGCTGTAAATCCTTTTGCCCAACCTATGAGCCAGTTTTTCACCCATTATATATAACGCAGTTATTCAGCTGCATGCTGAACATTTGTCCTAAGGGATACTGTGAGAGAGAGTATCAACCCTGAGACTAGCTCAGTTGGTTAGAGCATGGTACTGATGATGCTGTGAGTACTGATGGTTGTGAGTTCAATCCCTATACAGGCCATTCACTTTGGGCTCAATGGTCCCTGTGAGTCAGAAGATTCTGTGATAGTAAGGTGTGTGACAGTTAGTTCTTCAGCTCTTATTTCAACAAGTCAAATACTGTACATAAGGTAGAAGACTATCATCGTGTAATTACTGGGTCTCCAAAGGCCACAGTGGTGAAAAAACAATCCCTTTTGTGAGAAACGTATATTTAAAAATACACTTCATAGAAAATATATACACCTCATGAGAAGAAATTTAATGCACAGCAACAAACCTGATACCTCATACAAATAAACCAAATAATTCTAAATGTTTCTTCTTATGTGTCAACAAAATAGAAAGTCATGTTACCAAACTAATTTTAATTTTCCTAAGTATACTTTTATATTTTGACATGCTACCTCGTTCTCTTCCTCAGATATTTATTATATATTTTATTTTCTATTATATATTTTATTTTCTATTATATATTTTATATTATATATTTTTATTACATATTTTTTATTTTATAGGCCTGATTGATTGCATTATATGCAGAACACAAGTAAAGTTTCACAAATATTCAAAGAGTTTTTTCTTATAAAATGTCACCCACAATTGCAGAGGCATTTGTATTATTTTCTCAGATTGCCATGGTTCTTTCAATTATAGCTCTTACGAATTTATGTGTCTCATTATAAAGTCACTCAGATGGAGTTTAGGGATTTTGAACCATAGTCATTAGTTATTTCTTCACAGGAGAACAACTGTGACCTAAAAATGCAAGCTGTAAATAATAATTTTATTTTTAATATATATTCAATATTTTACTTACAAGCAATACTTCTACTTATCTATTAACCAGTCTCCTTGAATCTGACCATCTTAAAAATATTGACCTACTCCTTATTGTCAAAGTCTGAATAAATCATGACCTGATCCTGGAAATTTGGCAAGTACATCAATGATTTTATATCTGCAATCATGCATCAACTACATGTTGAGGGAATGAAAAAATTTTTGATTTCTTTACCTTGCCTCATTAGTCATCATTAGATGCATGCATTGCCAAGTGCATGCAGTCTGCAGCTCCCATGACAATTAGGAATCCAACAATCTCATAAAATTCATTAATTACTTGCTGCAGCAACGATTATCTTGTGCAAAAGCTAATAAGATCATTATCTCTGCTGAAAAGCACATTTATAAATCACTGCCAGGGAGAATATTAACTTACAGTCTGTTAGAAGATCCTGTTGAAGCAACAATTAATGTAGGGGTAACATTCCAAGTGTTACAAGCACTCTGTCAATCCTAAAATCAAGGCACAGAAGGCAGCAACAGTCATTTTGCCAAGTCTGTGTCCACAGATGTTTTTCAATTAGCTGTCAGAAAATGCTGCATGCTCAAAAGTCACCTGGTAAACTGAGTTATACGGATTTGTTATTTTCTTTAAACTCATAGAACAAACCTTTGTATTTTAATTTGTGACCTAGGGTCGTAAGTTATCGAAAAGTTAAAGGTTACATTTCAAGTTGCAAGTCAAAAGGGTTATAATTAATTATTATTTGCAAACTGAAGAACTTCCAGCCTGTATAGTTAATTTTTATGTATACTGTGCAAGTCAATTTGTAAGCGCAGTGTTCAGTGAAATCAATCAATATCTTTTCCTTCTTGCAAGTCGTATCATAGAATCTTACAATCATAGAATGCTAAGAGGTTGGAATGAACCTTAAAGATTATCTAGTCCCAACCCTCCCTGCCACTAGACCAGATTGCTCAAGGCTTTATCCAACCTGGCTTTGAACACTGCCAAGGTTAGGGAATCCATAGCCTTGCTGGACCACCTGTTCCAGCGTCTAACCCTCCTCACAGTGAAAAATTTCTTCCTAATATGTAACCTGAATTTCTTCTCTTTCAATTTGTACCATTATTTCTTGTCCTGTCACTACAGTCCCTATCCTGCTTCCTGCAGGCCCCCTTCAGATACTGGAAGTTTGCTATGAGGGCTCCATACAACCTTCACCAGGCTGAACAGAAAACTCTCTCAGCCTGTTTTCTTTGCGGGGGAGGTGCTTCAGTCCTCTTACCAACTTCTTGGCCCTCCTCTGGACTTGCTCCAACAATTCCATGTCTTTATGTTGGGGGCACCAGAACTGTACCCAGTACTCCAGGTGGGGTCTCACAAGAACAGAGTAGAGGGGGGGAATCTCGTCCCCCACCTGCCGGCCACACTCCTTTGGATGCAGCCCAGGACATGTTTGGCTTTCTGGGCTGCGAGCACACACTCCAGATCATGTTGAGTTTTTCATCAACCATCACACCCAGGTCTTTCTGCAAAGAGCTGCTCTCAGTCACTTCTCCAGCCAACCTGTAGGTGTGTCTGGGATTGCCACAACACAGGTGTAGGACCTTGCACTTTGCTTTGTTGAATTTCATGATGTTGGCACAGGCCTGGCTCTCAAGCCTGTCCAGGTCCCTGTGGATGACATCTGTTCTCTCCAGTGTGTGACTGCACCACTCAGCTTAGGGTCATCAGCAAACTTGCTGAGGGTGCCCTTGATCCCACTGTCCATGTCACTGACTAAGCTGTTGAACAGTATCAGCCCCAGTACAGACCCCTGAGAGACACCACTCGCCACTGGTCTCCATATGGACAGTGAGCTGTTGACCACAACTCTTTGCATGCAATGTTGCATCATATGCCATCATTGCATCAATTCCAGTGAGAAGTACATTTTACTAATTGCAGAAATTAGAGGAAAGTATTTAATCAACAAATATTAATATTAATAATTGCAGTATCAATCAAAACACCTCAGTTATGGTAATTTTTCATATTTATTCTTTTTAATTGCTCGTTTGATAGATTCATCACATACATGTATCAAGCTTTGCTGTTAAGCTTCAGCTAGTAATGGAGTTGGTGTTACTTTTCCCTGAAAGCAAGCAATTTCCCAATGATCATGGGTAAAGATGGGCTTGAGTTGCAGTTCCTATAACTTGAGCTGCAGTTCCTATAACTATTCATGCATGCGAATGATACCTGTTCTTCTTAGTCTCACAGTATCTGTGGAAAAAAAAAATAAAAAGAGGAGTAGAATGTGATTTAACACTGACATAAATATTTGTTTGGAATTAGAGGGGGCAGGTTTTTGTGGGGTAGTTGGTATTTTTTTTATCATTTTGTGGAGCAGTTAGTTTTTTTTCTTTTTTTCGCATTAATCACTGAAGTCTCGTTACAAAGCAAGCAAGCAGACAAAAGGTCAGATCCTAAGAATGATCCTAGTGCAATGAACCTCCATGACACTCTTCTAATTTCCATTTTCTAAAGAGTCACTGCCTCACATATTTCAGCTCATAATTCATGAATAAGATGCATGAAAGTGCTGTCAACTGGTAGTGGGCGGGGAGGGAACGATGGGAGGGGATGCTTTCCTGGACTCTTGGGAAATTCAGCTCATGCTGAAATTCTGAAATATCGAAGTTTGATATTTTCTCTCTTGTTTTTAACCCATCTAGTTTCTGCTAATTCAACTCTGCCTGAGATTGCTTACCACTGAAGCTAATAAAATATTCCAGAAGTCCCACATGTTAAGCCTCAGTAAAATAAACTACAGTGAACAGACTGTCAAATACTTTTTCCTTTTGCTCCTTTCTTGCCCCTCTTTTCTGGGCTGAACAACCAGACAATCCCCAAAATATTTTATCTGAAGTCACCACTTAAAAGTAAACAAGGCAATCACCACGTTAGGTGTTTATTTACAGTCACTTTAGAATGTGGGTTCAAAATGAATGTATCTCTTACAAGTATAATTATCATGTCTTAGCTCAACCAATTGAAAATTTTAAATAAAAAAAAATTAAAAAAATCATATTCAAATATCTGCAATATTGGGGAATTGCTGATTTTTCTCCTTAAAATTAAATAGTATGTGCTTATAAATATATGTATAAGCTATTATCAAGTATACTTAACATTTTTTTACCATTAACATTTATTTCCTTCCTAGTCAACACTAAAAAGAAAAGTCATAAAATAAACTTTCCTCGTGATTCCCATGATTATTTATTTCTCCATGAATTTTGAGAGAGGTCATTTTTATTTGAAAATTAAGGAGTAGGTTACCTAATTCCTTTTTACTTTCATCTGATAGAAGTAATATGGGTGGCTTACAGGGCTTCTTATAAGACAGTTATCTTTTTTCATAAGATAGTTCTTCATTAACACAATATCAGATGTAAATCTATCTGTGCATTCAGTGACAATTTCAGGTTAAATAAAGAAATACTCAATATGATAAGTGGCAATAACTACTATCAGTAACAAGGGAAAGGAGTGATTTATAAACCCTGCTTTTAATATTCTTGTGATACTTAATTCAGCCATCAGTATTCAAATCCAGTTGACATCTGTGGAAGCTCAGAGGGCTCAGCAACTTGCATAAGTACTCAATAAATTACTAAATTGAGCCTAATCCTGCAGACAATGTTATGGGTAAGGGAAAAAAACTAATTACAGTGAGGGTATTTTCAAGTTTATTTACTACATGAGTTCAAAGCAAGATTGTACCACTGATCTCAAACTATAATATAATCAAACTCAAGAAGGAACTATAAGTTTACTTGTAGGTCTGATCTTCTGAAATCCTTTCATGAATTGTGAGTTCAGAAGAGATAATGTACACTTATACACCTCTAAGTGTTTAAAAAAAAAAGTGACACTTTTTCAAAATAAACCTTCATAATTGTGATCAGTGAGCTCAGTGATCAGAGCTAGTTGAATGCAGGGGCAGAGTTAGGTGCTGGTGGCTGAATTAATGATTTACAGGTCTGACTGTGTGTCCCTGTCTGGTTATACTCTGTGTCAAACAAATTCAACCCAGTAGCTTCATGGTGCTTGAGCAGCAAGTGTTCCATCTCGTCTCACAGGCAGTCCCACCAGGTTGAGTCAGGAGTTGTGCAAAGCTTGTCTCAGCTAGAAGTCATCTTTTGCACCTATAAAAATAAAAATAAAATAAAAAGCTTCCAGTGGAACGTGAAGCAACTTGTCGTGGTGCAGTCTGATTATCAAAGAATGTGAACATCAGGTAGTTTTTCTCAGATAATAGAAATTCACATCTACTGTAATAAATGAACTAGACAACTGTAAAGGTTAAAGTACTAGTAGAAGTGGCAGAAAGTATATATGAAATATTTTTGTTTGATATAAAAACAGTAACAGTAAACTGAGAGCCTGATTCAGTTAACCATATGAATAGTCCCACTGCTATCAAAACCAAAAAAACAACAACATAGAAACAAGAATAAAGGCAGGTTTTCTTTTTACTTACCTAGTAGCAGGGCAAAATTCTCTTACTGAAACTACTACCAGTGGCTTCACTTCAAAACTTGAAAGAATAACACCCTTTGGGGAAAAAAACACTAGTCAAAATGGATAATAGATTTTAAAAAGAGATTTTATTTTTTTTTAAGTTCTTGCTAGCAAATCCAATTCCTTACCTAAGGTTGAGTTGTTTGTTGGTTGTTCTTGGGGTTTTTTTAATTACACATAGCTACATTTTTATTCTTCCATACTATTCCCAGTTTTAATGGCATAAATTAAAGATGAACTAGTAATCCTTAAAATACTAGCAGTTTCTTTCAGTCTTTGAAGAATTAAGTTCATAGATTCATTGAATGGTTTGGGTTGGAAGGGACCTTAAAGGATCAGTCAGTTAGTGCCAACCTCCCTGCCATGGGCAGGGCCTCTTTCCACTAGACCAGATTTCAAAGCTCTGTCCTTAAGTGGCCCTTAACACTTCCAGGGGTGGAGTATTCACAGCTTCTCTGGGCAACTTGTGCCAGTTGATTGAGAACACAAACTTAAATATATTTAAAAAAACCCCATGTAAACCTGAGAAATAAAATTTAAATGTAAACAAAAATAACCAGCCAAATTCCATGGCTATTTAGTATAACTTGGAGAGAGAAGAAAACCTCTCTTTTAGGTCACAATATGGAAAAGATCACATCTATTCTACAAGTACTACAAGATTTAACAAATTGAACTAGTTGTTTTTTAAGTGTCTCATTTTATATAGAACAAAAAATGTGCACTATGTGTATGCTGACCAGGCTGAAGTACCTCACACAGTGATAACCAGAATGAACCTCCTAAAGGCACGGCCAAGGCACCTGCCTCCTGACATCCTTCCCACATGTGGCTATGAAAAACTACTGATAAAAATGGAAACCCAATATATTCCCAGGCCACTGGGAGCAGCTTACATTTTTTGCAAGCAGGTTTTGTCTACAGCATTGGCAAGGGTTTCAGAAAAAAAAATGAATTAAACATGAAAATACGTATTCTCAACCAGCAGGCCACCAGAGATTTTGTAACCCATTTTTCAACCCATTTCCCCTGCTTCTAAAAAGCATGAAAGTTATTGCAGTGAAATAGGCAGCAACATTCAAAACAAATCCCTTTACAGACTTTAATCTGAGGAGAAGAGATTCAAGGTCTCTAGCCAGTGGTAGGAGATAATCTGGTAGGGTTGCAAGAAGAAATTTTCTGAGCTGCAAATAAAAGACGAACTCCTGCTGTGGAACATTATAAAAATGCTGAAGATGCTGGAAAGATGCCAGAGCTCCCTGGTGTCTCAGGATGGAGACATGAGGTATGTAACCACTGTCCCTCTGAGAAGCAAAGGAAAACAATTGCGGGATTCAATCAATTCCAGCTACAGTAAGTGCCAGTGGGGACCTTTCGTCTTCAGAACTGTCAGAAAGCACAGCCACTTGTGGCACAGCGAACCCTCCTTTGTTTAGCAAGAGTGACGATGACTTGGGGACAAAATACAGGGAAGAGACACGACAGGTCAGTTACTTCTTTTTTTAGAAATCAACTGCTTAAAGACTGACACTTAGCCCATGTAAAACAATCCTACAGCCAAAGCTGACACACTGTGTCACTATTAACTTTGCTGAGAGCCATTTACCTTAATTTATAGAAAGATGAAGAGGTGTAACACATAACATATTTAGAGAGCTATGCTCAATGAAGGACCCATTTACCATTGTCTAATGCAGGTAAAAGAAAAGTATGTAAAATAAGTGTGCAAAGAAGCAAATTCATATGTACTATGAATTGATCAGAGAATGGAAGCAAGTGCCAAAGAAATTGTAATAGAAACAGTTTACTAGCTGTTTAGATGTTCTGCCCATGTAACTTTGTGCAAGGCAATGAGCCAGAAAAATAAAAAGCATGGAAGTACTAACCTCTAGAAATCTCATCAGATTGATAGCATTAAGACTTTGTGTTCCAAGTGAACTGAAAGAACTGTGGGTTTATTAAAAAAAGAAGTACTGTCAAGATCAGATGAGGCTTACATATGGGAATGAATGGGGTTAGCAGTAGACAT
Source organism: Chiroxiphia lanceolata (assembly GCF_009829145.1). Lineage (NCBI taxonomy): Eukaryota > Metazoa > Chordata > Aves > Passeriformes > Pipridae > Chiroxiphia > Chiroxiphia lanceolata. The sequence goes on along the minus strand of NC_045671.1, from coordinate 51,338,532 downwards.
GTATGCTGGTGAATACAGAGAGATGCTCCATACCTTTATCCTCCCAGAAAACAAATGTGCTCTGATATGTTTCATATCCAGATGAAATAAGTTCTTAAAAAATTTTTAAAAAAAAAACAAAACAAAAAAACAAACAAACAAAAAACCACCAAAAAAACACCAAAAAATAAAAATAAATTAAAAAAAAAAAAAAAAAAAACCAGGAATTGCAATGCTTGCCAATACACACCGTTATTTACCATCATAGTGCTTAAGAAGGACATGCACTAAAATCAGTATGTATCTTCATCATATTACTATGCCAGTAGTAATTAACAATATCTACAGCTCCAGGAAGTGTTTCAGCTCTGTCAGAAATAGCATACAGAAGCAAAAGATGAAATACTAAAATATGCATGAAGTATGCATGAACATGATATGGGAAAGTTTTTATATGAATTTTAAAATCACATTCACGTACAATACTGTAAAATCCATTTAGGCTCAAACACCTCATTGTTTCAGGCCATTGTGGGGTTGCTGTTGAAACCTATTAACTCCACTTGAGCATAAACAGACATTCTCTGGGCAGTTGATTAAAATCCACCCTTTTTTAAGCTTGAAGGGACTTTTGACTGTTTAGTTCCTATGGGAAATATTAAAAGAAATAAATTGAAGAGAAAAATCATAGCATGTCACAACACTTAATAATAGCTGTAAATGGAGTAATTTTAAATAGTTTGCATTAACTTGATGGGATAAATATTCTGAGGTACTCAAGACCCTTAGGGAGAAGTGTCACAAGGATAAGCCATAGTATGAAATTGCTATTTGAGTGCTGAATACCAATTATTTTTTATTTACTGTAATTTACTGTTAAACCTGGCAGTTTACCCAAAAGCAGTTGGTGTATGTTTTAAATGATGCATCAAAGGTTGATATCCAGGAACAACAATAGAAAGAGAAACACCCTCAGACAATGTTTTAGTTGCTTCCATCTACCGCATGACAAAAAATTACAGGGGAAATGTCAGGAGTGAGGCACTGAGAGTGACACAAACACAAACAATTCTGCTTCTGGGAACCTGCAGTTCTGCAAACTAATACAACTCCATAACTTATTTTTGAACAAGTTTATTCTTGGAAAGAGCTGAAGCCCAGATGTAATGGGAGCCCACTCACTCATACTCATTATGTGGTTGTTACATATAGTCAAGAAGATCAATTCTGTCCTTTTTAATAAGTTGCTAAATGAAGCTGGTGAGAAAACAGAATCTGGTCTGGGGAACAATCTTCTGCTTGGGCCTTTTGAGATAAATGCATCTTGGCCTTTTAACACCCTTCTCATGCTGCAGACCAAGCTCTCCTGCTCCTCCAACTTTGGCATAGCTGTTTTGCCCAGTCTTTTGGAGAGCAGACATGTTAATTACACAGTCAAAATTAGGTGCCATAGGGGCCCAACACCATCCATGGTGAGAAACAGGTACCAGCAGAAAGTGAGGAACTGTAGCTCCTGATCATAAGCTGGAAGGAAAATATGTCTTTCTCCATTAATCATGAAGATGAGTCAACAGTTTGACTGTTAATCACCTGATCTGCAGTTGTTTTGGTAATTTGAAGTTAGGTCAGATCAATCTAAAAAGCAATCATGTGCTTCCTTGGTGGAGGCAAGAGAAGAGAACCCAACTTTCAGAAGGCAGGATATTATCTATTTAGAATAGACATATTGCAAATATAACAGCCTATATTTGCAAAATTTCTGCTTGAAGATGTGAGTAATTTATGGCTAAATTACTCCAAACAGAAATTTCTACCCACAAGAAAACAAGCTTTTGATCAGGCACAGGATTTAAGAGTATTGTGAAAATAAGTAATGAGAAATTTTTAGAGCTTTGCTATTCAAATCTCATTAAAGGAATATTATTTCAACTCTCTCTTCCTATCCTTTCAGCAACACTATTGAACCTTTAAGGAACATCTGGACAATGCTCTTAGTCATGTCATTTAGTTTTAGGCAGTCCTGCGAAGAGCAGGGAGTTAGACTCAGTCCTTACGGGTCCTTCCAACTTGAGATTCTGTGAATCTTACATATGGGAGGATGATGCAGATAATGTCCTTTGCGGGTGCAGATCAAAATTATAATATTATTAATTCCCATATTACAAGCTCTCCTTCTGTTTGCGGTCTCAAATTCTTTCTTAAATCCAGTAAGAGTTCCCTGTTGCACAACTCTGTACGCTTATATTCTCTTTGCAGTCAGTGAGCTAATTTTGTCCAACGTTGTTTCTCTGCACTGAAATAGTAAATACTTCCAGAAGTCACACAACACAGATTTTGCATTATGAAAAAAGCATCTTTTACCAGATCCATATTGTCAGTACAAACAACTAGCAAAGCTATCCGTAACGACTGCAATACTCATACAGAAGACCCCAAGAGTCTCACAAGCCTTGTTTCCATACCTCATCACTACATGTCTGAGTCTTCTTTTATTTTACAACTTTTGTGACAACACCATTTTTATGGCAGCTTTTTGTGAGCTGATTTGAAATAGCCAGTGCTAGAAACCAGTGTGATTTTGATTGAAGAACTTTATCTTAACAAGGCCAAGGAGCTCATTGTACATTTTTAAAGAAATGGAAGTTTTGAACTGCTAGCCATGAAGCAAAGTGATGTATAAAGAACCTGATGACTGAGTGAACAAGATGAACCAAACCATCAATCTGTGGTAGTTGCAAACAAGACCACAGATAACAGGGGCTGTCAATCATTGAAACAGGCTGCCCAAAGCAATGGTGGAGTCACTATCCCTGGAGAAATTTAAAAGACTTGTGGATGTGGCACTTGGGGACATGGTAAAGTGGTGTGCTTGTCAGTGTTAGTTGGATCCAATGATCTTATACATCTTTTCCAACCTAAATAGTGATTCTATGTATTACTGAGGTGGAGGGATGGACTGAAGATGCATCTGAAGCACTGTGTTTTGCACTAGCAGAGACCCACATACTGGACAATTCTGGGGAAGGGAGGGCCACTAAGACAGGAGGCTGGAGCCTGGTGACCATGAGTAAAGGCTAAAGGAGCTGGAATAGTTTAGCCTGGAGAACAGAAGGCTTGAGGGCACATATTTGAAGTATTCCACAACCAAAAATGGAATGAGAGAGAAGATGGATCCTTGTCAAAAGTGCACAGGATTCAATAGTCACAAGTTACATCAGAAGGAATTCAAGTTGTACACAAGAAAAAATCTCTTCCCCTTGTGAGTGGCTAAACACTGCAACAGGTTGCCCTGGGTCACTGGAGTGTCCTTTTCCCTGGATATATTCTGAACTGAAAAGAGCCCTGGGACCTTGTATCCACTGTTGAAGCAGAAAAGGAAATTGGACTCAAAAGCTGCCGGTGGTTCCCTTAAAGCTGAATGGTTTTTATTATTATTTACTTCTGTTGTCTTCATTTCACCAAGTTAGAACTTTGTCATACCCCCCTCAACTCCTAATTTGGGTGCTCTCTACCGAACCTTCAAACAGATTGTTCCTGAATACCAAAGCTCACTGAACACTTTGTTGTTGTTGAAGAATTACAAATTAACTCAGTAATGGATGAAGGGTCTATGAACAGCTGAATGTGGTTGCTTCTTGCCAAAGGAAAAAGGGGGGGAGGGGAACCAAAAACTTTTTTACGCAAGCTTAATGCATCATATTTGGATCCATATTCCAGTACAGGAATGGTTCCGTAAATACCACAGACTGCGTTTAATGCGTAAATTGAGGATTATATTTTGAAACATCTTCCATTCTGACACAAGGAGTGATGACTGGGGGAAGGGAAAAAGTCATGTATGTAAATGCAACATGCCACAGAGTCTCTCCTGCCTGCTCATGTCAGAAACCATTCTTCTTTGCAATTTAAACAAAAGATCCTTTAATCCATATAATACCACCTCAGGCACAGGTATCAGACCTTCTTCCCTACATTATTGGTTAGTAATAACTCCTCTGGCCCAACAAATCTTGAATTTCACACACGAGTGAAAAACAGGGAACAAAAGGGTTGGTACCCTTTCTCACAGAAATGGGTGAATGGACTCTTATTTTTGCCAAGGGGAGAACTGCAAGCTTTGTTCTCCTCAATTGCAGCAGGGGCTGTGGTGAAGGCAAGTGGTGTGTGCTCTAAAAGACAATTAAATACGTGTAAAAACTACTCATTATGGGTAAAAGCAAAGACTGACTACTGCCATGCTTTCAAAATTCCAGGACACATATACAAAATCTATTTTAATTTCTATGCTGTGTCTGAAATCCTACCCCTTCCTATGTCTGTCATTCTTTATGAACTTGCTGCAGGGAACTCAAAATTTTAGAGGTTCTAGCTCTTTCATGGGAAGTTGGTTACTCCTGGCTTTAATGTAAGCTTACTCTCGCTATCCTGTAGAGGCATGAAGAAGACAAACATTGCAGCTCTTGCTGTTGGGGCATAACAATAACTTTCTTTGGATTTATCCAGAAAGAACATATGGGGAGATAAGAGTGGCAGCAGATGAATAATGGGCAGAGAGACAAACTAGACTGTTGAAACAAAAGGAAAAGGAAAAGATGAAGACAAAAGTAATGGTAAGTAAATACAGAAATACAGTAGTGGCAGAGGAGTAAAGCCACACGAGAGATCCCACCTCAGGAATAAAAAAAGGAGAAAAGTGAATGGGAAAAAACCAGAAAACTATTCATTCATGGCTGGGCTTCACGAACGAAGATTTGGGAAGGGTTCTACCCATATTTGCTACAAGCACGCTGGTGGCTAAAAAGGCCAGTATGAGATAGACAAGTCCATTTGCAAAAGGCACAGCAGAAAGACTCCTTGGGTGGTATTGGCAAGACATGATTCCTTCTGCATTGTCTTTTCTCCTCAAGAGTGATCCTGTGTGCATTCTCAAAGGAAGCAGCAGTGTTGTAGATAGTGTGTTTCCAGATCTCCTGATTAGAGGCCAGAGTAGACCAGTTATGTTGATCAGTGTGGCCAAGGCTGAGATGTTGTTTCAGGGAAAATTTGTATCTCCACTTCGGGGCTCCTCTCTTGTGGCAGCCGGTGGCAAGTTCACCATAAAGCAAGATCTTAGGGAGGCAGGGGTCCTTCATCCTTGAGATGTGTCCTGCCCAATGCGGCTGTGTTCTCAGCAACATGGCCTCAATACTCATAACTGCTGCCTGTTCTAGAACAGATGTATTAGTCACATAATAAGTTCAGTGCATGTTTAGGGTTGTACTGATGCCTTAAGACCCTTTTAGTTTCTTATTTTTCTAATTTTGTAAGCTTTATAAGTTTTATAAGTAGTAAAAGTAGATTTTAGAAGCAGCAGCCCTTATTCCCTCACCCTGTAGCACAAGTAGCTTATGCATTCCTTAACCCTCTTACCCCATTCCGTGCTCCCCATATCAATTCTATCCCTGAATCCAGTAGAAATGTTTAGTCTTTTGTCAAGGCAGTCCTATGTTGTTTGGAGAACACTCGCACCTTGGCCTGAACAACAGAACAAAGTCAAGAACTGGTGACTGTGTACCCTTTGTGCTCTGAAGATGGCGATGGTGATGAAGAGGTGGTCCCGAAAAGCCCCCAGACCCAATTCCCGGGGGGTGGGCCAGGGGGTGGACTAGAGCAAAGGCAACAGGACGGACAAAACTTGGATTGGTCAGTGTTGGATTGGTCAAGCAAATGTAACATCTCAGGCACAGCTGGCTCGCGCATCCTGTAACATTTATGCCTTGGCACAAAGCAAACCCTTTCCTTATCTCACCCTCAATTAACTGCTCCTGGGTTTTTTTTCTTTAGCATCAGCTGGGCAGGCATCATACAGAGACAGCATTGATGGAAGTGTTCTAAGTCGTAAGTAGTGTCAGTAAATGACCCATGATTTGGATCCATATAACAGAGTAGACAGCACTATGGCTCTGTAAACACTGATCTTTGTACTTTTCTTCAGGTGTTTATTTTGCCAGACTTTTATAGAGTTTTCCAAAAGCTCTATATGCCTTTGCTAACCTGTTGTCTATCTCTTCATCAATCTTACCATCCGAGGAGATGAGGCTACCCAGGTAATTAAACTGTTGGACTGATTTGAGCACTAATTGGCCAATGGTGATCTGGGGATGATGGAAGACTTCCTGAGGTGCAGGTTGATAGAGAACTTCCGTCTTCTTTAAGCTGACTTCCAGCCCAAAGAGCTCAGCAGCCTCTGCAAAGCAGGAGTTTAACACTGCAGAGCTCCTTCTGTGTGGGCAACGAGGGCATCGCTGTCAGCATAAAGCAGCTCCTGGACAAGATGGTTTAAGGTCTTAGTGTGGGCCTTCGGTCGCCTTAGGTTGAATAGGTTTCCATCAGTACGATATCGAACGTAGGTACCGTCCTGATCATCGAGGTCTGCTGTGGCCCTTTGGAGCACCGTGCTGAAAAAGATTGTGAATAGGGTTGGTGCAAGAACGCAGCCTTGTTTCACACCATTAGTTATTAGAAAGGGCTCAGAAAGTGCATCACCATATCTGACTTGGCTGCGCTGATCCTCATGAAGTGAGATAATCATTTTAAGGAACTTGGGGGGACATCCTAAATGTTCCAAAATCTGCCATAGACCTTTTCTGGTCACAGTATCGAAAGCCTTGGTGAGATCAACAAAGGTTACACAGAGACCTTTGTTCTGTTCCCTACACTTTTCTTGCAGTTGTCTGAGAACAAATACCATGTCTTTGGTACTCCTGTTGGTTCTGAAACCACATTGGCTTTCAGGTAGAATTCCTTCTGCTATAGCGAGTATTAGTCTGTTCAAAAGTATTCTTGCCAGGATTTTGCCAGCAATGGAGAGCAGAGTAACACCACGGTAATTTGAGCAGTCTGATTTATCTCCTTTCTTCTTATACGAAGTTGATCATGACTGCGTCGCAAAGGTCTGATGGTAGTTTGCCTAGTTCCCAACAGCACACCACAGACTTGTGAAATTTAGCATGGAGTGCTTGGCCCCCATGTTTCCAGACTTGAGGTGGAATTCCATCAACCCCAGCTGCCTTGCCAGTTTTCACCTGCTGTATGGCCTTAAGAGTTTCTCCCAAAGTGAGGGCAATATCCAATTCCTTCTTCACCGGTTGTTGTGAGATGGACTGAATTGCTGAGTCTTGAACTACATGACTAATACTAAGAAGAGTCTGAAAGTGTTCAGACCATTGATTCAGAATGGAGGTTTTATCTGTCAGAAGCATTTGACCATCTGCACTGAGTAGAGGGCTTTGGGCCTGGTATGTAGGCCCGTATGCTGTTTTCAGGGCCTTATAGAATCCTCTGTAATCACCCATATCTGCACATAATTGAGTTTTTTCTGCTAGATTGATCCACCACTTGTTCTGGATGTCACGGAGTTTCTGTTGGAGCTTGCTGCATGCAAGACAAAAGGCTGCTTTTCTTACATAACAAGAAGGCTGAGCAAGGTGTGCTTGGTAAGCAGTTCTCTTCTTCCTCAACAGCTCCTGGATCTCTTGATTGTTTTCATCAAACCAGTCCTTGTTCTTCATGAGGGAGAACTCTAAGGATTCTTCAGAGGACTGCTGGATGCTGTTTTTAATGTGGTGCCAAAGTGTTTCAGGAGAGGGATCTATAGAATGATTTTCGAGCCTAGTTTGAAGATTTGCCTGGAATCTGTCTCTCACTGTGGCTGCTTGGAGATTGTTAACTTGGAGTCTCCTCCTTGGGATACCACCCCTTTTAGGTTTGAACTTAAGGCTGAAGTTAAGTTTACAGTGCACAGATCGATGATCTGTTTGGCATTCTGCACTAGGCATCACATGGGTATGATAGACTTCATAAACATCTCTCTGTCACACCAAGACATAATCAATGAGGTGCCAATGCTTAGATCTAGGATGCATCCAGGTTGTCTTCAGACTATTTTTCTGCTGAAAGATAGTGTTAGTGATGGTGAGCTGTTGCTCCACATAGAATTCTAGCAGAAGGTGTCCAGTATTGTTGCAGTTTCCAACACCATGCTTACCTAAAACTCCGTTCCAGGCTTTCCAGGCTCCCTTCCAGTTCTTTCCTACTCTGGTGTTGAAATCACCAAGGATAATGATCTTATCATCTGCGGGAATATTTTGGGTAAGGCGGCACAGGTCAGTACAAAATTTATCTTTTTTGGCAGGGTCAGTTTGGGAGTTGGGGCATATATACTAAAGAGGACAACGTGTGTTTGTTGTGTAGTAGAAGGTGTAAGGATATAATATAATCAGAATGACCTGTCAGCAGATTTTCAAGTTTAGGGACAATAGAATTTTTAATCATGAAGCCAACTCCTGAGAGATGACTTTCAGTTCTGAGTTTACCTAATCAAAAAAGTGTATAACCGGCACCATGTTCTCTAAGGCTGCCTTCCTCACGGAGACGAACTTCACTGAGAGTAGCAATGTCGATGTTGAGACGTGGCAGTTCGTGGGCAATTAGGGTAGGATGACCACTGTCCGCAGTATCAAGCATGGTTCTGATGTTCCAGCATGCAAGTGTCAGTTTGGGTACACCTTTGAAGGCAAGTGTATGCCTTTGTTTCTTAGACTTTTTTTGACCGCATCAGAAGATGCCTGTTGGCCATAGTTAACCAACCGGGTGAAGGGTGGAGGTGAGCTTTGGTTAAGCCACCTTTTCTAAGCCCCTCTCCGTGTGGAGCAAGCAGTGCTCTCCTTCAAAAAGGCTGCTTGGTCATTCAGGATGCTGCCGAAAGAGACTGTCATCTCCGGGGACAGTCTCAGGTGACCAATGTCCTGAACCACCTGAATGTCGGGTTGGGTCTGCGGCTTCCAGTGCACCTCATCACCTGCCATTTCATCCCTCGCCTATCGCTACAGGGTTTTACAAATGTGGATATCACCCTCGAGCCTGAGCAATGGATTTTTTAGGTGAGAGGCAGCATGCACGGAATTGGACCCACCCTTTGATCCTGAGGTTCATCTGCCAGGACAGAGCGAGCTTGGACAGTGGCTGTGAGGTTCTCAGGATGTAGGTTTAATTAGAGTGACCTTCTCTTATATGGATGGCCTTACAGGGCTAAGCGAGCTCTGTCTGCCTGGGTTTGGAATTAGAGTTGTCCTTCTCCTAGGATGACTTGCCTGAAGGCTAGTGAGCCCATCCTGCCGACCTCAGGAATAAAAAAAAGGAGAAAAGTGAATAGGGAAAAAGCAGAAAACTATACTATAGCAGGAAAAATATGTAGAGACTGAAATGTCCTAAGGGACAGTGTAGACAGTAAACGCTACATCTAAAAGAAGAGAAAACGGTGAAAAAAACATGTCAGCATTCATTGAAAAGAAAGTCAGGCTGACAGGTAAATGAATTATTGATCTTTGTTAGCTTTAAAATAAAAATAACACAGGCACCAAGACACATATCCTTCTCCCTTTCCATGTCCAGACTGGGACTGGCAGCATGAAGCTGTATAAATACAAGATGAATCGCAGCCTCTTTCTCTGATGAGCTTTCTGATTAAGTAATGTGAAAGAAGCATAACTTGACAGAATTGTGGTTAGCAATAAAATAGTATCTGTTCTCCTGCCTTCTTCTGTAGTGTCCGCATACACGTCCATCTCTGCATATTTAACACTATTGCTAAAAACTGTATTGAAGCTTCATCCTCATATTGAGGTATTTCTTGTACCATTTCTCCTTGTCTTCTGAGCACTTATAAACCCAGTAGCCAGTTGCAGTTCTTGTGCAAGGACCTGCTCAGCAAGGTCTTGCTGTTAGAGAAATTCTTTCTGGGTAAAAACTATCTCACCACCCTTCCAGCTCATGTATTTCAGTAACTCAAAGGCAGCATTTTTAAATTTTCTGAGATCCAAAATCATTCTGCCTATACAGGTGACATCCAGAACCTTAATTAGGCCAAGTATCAACCCAATGCTGTAATTCCTCCTATGTTTCATCTTCTATGACAGTGTCTAACCCAGCACAATCTCCGTGTTACTTCTTATCTGCCTTTTAAAATATTGTTTTGTTGGTTTTTCCATACAAAATGGAGGGTATCAGTTCAAACCCTAACCAAGGACTTTCATGATATATGCTCCTTATCTTTTATCTGGCTCACAGGTGGCAACTTTTCTTATAAACGCTGTCCTTTATTGAACTCAAATAGCAATAAAAAATTGACTGTGCTCAATATATCTTAATATTTAGGTTGATATCTAGTTAATAAATTATGGAGAGATTCCATTACAAGAACATCAAAAGAAACAGTTATCTTTGCAACAGAACTGTGCTATAAACAGTTGTACTAAATTAAAATTGACAGGGTAACTTGTTTGGAAAGTGTTTGCTCAGAAAAGCAATCATCAACTTGTTCCTCTATCTTGCAGGAGCCATCTGGGATTTCCTTTAGATGAGGCTCGATAACAGTACAGCTTCAGAACACACGTAAACCAAAGTAACAACAGTAGGAACAGTGTCTGGAAACACAGTCAAATAAATGCATGCAAATCATGAAATGGGAAAGGTAAATACAATAAACCCTCTAACATACCAGAAGCAGCTAATCAAGTAAATGAGAACAGCATGTGTAGGCAGGAATATGAAACACTTGAGTTCTAAGTAAATGATTCATGCTCTAAGCTTACTGTTGTTGACACATAAATAGAAGCACGATTATTACATATTTTCTGAAAAATTCACCTAGATCTTTGTGGTCTAGCTACGCAACTGCTATTGATCATAAATGCCAAACACAGAGGCAAGAAGGCTTTACATATATTGAAACATATATGCCTATAAATGTAGGTACCTAAATACAAACATTCCGCTCTTTTCTTCACACTAGTATAAGTTAAGCTGCTACCAAAGGATTAGCTTTTTTGAGGCACAGCATTTAAAAACCAGCAACTAATACCATCCATTTCAGAGAAGAATATTATTAGATATACTACTTTTAAATAAGCAGGGTATCCACTTCCTTAATTGTAGTAAAAATATGTAGTGAGTTTTACTGAAGAGCTACTCCAATATATAAATCCATCAAAAAATTTCAAGTTATTTGGGTCCATTTACCTTACATCATCAAAAGTCATTCTTATAAGCAAGTGAGGGACAACCTTGACCAATCAAGACAAACTCTGGTTTGCTTTTGCATGATACTTTTTCCTGCTGAGAACTTACAAGTTCATTTTGGAAATATAATTGTCTAAATTATCCCAGGCATTCACAATAGGGATAAGTACACAAACTGTACATTGAATCATTCAGCTGAAGATTCAGCAGAAGGAAAGAGAACTGGCCAGACAAGTCCATAAGGAACGACTGAGAAAATGCCATTTGAACAGTGTGAGGAATCAGTTCCTGAAATGTTTGCAGAAAGATTGTGCAGAAAACTAAGTCCCCAGACAGAACAAAAGTATTTTAAACCTTTGTAGGTACTGCCTCTCAACAGAACAGTGTACATTCAAAAACTGCTTGGACAGAACCCTGCCAGCACTGGGCTAGAAGGGCAACTAAAAGTTGTTGTGTGTTTTGGGCTTTGATGCATTCCAGGACTGTTTGCTCAAAAAACAGGTAGGTTTTGTTTCCTTTTGCCTTTATATATTCAAAGGACACAATACACTTTATAAACACGTGTTTCACTTCAAGTGCAGGTCCAGTGCCTTACTACCTTCAGATTGAAGAATTTCTTTCTCATATCCAGCCTAAATTTCCCCTCTTTCAATTTGTACCCATTGCTCCTTGTTCTATCACTACAGTTCCTGACAAAGAGTCCCTCTCCAGCTTCCCTGTAGATCTGCTTCAGTTACTGGAAGGTTGCTATGAGGTCTCCATCTCTTACTTCTCAGTAAGGAGATTTCCATCACACCACATTATTCTGGGTACTTAGCTATTTTGGAAATCCAAGCCCTAGAGGCTTCTTCATATTCTCTAGAATTTCAGTCTCTAAGAATTTTAGTAATTTCTTAACTTAAAAGCAGGACTGTATTGTTATTATTTGAATTACTATAGGCCATTTTAATTCTGCTATGATCTCTTTAATGATAATCTGCAGCAAATGGTTTTGTCATCTCCAGTAAAAACACTTTCTCAATAAAACTGTTCCTTGAACAGGACTGGCACTGGAACAGTCTTTTATGACATCTCCTGTTATCCAAGAAATTTTTTCCTTCAGTCTCAGGCTGTAAGTACTATGAACTAAGGGTTTTACATAAACTCACACACAAACTCCTCTCTTCCACCTAACTTCAGGCTACAAATCCACATATCCAACTCTGTTCTCCTGGTTGAAACTCATAAGAGGCTTGCTTACAAATGGCAAGCAAGGTCTTAACATATTTTGTTTAAAGTGTGTCTGCTGGCATTAATGCTCCTACAAATGTTCTACCAGCTGGCTGGTGGTGGCTTAGCCAGTTCCTCTGTTGAGCAACAGCATGACCTCTAGGCATCAAAGACTATAGCAGCATGAAAGTCTTGCTCTTCACAACAATGAAAGAGGGTGGTGTAGCTCCCAGGGTGCTGGAAAAAGGTAGTACCATAGACCTACACTATTAAGCCATGAGGTACACATCTACCCTCTTGTTAAGATCCAAGACATTAATTAACACTTTAATATTTAATGCATGACATATACTGCAATACACAGTTATGCAGTTATTATCTTTAACTTAATGCGTCACTTCAGGTATCAGCTCTAAGATTTATATAATGTGTCTCACAAAATTTACTTTGGCCTATCTGCTCTGGCAATTTTTAACTCATATTAGTCCTTTTAATACCTTCCTCTACGAAGAAGGTATTACAATTACTTGCTCCTCCCATGGGGTGGGATCTGGGCCCAGAAATGTAGAGCCTAACCCACAAGTCTGACACAACAGGTACTCAGTTCTAGTCCTGGTTTTGGTTAGGGCACATCCCAGGTAGAGCTGAAGTGCAAGGGCATTTTACACGTTTCTGTATTTTCAGCAGGAAAAGGGACCATCTCTAGTATAAACATGAAAAGACCATAACTATGAACAACCCCACTGTTTTCTCTAAAAGTAAAAATAATAGAAGGCCAGAAGTTTTTCATCAGGCAATATAAGAAGGTTTTGTATAAGGGTGAACAAGGTCCACAGTGCCCTATGCAGACAACCTCACCTGCTGCCATGGCAAGGAAGGCAGATTTTAATGGAATCACACTGGTAGAGACAATCCTGGCAATTGTCCCACATTTAACTGCCACCACATCCACGTGCTCAGCTGAGCTGAGCTGGCTGCCTCTTAAAGGTTTTGATCTTGGAAGATACTGGCCCTGCTGTAACATGTGCAGGAGGAAAAATCTGGACTTTAAAGCAGTGGTGTTCACTACATTCAGAGAAATGCAGACACCCTCTTTGACCCCATTGTTATGACTAGAATGAGAGGCATAAGATGAAATTCATAGTAGAGAAGGGGATAGCGTGTTTTCTGACAGTGCTGTGTCATAGGAAGGAACATGCTTCTCAAAAAAATTAGCAGGAAGAGGCCTTTTGTTGTTCCAGTAATAAATGATTAGAAAACACCAAGGTGTGTATTTTTAAGGGTTTTGATTTAATAATAGCATCAAACAAAGTGGATTACTTTTTTTCTGTATAGACTGAAGAAACATGGATGATGGTCTAGGGGACAAAAAAAAGGCTGTAGCTAATGAGGCTCAAAGTACTAAACAGTGCAGATAGCAGCAGAAATAAGGGAGAGAGTCTCAATGAAGGAAAACCTGGCAGACAATAACCTCAGTGTCAGCACGGGGAGGTAACAACCCAATAAAAATAGTATCACAAGCCAAAGCAAGAGCACAGCAAAGATGGTGGACATGGTATCAGCACTATAACTGAAGAGAAAATGACTTTCTATTTATTCCATACTGTCTAAATACAGACACATGTCATGGAGCAGGCATAAAGAACTAAAAAATATATAAATTTGTAAACACACATCTAGATTTGTCACCTTGAGAAGGGTCTTCCCCTTTTGTTATCTTCATATTGTTAGGATGTTCACCCTGTTGTTGGATCAGGAATCATGATAAATTTCCGTCTGAAAGTGTTTGTCCGTAGAAATGGATGCAATTTTTTTTCTAGGTTTGCATTGAAATTGACTTCTTTTTCTCCACCTGTCTAAAATACACTTTCATAAACCTGATCGCAATGCTCATCTAAATATCTTATGAAGGACTCTCTCCTACCAACACATGGAATAAATAAGGTGGACTACAAAGAAGCTGTTAATGATGGCTTTTAATAAGCCACTAAAAAATCATAAACCTCACACTTATTTCTGCCTATGCAGAATGAAACTGAAATCTCAAAGTGAGCCCTTTAGTTACACGGAAACTTACATTTCTGATAGAAGTACCACTGCATATGAAACTAAATGGCAAAGTAAAACACACAAATATACCAGTAAGATAACGAATGGCGTCTGTTAATAGCACTTGAGTGTAGCAGACAGGATAGCGACAAAACATGCTGCAGTAGAAATGCAAGATGAGTTTTAGGAATAACGTACTATTGGAAAAGACCTCTAAGATCATCAAGTACAACCATTAACCAGACCCAGTGTCATCATCTAAAAAAGAAATAATTCAAAGAGAACTTCAAGATACAAATACCTTCTTTCATTTTAAGATCACTGAAAATTTCTTTTGGCTTTTATGTTGCAATTATAGAGAATTGTGAATACCCGATGCTGCATGGTACTTTGTATTTTGATTACTACAGAGGTCAACAGGACTTTTAGGTTGCATTTGTTTATATGTGTCCTTATATCACAGCATTTAAATCCGATGCATTAGCAGAGTATGTATATATAGATATACATATATATAAAATATATATATATACATAATATTATATAGATTATTACACATAATATCAGGATACGTCTTAAATGCACTCAAAATTTTTTATACAGCTCCTGATTTTATGCTTTCTTTATGAAATTTTATGGATACTAGCACACAAAATGAGAAAAAATCTGCGCTGTGTGAAATATACACAATAGCCACCAGATGGCAATAAAACCCCAGTAATGAGCAAAGTTGGGTCCACTCGATGTTCAAATTCACTTTTAATGGTTATTAATTTTTCACAGATACCTCGTACAGACTCTTTATATCTGTGTGTGTATGCAATATCAAATGTACTAGGGATGCTGATTTCTTAAATTCTTAGGTACTTTAGATTTATAACTAATTTACTATTATAGCAATCACATACAGATCCAAGATAAATCGTTAATAAGTTAGGTGTTGAGTTAATGCTGTTAAGTCTTGTTACAAGTTAAGTGCTTTTAAGTTAAGCCATAAGTTGGGTGTTGCCAGGCTGTTTGGTGTTATCCCTTTTGTCCTTATACCTTCTGTCCTTTTGTCTCACCTACCTGCTCCCCTCCACAACACACACATTCCCTCCGTCACAACAGCCTCCACATACGTGGTCCTGCATTTATTTCGGTCTAGATTAATATTGATTTCAGATTTTTGTGTGCTTTTTCTCAGTATATTTTAACTGTTTAGGAAGTAATAGAATGAACTTTGCCAGGAAATCTGTTGTGCTGTTGCCCTTATATCAATCCTGCTTTTGCTAATTTTTTGAGCAACCTTAAAACACTCATTTCATGACAACTTCTTTTTTCATTATTTTCTAATTTCAGAGGCTTCCAGCATAAGTGCTAGCATTGAGACCTACTAAATAAACACTATCATCTGTTTTAACTGCTCTCCTTTAATAACAAAAACATCACTATTTTAATATATATTGTCAGGCAACATATGAGTATTTTTTTTCTCTTTAAAGACAATTGCTTTTTCCCCCATTACTTGTGATACCATCAAACATATTTCATTTTGATTATTTAATGGTTTTGCTCAGGTACATATGCAAGAACCTATTCTTGGTGGGTATGTCAAGGTTTACATAAGAAATTTCCTTCAGATTAAAAATGGGGGGAAAATCCATCTACACAAAAAACCTGATGCTGGTAGGTAGAAAAATCTAGCTTCCTCAGACTCACCCAATTAAGCCAAAATTTCTAGCTATGCTTTATTTTCATGTAAAACTACATATAATCAGGCATAAAAACCAGAACAGTCATGGTAAATGACAATTAATAGCTCTGCAGCTGAGAGATAATGTATATGAATTTTGCCGAAGACCTTGCCCTGGGACTTGTTGTTCTTCAGCAGCTTTTCCAAATAAAATTTCTTAAGCATTTTATCACACAGAGTTAGTTTCCTAACAATTCACTGATGGTTGGGAAGGACATTACACTGAACTACCAAACTGCGCATTACATTAATCAAGCTTGTTCACTTTTCTAATGCTTCATTAATTTAAGCCACTTCTGCTCAGCTAGAGCTTCATGTACTCATGTAACTGAAAAGTGCTGAGGGTGGTTGTTCCCTATCCAATAAAACAAAAAAAATAAAGAAGAAGGGAAATATGGAAAAATGCCAAAGTATCCTGACAACTTAAACACTGAGAGACATGAAACTATTGGATGATTTGGAATTTTTTGTGCTCCTCTGTTTCTTTAGCAGGAAAACAGGACTTTCTCCCTTTGAAACACTTCCTAAGGATCATTTCTGGGGTTGCTGCAACAACTAGTTTTTCAAACTACTTTACTGAAACCACACAAGGCTCATTGACAAACCCAGGAGAGGAACTTGGACTTGAAGGTCTGAGAGTTGTTTGGCCCTAATGAGAGAAAACGTGTCACAGCAACATTAATCATATCTTCCACAATTTAGCTTCTCAACAGTAATAAGGCCCTTAATGTCTCCTTAATCCATCCCTCGTTAATGTTAGTTGCTCTTCTGCTGCCTTCTTTGTGCGACTCTTTCCCAAGAGATATTAATAGCAGTTTCAAAGATAAAAACTACTGACAACTCCATATGTTATACAGTAGCAACATACTTCCTTGACTAATTTATTTAAGTAGAGAAGTTGCAAAAATTGCAAAGTTGTTGTTGAAGGATAAATCAACACCCTCTATCAGTGAAGCATTACATCTTTTGGGACTCCTTCTGTACACCAGTCACAATCAATCCAAGAAATATGTCTGTGTGTCTCCTTTCCAGAGTGCAAGGAATTTCTCTTGGTTAGCAAGTAATATGGGTCATTAAAATGTAACATCTATTTTACTCTTTCAATTGCTATTTTTAACACTTACTCATGTTAGGTGAAAAGGTAGTAGGTATCATATCTGTTATTTAGATTTAGTCAAGGAGGTGACAAATTTAGCATAATGCTATGATGCACATGATGGTTTTCTTAAGGAGTTTCAAATGGGAGGCATGTTAGTTTCTGTCTTCAGTGTGTTGGTGATTTTAAGCACCTTCAGCAGGGCAATGAAACAGTGACTAACAGCCTCAGCAGAGCACCATCTTCAAACTTGCTCAGCTACATTAAATTTCTCAATACAACTTTGCCATCTTGCTGAAAAGGACTTCTTCTGCAATCTTCACAGCATGTAAGATTAACTCATGGGAGACACTTAAACCCATATGTGTTAACAATTTGCCTGCCAAATGAGGTTACCCATTTTTACAGAAACTTTAACGAAAAGAACTTAAGATGAGTCATATATTGATCTGAACATACGACTGCCATTACAAGTTTTGTCACGTAGTATTTCACTTCTTTGAAATGTCCATATTCTGTATTCTACTCTGTTGGTGACTTCCATGAGTCATTCACGACTATGCCTGGAAGAAAGGTTTAGTCTCCTGCAGTAAGAGGAAAGCCTGAAGTATTTCTTCTATTCCTTAGTAGTCATGTCAGTATCACACTCAAAAGTGGGAGTGAAGGAGAAAACACTAATCCTGCTAACTTCAGTGCATCGTTTATCCATATCAGTTTTGCACATATCATCTTGTGACTTCACAAAAATGCCTCTGTACTAGTCATTAACCTCATCCCCTCCCCATTCACCATGCATAACAAGCCTTGTTATACATCTGAGCAGTTAAGGAGATAAGGATGTGCACAAGGATTCTCTGGCAAAAGTCAGACAGCCTTTACTGCTGTCTCAGTGGGTGGAGGAGGACAAAAGGGTTTATTCTTGTCAACTATAAATTCTGACCAAAACCAACAAAGATCCTCATTATGCCCCATTTACATATTAACTTTCACACCCCTTGGAATGCAAATGAGGAAACACAGAAGTCACGTAATACAAATTTGACCACAGTCATCAAACCCCACCTAAAATATGTGATTGTTCCATATTTCTGGTTTTGGGGCAGATAGTCGGGGGAAAACACCTCAATCTGCTCAGGATGGGGTTGACAGACTGTATCTCCTCCGCGTCTCAATGGATGCCTTTAGTTGAGCTTTGAACTTCCAGAGCAGACCCAGGAACATTCACTTATATACATAAATATATATTGTGATTAGATCTTTGTTACTACACTTTTTGTGTGGAAGAATATCACTTGACAAAGCTGATGGTTCCTGGAAAACCAGAGGGAACTCTCATTACCTGTGCCACCTAAATGCCTAGCTCCATAATTGAATCCAGGCACCTCTGCTAGGTCCAAACACAGCATGTATGAAGAAGAAAGCACCCGTGAATGAGATTCATACTCTACGTTACTCTGCATCCACAGCTATTTGTAGTAGCCTACAAACCATCCTGAGGACATAGAGCAGTATTTTCTTGCTGCTGCAAAGCTACTGAGTTGTTGTGGCAGGGAAATGATTTTCCTTGCTTGAGACCCAGAGCCTGGAGAGAGGAAAACTTCAGATAGGTTAAAAAAAGTTCATTTTCTACCATGTCATGTTTCACTATAAGATGAATTGCACACACATTGTGACACACAAATGGAACACTACAAATTTTGCTGCACAGATGACATTTGTTACTATTTTACGTAACTGCCTGGACCCTTTCCTGCTGTTATATGATCCTCATATGAAAAAACCCACACATATTGGAAAAATACCCCAAAACCAAAACAAAAAAACAGTTCTATAAAAACTCCAACAGAACTATAAAAGCTGGTCTCCTGTTTTTTAAAACCAGAATACCTCAGAGGAACTCAGAAGTAATACTGTCAACTACAACAGCCTATAGACATTTGAACTTTCAAATACAGCATGCAGAAGTCCCTTTCAGGGACCATACTGTGCATCACAGTAATGCCTGAACCCCATAAGCACCCCATACACTGCCAGGGGCTGCCTTCTGTGGGGAAAGCACTGCATGATGAAGTGCTGTCATCTGCCAGACATCTGCTATGGCTGGAGCAGAGAAGAGAAGTAGCCTTGCCTTGCAAACTGTCCCTAACAAATCTGACATATGTGTGCCCATGGACACACCTGTCATATGAGCAGAATGTCATCACGGCATAATTGTGATGTGTTTTCAGGTTGTGTCCCATAAGGTTGTGCGGTGGGTTGACCTTGGCTGGACACCAGGTGCCCACCCAGCCGCTCTGTTGCTCCCCTGCTCAGCCAGACAGGAAAGAGAGTAAGATGGAAAAACAATTCATGGGTTAGGATAAGGCAGTTTATTAAAGCAGAAGCAAAGTGGAAGCTTGCATGCCCAAAAGCAAAGCAAAAGATAGCAGGGTTTATTCTCTACTTCCCATGAGCAGTAATGTCTGGACACTTCCAAGAAGCAGGGCTTCAGTAAATGCGACAGTTCCTCAGCAGGCAGCCATTGGAGACAATGAGTGCCTGCCTTCCTCCTCTTTGCCTCAGCTTTTATACCTGAGCTGATGTCACATGGTACAGAACATCCCTTTGGTCAGTTTGGGTCAGCTGGCCTACTTAGGTCCCCTCCCAGGATCTTGCCCTCAGCTGAGGAAGGAATGTTACAGTGCTGATGCTGTGCTCAGCAGTAGCCAAAACACCTGTATGTTATCAGCACCCCTCTAGCTACCGATGCAAAGCACAGCACTGTGAGGGCTACTGTGGAGAAATGAACTCCAGCTCAGCCAGACCCAATACAAGCTGGTAGCCAACAAATGCCCATTTTCTGAATTCTGATCAGCTGGAATAACAAAAAAAAAAAAGGAACTTTTGACAAGGGCACATAGCGATAGGATAAGAGGTGATGGCTTCAAACTGACACAGGGTAGGTTTAGATTAGATATTAGAAAGAAATTCTTCCCTCTGAATGTGATGAGGATATGACACAGGTTGTCCAGAGAAATGTTAGATGCTCCATCCCTGCAAGTGTTCAGGACCAGGTTGGATGGGGCTTGGAGTAACCTGGTCTAGTGGAAGGTTTCCTTATCATGGAAAAGGTGTTGGAACTAGATGATTTTAAAGCTCCCTTCCAACACAAACCATTCTCTCATTCCATGATTCTATGAATAAGAGGAAGACAAAGCTGCTCAAGTCTGGCAAAAAAGAGCCATGCAAAACTTTCTAGTAAACCTCTGAGATGCCTCAAAGACAAGGCAAGAATCGGACAGGGATTTTCTGATGATCACAGTTTTGCCTAAGCTCCATTTTGAATGCCTAAACTCACTCTTTCGTTCAATCTTGGACCACAGTGTTGAAGACAAGCTGCACCAGGGAGTTGACTGTGAGATACACATGCTGCTCACTGGTGAAGGGTTTCTGCCCATAGCTCCCTTTCCTATAACTTTCTCTTGTGTAACATGTTTTGCCCCTGGGTTCCCAGTACAGTTTGTGGCCGCCTGCATTTTGTAGCTTAATGACTCCTATGTGATTTGGATTTCATAAGCCTGCATTTTCTCATAACCTTGACAAAGGCAGTGACTATCCCACATATTTTTATATGTAACCATGTTCCTGAGCCAGGGATGGAGGCTCTGCAGCTATGGCATGGACCTCAATACCAACCAGCTCCAAGATAGACCCACCACTGGCCGAGCCTGTCAGTGATGGTAGTGTTACCTCTCAGACAACGTAATTAAGAAGAAGGAAAAAAATGTGCAACAGCAACTGCAGACAAGGAGAGGAATGAGACTATGTGAGAGTGCAAGGCCCCAGACTCATGCTACAAGCTTATCAAAGGGGTTTTACATAAAAAATATACAAGGCACCAAAAATCCGCCCAATGGATTTATTAAAAGGGCCTTCAGTTCTTTTCATACCTTGAGAGAGAGCACAGGAGAAGACGCTACACACGTTTCTCAGGAGGTCAAATGCCACACTTCTCCTGGCAAACATTAGAAAATAAGGGAACTTGGTAAGAGTTTAAAGGGCAACATTCAAACAAAATAAAGCATTCTACAAAGGCTTGACTTAGCATATATGACTTAGCAAAATCCATCCCATCCAGCTTTAAGTTACCCAAATACCAAGAAAGGACATTAGGAGAAGAAGAAGTAAAGAAAGAGAGTAAAAGAGAGAATTACAGCTACTGCCTTGAGTCCCATGCAACTCCAGTTTCCCCATGTCCAGACGGTAGGGCCACAACCACGTGGAGGCCAAGGAGGCTCCAAGGGGCTGGAGTACAAAACAAGGTACCATTCCACTTTCATGAAGTTTGACCTGTCCCTTCCCCCACACATATACACCTGAGTTGGTCTGAGCCAGACAGGTACTGGAGCAGAGATTCCCCTTTATCCTGTGATGAAGAACATGGTGAGGCAGGCTGTCACTCTGCAGTCCATGGAGATCCACAGTGGAGCAGAGGGATGACCAAAGGAGGCTGCGACCCTGTGGGAAGCCTGCACTGGAGCAGGGTCCTGGCAGGACCTCTGGCCCTGTGGAGAGAGGACCCCGCACTGGAACAGGTTTGCTGGTAAGACTTGTGACCACACAGGGGACCTGTGCTGGAACGGGCTGTTCCTTAAGGACTGGACCCTGTGGAAGGGACTCACTCTGGACCAGTTCATGAAGAACTGTAGCCCATGGGAAGGACTCACATTGGAGACATTACTGGAGGATTATCTCCTGTGGTAAAGATCCTGCTAACGCAGGGGAAGAGTGTGAGAAGTCCTCACATTGAGAAGGAAGGAGCGGTAGAGACAACGTTGTTTCCCCAAACTGAGTTTCCCAAAGTTTTGCTTGTGGCAGTAATTGGTGAGTGATCTTTCCTTGTCCTTATGACACGTGAGACATGCATTATTATTCCTCTCCCATGTCCAGCTGAGAAAGAGAGTGAGAGAGTGTCATTGGTGGGTGCCTGCTGGGTACCAGAGTCAATCCACCATGCTGCTGGAATACTGAATGGCTTTAAAATGACCCAGACTGGCTTAGGCATGCTCCCCAGCTTAGGCATGGTGCCAGCCCCTTTGGTGGGAGATGGAGGAGTTCGTAGGAGCCTACAGATGTGAGGCAAGAAGCAGAAAAGCCTTAAGTGGAGCAGGGAGTGACAACAAGGGCAATCAAACCCAGTGCAGATCATGGCCACATCCCTTCTGAACTATTTTTGTCTCTGTCCATCTTCATTTCTGAAGCACATGCTTAGATATTGCTGATTGCAACTGTAAACTTGTCCTTTGGTCATGTTGTCCAGGAAAGATTGCTTCAAAATTGCTTCAAATACGTGTTTAACTGTTTTCTCAGTTTACCAGCACTAGCAGTCAGTTCTCAAAGCAAACATTCTGTTTAATGTGATTAACAGATAAGTCAAGCTCTAGTTTTAATAGTAAATACACCTCAGAAGCCAAGCTACTCTAAAACATTTTAAGGTTAAAAAAAAAATAGACACACCTCAACTAAAAATTGAAAATAAAAAGTTTGAGTTTTGAGTCTGAATACTTTCTATACAATGTGTATCTTCTGAAAACAGAACGACCATAAAAAACACATTCTTTCTCAATACTAAATACTATTCTGCAAGGATACAGATATTACCAGGGAAAGATGCTCCTAGATCCTGATTCCTTCAAATTCAGGAACCAGTTTCACAAACTCTCAAGTTTCTTGGTATCATTAGGGGGGGGGGGGGGGTGAGGGAGGGAGGGGAGAAGGAAATAAAGCCCAAAGTAAGGCCATTTAGCAAAATTTTCTCTTCCGTCTACCACAGCTCAGACAGCCGTTCAGTGAAAATGGTACCAAAAGGATCCCTTTTGCACCCAGGAGTTTTGGAAACAGCTCCTCAGTGCTACAGTACATAGATCAACGGTATCATAACATGACATTTTATCTCACCATTCTACACCTTAATGTGACAATATTTCACAAATGTAGCCTCACAACAGGGATGAGGAGGGGAAATTTTATTTCTTTTATTTTTATGAATGGATCAGTTATCAGACACAACAGAAATTAGTCCATTATGAGAATATTTCACATTTTCCATTCATTCACTGCATGAAATACAAAAAACGTTCTGGAGCCTGCATGTACTTTTCAGTATTGTCCCTTCAATATGAACACCTTAACCATCAGAAAACAGGTAATATCTGTTTTAACACCCTCTCTAGCCCATTCTCTGCTGCATAGTGAAACAGCTTCAAATGGAGAGGCAAATATTGCGTCCACCTCAAACCAGAAAATACATCAGGATGGTCTCTAAGGAGATAGGAGAAAAGACTAGATCTTCCTACTAACGCTGTTGATTAATGAGTCAGGAGAGCATTTCAAGCTTTTCTGGCTTTGCTTTTTAGGAAAAATAACGACTGTTCCCAATATCATTGTGCATCACACCCATCCCTGCAGATTTATCAAGTATCAAGCGCACAGTGAGAAGACAGATTAGATAAAAACACTGAAGGGACCTAACCTCTGAATTTTGAGTGGTCTTCAGCATGGATGTACCATTAGGTCACATGGAGGCTGGGACACTCATAGTCATGTACAGAACTGTAAATGTAGACACACAACAAACTTAAAAATAAAAATTGAAAACAAAAATTAAAATAGTAATTAAAAACCAGAATGAATAATAAAAAAAAAACTTCCAAGGAAAAAGAAATAAGGAAGGTAAAAGAAAAAATGACAAAAAAGGGAGAGCTTGCCAGTTTTAGGAAAAGGTTTTTTAAGTGAGGTATAATCTTTATGTCTTATTAGAGTCTGGAATCTTACCATCTTCCCTGGAGGTACTGACTTCAATAATAGAGCATCACCTTCATGGGTTTTGCCAGTTTAAAAAAAAAAAAAAAAAAAAGACATTTGAACTTAATATTTTTTAAAAAACTTTATATGGGCTTCTATGTGGAGTCTGTCATCCACAAGGCCTGAGAAAGTTTAGTGAAGGCTCCTGATAAAAAAAGGACCACTTAATGTGTGTACAAAGTCTTCACTGTCTATTGATCTGGGATAATAAGACCTGACCAGCTTTGCATCCAATTTTTAAAATTCTGTTTCAGGATCTATAAAATTTTTAATATTTAACTAAAAGACAGTTCATTTGACAAATGTAAAAAAGCTTAAATCCTGAAAAATAACTAATACTTATTAGTACCTAAACATCTGGAAATAACTGCTGAATACCTCTTTTGTTGAAACTTCATAGTATGTTCTCCATTTAAATAAAAGCAGAATTAAGGTTTTTAAAATTTTAAAATTTTTTTATTTTGACAAAAAGACTTCACAGAAAAAGTCACTTCTGCAGAAACTCAAGAGGCCAGTGAGTGGTGAAAAGCAGCTCTGGCACTTCACCATCTTTGCCACAAGATGGCACGAAATATATAACTTACAAGGACGAATACAAAATGAATAGCACACTAAGAGAAGTATTAAAAAGAAAAGAGAGCCTAAATGTGTATGTATGACTTTTGGCAGGATGGAAAATCCACAAATACACACATATAGATCATTCTGCAGAACTGTCAATCTAAAGTTTTTTATGCATAACACAGGCTTAACCAAATCATGTCAGCCTGTTCAGTGGTCCAGATTTAAATTACATATAGCCATACACAATGTGTGGTGATCTAGGAGGTGGCTGGAAACAGGCTGGCATGGGACCAGAAAGAAGACCTTCAAAGACATAGTGAGAGATAATTCTGGCTGAATCACTCCCAGTCTGAGCCTTGGCCAGGGAAGGAGATCAGTGAGTGGGCGGTACAGGCAGGTGCAAGTGGAAGTGGGCAAAAAGCAGATCTAAAGGGACATTTTTGTATAACTACATATATAGTACACAAGAGAAAAATATATGGATTGCTTAATTTGTGTGCTGATTTCTGAGCTGTTCTGGTCAACTCAAACCTCTTTGCTACATTCATCTGGTCTGAAAGTGTCTGCCAGAGATTAACTTCTTATATCAACGGAATACGAGTATTTAACATAGTAAATACTGCCAGACTGTTAACAAAATATTGTGATTTTGGAGTTTATAGCTGTGCCCACAACAATCAACAGGTTGCAATATGGGAAATGCTGTTCCAAATCCTTCTCCTTACCCAAAGAACACAGGTGAAGCGCTGCAGAAAAAGAAACTTGTGGTTTAGAGATCACTTAACAGAGATGTATTGGAAAGAAAAAAAAAAGCAAAAACAAAACCAAAAAGTTTCTTGATTTGGGTGCTAGAAAAAGGAGGGTCATTATTTCAAACAAGAACAGATCTCACTGCAGATGTTTTGGTGCATAGAGCAGTGAGAATACGGAATTGGTGTTTTTTTCACCAAACTTTAATACTCTTGAAAACTGGGTCAACTTCAATGTAAATCAGCACATCTGATCACTAAGGATATTTTGTAATTAGCTCAGAACAACAGCATAGAAATATATGGAAATTAGAAAGCTTCAAAACCTGTGGGCTTTTTCATTGTATGGCTGTTCAAATGTCCCACTAATTTCAATTCTATGTGTTTGCAAAACTATCTAAGAAAGCTTGACCATATCTGCAGCCCTAAAAACTTGCTCCAAATTGCAGCTATCTCACTGTTGCAATAAAAATTAGATTTAGCAGTTGTGTTCTCAACTGTTCTCAAGTGGTGCTAACATCTACTGACTGCATTTCTTTCCAGACAGCAACCCAGGAACAGAAAGAGCTGTCTGCTGCTCAGTGTTCAGGGCTCCTAAATGTCTGAAAATTGGAAAAACCCGAGATCCTAGAAGAGGACCCACAAGCACACAAATGGTATGATCTTCCTAAGAGCCTACTCACACAAAATGCTTGCTGCACATCCCGTGTCCTGACAGCACCTGCGGTATTCTCAAGTTGTGTGTCCAGAAATGGATCAGCAAAAGACAGAGATTCTAGTGAGACTGAGGCAAGACAGGGCGATGAAGTCTGCAGGTGATAGACAGGGAAGGGTTTGTAGTACCTTAGCAAAGTATTTTATTCCTCTGCAGCAAGTCTGGAACAGGCAAATGTAAGCAGTATACAAAACATGTCACACATACTCCAATTATGTAAGAAAGTCCCCTTCTTAACTATCTAGATACTGCTCTTCATCATCTCTGCAGATCCGCCTCAGAGAGGTGGATGGTGACAACCAGCCCAGAACTGGCAGGATAGGAGCTGTGACCCGAGCTCGATGGATGGAAGCTGCATCCATTGCCTGGCCGCCAGCTTTCACATGTCCTACAACAACTTCTGACTATGGAATTGTGGTTTCTATGAGTCGTGGAGGACACAGCTATCTTTGAAATTATAGAAAAGAGGAAAAATGTGCAAATAAATACATGCATGAGACCAACTGAGTCCGAAGGCATGAGAGCAATAGGAAAAGCATTGGCAGAAGAGGAGTAAAACGATCCCTTTTTATAGCTGGACTCAATGACCTTAAAGGTCTTTTCCGGCCTAAAATGATTTTATGATTTTGTGAGCTAGGTATGTATGAAAGCTTACCACAAGATGGTGCAAAACCACAGAAAGTCCTAATTTATGCCCAAGACTCACTCTAACAACTTTGGCCACAAAAGCAGCATGAGAACATGACACCACCAGGTGTCAGGCCAAGGGAAATATTAATGACTTTTTTTTCTTTTACTTGAGAAAGACAGTAAGAATAGGCAAATACTTTCGAAACTTAACTGCTCGTATGAAATTTTAGCGGTGCTCCTCTGTGTAGACCCCCAAAGCACAGTGGCTTCAGGGATGTCACCCACCACCATCATAATTCTCATTGAAAGCTTTGTGTCTGCGGGGAATTAGCTAATGTAGCATAAATAACCAAATCCAGAGCATTAAGTAGAGAAATAGCAACACAGGGTTGGGTAAAAGCAGTAAGAATGAAAAAGAAACAAAACCCAGCAGTGGAAAAGAAAAAGTTTCCAAGAAGGATTCTCAGGCAATGCAAGTTGTATTACTTGGGCAGTCATCCATACTAGAATAGTTCAGTTCAGATGAATCAGTACTAATTCGCAGAAGTTTCTAGGGAGGATTCTCAGGCAATGCAATTTGTGATTTATGCAGCAGGCTAGGATATTTTTATTTTTATTTATTTCTTGCCATAAGTTTCCACAATTTCCTATCAAGCTTTACTCTTCTCTTTCCACAACAAAAAAAAAGAACAAAAAAACCCAAACCAACAACCAAAACCAAACAAAAAAACAAAAACAAACAAACAAACAAAACCCAACAAAACTACAACAAACAAACAAAACCCCAACCAACCAATCCAAAACAAACAAAAAAACCAATGAGGAGACATACAAGGGAGAGTTTGGCCGTTTCAGCACGAGGTTTGTTAACTTTTATCTCTTTACAGAGGCTTGAATACTGCCGTCTCCCCTGGAGCTGCTGACTCCAGCAGCAGAAAACCCCGCTCAGGCCTGTGTCCCCTCAGTGCTCAGGGCCCAGACGAACCCCACTGTCTCCTCCCCAGTGTCCCGGTGTCCCCCGGGGCCCCATCGGGGCCGAGGGAGCTCCCCGGCGGGGCGGGGCGGGGCGGGGGCGGGGCGGCGCATGCGCGGCGGCCCTTGTTTGTCGCACGGCTTATAAGGCGGGGCCGGCGGCGGTGCCGGGAGCGCCTTTGTGGGGAGACGCCGCGCCGGCATCACCTCCCCCCCGCGCCGCCCGGGCTGGGGCCGGGGCTCCCCGCCGCCCCCATGTGCCGGCTGTAGGGTACGCGCCGCCGCGCCCCTTCGCCCGAGGGGTTCGGGGTTGCTTGTTTTTGGGTTCCCTCCCCCCCCTTCCTCCTCCTTTTTTTTTTAACAGTCTATTTTTGTACACTTTGCTATAAAACCATGGTGCTGGGGAAGGTGAAGAGTCTGACGATAAGCTTTGACTGTCTGAATGACAGCAATGTCCCCGTGTACTCTAGCGGGGACACGGTCTCAGGAAGGGTCAGTTTAGAAGTAACTGGGGAAATTAGGGTGAAATCCCTCAAAATTCACGCGAGGGGACACGCTAAAGTGCGTTGGACTGAATCGAGGAATGCTGGATCCAACACTGCCTATACACAGAACTACACCGAAGAAGTGGAGTATTTCAACCATAAGGACATCCTGATCGGCCATGAGAGAGGTAAGGGCTGCCCTTCATCGTGCTGCTTTACTTTGGGGGGGGGAAAACCCGCATCGCTGCATCACCCCAGTTTATCCTGCTCTTTTTTAATGTATGCAGTGGAGAGCAGGACATGCCCAGGGTCATACCTTGGCGAGTTATAGGCAATGCATCTGCAAAGTACCTGCAAGCAGGGCTCCTTTGAACTACCTGCCCTTCAGCGCGACCATTTATTAACAACTTTTTTTTTTAATATGCTACCTTTTTTTTCTTGCTAATATTGAGTAGGATTTGCCCGTCCGTGGGGAAAACAGCTGTAAAATCAGAGCCAGATAGGCACCGCACGACTTTATTGGCAGAATCCTGACAAATCCTGAAACACAATGAAAGCGTAAAAACCATACTTTTTGACACATGCGGGGTTTTGCTGAGACTACGGGGATAATAATACAATGAATTTTTCAGGAAGGCTCATTATTGGCAAATAAGATTCTCTGTGCCTTATTTTGACATATCACCACCCCACGTGTCATTTTTTTTTTTTCTCTCATTTTCTTTTACCCCCTCGTTGTAAACCGCTTTAATTTCCTTGGACCTCCGTCGGCGGGACGGGGTGGGAAGTGTCACCCCCGTATAACGATGTGTCCGAAAAGCCCTTGATAGGTAGCAAAAGGGGGGAAGAGGGGAAGCGGTGTTGCGTAATGGGAGCATCCCTCCCAAAACTGGGGAGATCGGGACCTCCCGCTCCCCCATTTCCCACCCGACCCGCCGCAGTGTCCCCACGGAGTGCAGACCACCGTCCCCGGCGGGCTGGGAGCGCCGGGGTCCGGGCGGTCTGTGTGGTTCTTGGTTGGTTGGTTTTTTTTTTTCCCCCGAAGTTCGCAGCCTTTGTTCGAAGCGGTTCAATCCTGTTTGGGACCGGCTGAGGGGGGGCGGTGCGCCGCCCGCTCCGCGCAGATTGGCCGCACGCGTCAGGTGGTGACGATGACTTAATTCCCCAGCGCAATAAAATAATGTTAAAAACCTGTTATGTAATTTTTTTTTGTGCTGCTTACCTTTTCTTTTTCTTAAATATGCATCATATTCGCTGCAGCGATGCGGTATTTCTCCTTTTTTCGGGGAAGAAAAAGAAATGTAATTTTTTGAACCGCTCTGGGCGGCACTGAGCCCATCACCGATCATTCTTGAACTTAACTCAGTAGCAGAGCTGGGGGCTTTATTTATTTATTCTTTAATTAATGCCTCGCGCACACCTCACTAACGAGGTGACTTACTTGCGGCTCCTATCCTTCTCCTGTCGCTGCTGCCTCAAAAAAAAAAAAAAATCACTCGCCCGAGCAAAACTTCCTGGGTGCCAGGAACGTGCGGACACGCAGGAGCCGCCCGTGGCATGAGCGCGCGCCCCGCGGAGCTGCCGCCGCCGGCCGCGTTTCAATGAGCGCCCCGAGCGCGGAGCCTCGGCCCGGCCGCGCCCCCCGCCGCGCCCTGATTGGCCGGCCGCGGTTTGTTGCCCTGTTGCTAAGGCGATGCACGTCGCTGATTGGCGGGGCGCTGCCCTCGGGGCGAAGGGCGCAGGTTCCCCTGCCTGTCCCCGGGCGGGCAGCGGCCGCTCCCCGAGGGACTGGCGAAGCCCCTCCGAGAGGGAGGGCTGTGCCCAGTAACGTCCCCGCCGCGGGCCTGTCGCCGGAGGAGTCCCGGTGGGGAGCGGCGGGGCCCGCCCTCGAGGGCCGCGGGCACAGCGCACAGCGCGTGCCTGCGAGCAGCGGGGCTGGCGGCGCTCCGCGCGCGCCGGTTCAGGCCGGTCGGCTCCGGCTCCGGCTCCAGCCCGCGCTGATTGACAGCTCAGCACTTGTTTACCGCGGCGGGACTGCTGAGCTGGCAGGAAAGGGGGAGGGAACCGGGCTGTGGGGAGCGGAGCCGCAGCCGAGAGCGCCGCTGCCCCCCACCCTCGCAACAACGTTAAAAAAAAAAATTATGTTCTTTAAAAAAAAAAAATATTAAAAACCCACACACACATATCCTTACGGCGATACGTTATGCCGCCCTTTCAGCGCGTTTTCCTGACCTGTGTTGGATAATGCTTCGTGCTTGAAGGTGCATTTATGTCCACATCTTGCTGAGGGGATTTTTTTATAATATTTTTTTTTTTTTTGCTGCTTGTTCTTTTTTTATTATTATTATTTTACTTAGGATTTTCAGTGTTTGCACTGTAGGAAGTGGAGCATCGGTGCTTCTGTAGGACAATGGGAACTTACAACCCTCCTGCGTGCCTCCATTAGCGCTTAAGACTGCTACACATATGCTCTTCCTTTTCACTTTGTCTCGCTATATCTCTGTTTATTATTCCAGCCATTTTTATGTATAAGGTGCTCAGTTTTTTTTACAAAACTTTCTATTTTGACCAAGTCAGCGTTCTTCTGGTCTTATGTCAGAATAAATGTCAGTTTTCTTGTGGCATATAAAGTAATCATGACCATGACCATAAACAAGGGGCAGCGTTCCTGGCAGAAAACCAGCAAGTGTCTGGGTCTTGCTGTCTAAGCAAGATCAAGTTAAACCTCCCTAAAAAAAAAAAAAAAACCACAAAAAAAACTTAGCTCTAAACAGTGTTAATCAGGCAGCCTGCCATTTTCTGTGTCCCTGACTTTGTCTGGTGCTTTCCTGGTGGTGCTTGTACACTGTTATTCTGTTCTCACACTTTTTTATGATTAACGACCTGACACCGTTGCCAGGCTGGAGATACAAAGAAGCTGAATTACTACATTTAATCTTAAGCAACAGACTTGGTACAGTTAATGCTGCTACAGAGCCATCTCTGGTTCATTCTGACTAGCAATTGCTGTGGAAAGCAGCATGATTTCCATTACAGATCTTACATGCAGGGTTTGAAATGGCAGCAGTTGAAACTGTGTCAGTGTTCAGAGGCAGGATTATAAATTAAAACAAATTTTTCTGCTTCTTTGTAAAGTGAATGTGGCAGTCTTGCCTGCCTTTCTGTTGGTCAGAGTTCTC
Source organism: Chiroxiphia lanceolata (assembly GCF_009829145.1). NCBI lineage: Eukaryota > Metazoa > Chordata > Aves > Passeriformes > Pipridae > Chiroxiphia > Chiroxiphia lanceolata. Next base: position 51,307,269 of record NC_045671.1, on the reverse strand, counting down.
CCTGCATTCTAGCAGTTAATAACCAATGGACTGGAAGCCCTTGTTGCTGGTGCATCACGTTCTTCTAAGTGTTGTAATGTGTGTGAAAATCTCTTTTATTCTGGAAGAGAAGCCCGTGCCTTATATGAAATGTGTGCAGGTGGAATAGCATGTTGGTTTTTCTCTTCTCTAGATGATGACAACTCAGAAGAAGGCCTTCACACCATCCTTTCAGGAAGGCATGAATATGCATTCAGCTTCGAGCTTCCACAGACGTAAGTACCCCCACACAGACCTCAGGCCCTGCTGCCCACCCGCCTGACCAAAACTCCTGCTGTGGGTGGAGGGGAAACCTTTTCAATGGTAGTAGGAATTGTGCTCCAACATGCAGCAGAGAACATAATCTCGTTACACTGAAGAGGTTGCTTTTATGCTGATACATGTTCTTTTTCTTTTTATAGCTGGCACAAAAAGGTTCATTGCTGCCAGTTGCTCACTTTCTTTTGACCAAGTCCTACTGACTTTTTAGGTATTCTAATCTACTACCCCTTCCAAAGAGGAGGGAGTGGAATTTGAACTGCCACTGGAGTCCTGCAGAGTAGCTGAGATACCTTCTAACTCAATCGACCATTTACTGGAGCTATGCAGACCAGCAGAACTGGAGATAAGATCACAGTGGAATTGTTTGGCGTCAGTCTGGGACAGATGCATCTGGAAGAGATGCAGCAAATTTAACCAGATTTCAACAAAAGAGAAGGTTGTTTGTACTCAAATAGTATGCATGTACCCTGGCTGGCCTTTCATGCAGAAAGGAAGGGTAGAAGTAAGAAAGTTCCCATACCTAATCCCATTTGCCTTAGAAAGCACAGGTGAAGCAAGAATGAGAGCACAAGTGTTAAGATAAAGATTGTTCCCCCATCTCTGTCTGAAATGTGTAATGTAGACATTGTGGATGCAATATTTATACATAGAAGAGTTAACAATATGGAAATGAGCTAAAATACAAGTTGCAATAAAATTAAATACACAGGAAAAGGAAGAGTCTGAATAAGGATGGAAAAAGGACCCTTTTGCTGTAAAGGGCAAGTAGTGAAGTCATTAAAGTTTTGAAAGTCACTGGAAATTTGGCAGTGTGTTATGCAGAATAGCTCACTACCTAATACTAAAGCTGTTTATTGGAAGTGGTGGTTTTAGCGGAACCTGCAGATGATAAACGCTTTACAGGTCAGTTTCAAAGTGTACAGCACAGAACTTCTACACTATTCCAGTAACATTTACTATGAAGACCTTAAAGGCAAGTTAGCATTGTGTGAAAATCTCAACTGCAAGAAGAAGTAAGGCTAATAATGATTTTCGCTTGAGTTGGAAGGGACATTAAAAAAACCCCACCCCAAAATATCATATACATGAACATGAAATGCTGAACTTGTAGTGAAACAGCCAGCCAGCAAAATATCACAAGTATTGGTCAAAGTACAGGTTCTTTTTAAGTGACCTGAAGAAATAACTATTAAACCAGTTTTTGATAATACTGAAAAAGGGTGATATTAAAAGCTTGAACTTTGACACTTCATGGTTACGCTACTTACTTGCTAATGTCCGTGGAATAATTCCAAAATCGACTTAAACTTCAGAATAACAACAGAAAGATGTGCACCATCCTGAGTGATTTTTGCCCTACAGAACATGAGGCAGAATGAAACATTGGAGACGGATTAGAAAATCTTTTTAATTGGATTATTAGGGGGAAAAACATAAGCATGTCAGATGTGCAAATAGACAAGTCAAACCTGTAACTGAAAGAATAATTCTAGTAAAGCACTAGTGTGGCTAGTATTACTCCCTATGGAAAATATAGAAACTTTGCAAATAATTTATTTTTAATGTATATGTAACAGTGTATTCAAAACATAGTAAAATGGAAAAAGAAGAGTTAAGGAAAACTACTGTTAATTGGAAATACTGGACTACAGAGATACTTTGTGTTGCGTTTTAGAATATTACAGTAAAAAAGGCAACGCTTAAAGGTCTGGAAAACCTTTCCACATTATCTCTCTTCCAACTCCTAAAATAGACTTACTTGATGTATCAAAGTTCAGAGTCGGGTAGTCTTGATGATTTCATGTGTATATATATGTACGTATATATATGCTTCTATTGTACATCCTTATGTATTATAAATGTTTTAAGCTGGTCTCATCAAGGTAGAGGAAAATTAGAAGGTGCTCAGAATAGCCTCTCTCTTCAGAACTCTCAAGTTGGAATATTTGCTCTGCTTTAAGATGAAACTAACTACAAAAACGCTGAGTTACAGTTAAAGTTAACCCCATACTGAGCTACTGGCCAAGTAAGTAATAGACAATGATTTACAAAATGCAATATCCAAAACTGTAAATGGTTTATACCAATGCTAATTTTAGGTTGGTAATCAAATTTTAGCCTTGAAATTGCATGCTTTACTCTAGATGTGAAAGTAGCCTCTTCAGTTTAAAGGAAATGTGTGCTCTCCTGGCATTTTCTAGTACAATTCTTTAATTGATTCTTAAAATCTATGCAAAACTACAGTAGGATGAATTGGAGATGATTTTTTCTCCCATTTTTAATCTTGAATTTTTCTGAGATATGGAAACTTTGCAAATAAGTTACTCTTCATTAAGTACTACAGTGCATTAAAAATGCAGTTCTATATACTAATCCCTGACCTGATCAATTCAATTTTGACCTTTGTGTCCTGCACAGACCACTTGCTACCTCATTCGAAGGCAGACATGGCAGTGTGCGCTATTGGGTGAAAGCCGAATTGCATAGGCCTTGGTTTCTACCAGTAAAATTAAAGAAGGAATTTACAGTCTTTGAACATATAGATATCAACACTCCTTCATTACTGGTAAGAATTGACAGAATTATTCATTTTTTGTTCCTGGCATAAAAAATAATGAAGTATAGTAACTGAAATACTATCCACATCTAATTTTATCTAATACTTATTTGCTACTTTAGTTATGGCAAATCATCTCAGTATTTCATTAGTTCAGCAGCTCTGATATTTTGAAAGCTATGTTTTCCTGTACTTGGAGTTGCTTCACTTTTAAGATATGTAAAATGGTTTTATCAATTTAAATTGATAATACTAAATTGTTAAGAAGGAAAATTTTGCGAACTGAACTGTTCCTCTTTGAATAAAGAAGGAACAGTGAAATTTTCAAGAATTATGACAGACTGCTAACTTAAAAATGCAAAGTAAAAAATATACTGGTGTGCATAATTGATATTTTCCATATGGATAATTTTCTACCAGTGGGGAGAAATTATCACAATTCTCTATAATCTTTTTCTGAAATGTCATTTCATTAAAATAATTTCAGTATCACAACTGCTTTCAATGAGGATTTGATTTCAATCTGGCCTAAAATTCCATTCCCCACCCCCACTTCTTCAGATGCCCCCTTATGGGGGGGGATGGTGTGGAAAACCTCAAAGTCCATTGAAATAGGTTTCTTGTGTGTATGGGTGAAAAATCAGACTTGCAAAGGGACATTGGTCTTGCACAAATACCCTTAAAATCAAAAAACTCTCATTTGACTTTAATGGGCTTTGGATCAAGTCCTAAATCCTGGTGTAATGTAAAATAACAAAGTCTGTTTAATATAGATGAAACAGGATCTCTTTGCAACAGGAAATAGCAGGAGTCAAGGTTACGGTATTTCAACTTAGTTATTGTTTCTGAAATAGTGTACTGAAAAGACCTTCTAGTTTAATGATAAATTAAAAGCTCTTCCAACAGTATGTTGAGATATATAGGCTATAAAACCTTTTCATAAGTTATGTTATATTTGTGTATAAAAACCTGTTCTAAATGTGCCTGTAGTATGAAGTGTAACAAAAAAAGCAGTGTTAGTATGGAATTAGAATACACCTTACAGTTTGCATAGTGCATTTTGCTTGAGAATTCTTCCTCTAAATAAAACTAGCTATACTTATCAAAATGTGTAATAAGTACATTATTAAAATAATTTTTTGGTCTTGATTAGAATAGGTCAAAAGAGTAATGGAGCTCTCAATTGAATGGACAATGTTGTTTTTTTTCTTGCAGTCACCCCAAGCAGGCACAAAAGAAAAAACTCTCTGTTGTTGGTTTTGTACCTCAGGCCCAATATCCTTAAGTGCCAAAATTGAAAGGAAGGGCTACACCCCAGGTATGTAACAGAAGTAATTATAGGAAATGTTTTTCCTTCCCTTTTAAAATGACACTTTGTACTTAACTGCTGTTATGTAAAAGAAACATTTTAACTATTCTTACCATCTCAGTTTGCATTCATCAAGCTTGCTATTTCTAAACAACTGGCTTTGTTAACTTGCTGTGTCTCCAGATTGTCAAAGGGCATCTGCTTCTACTAGACCTGTGCATTTTTCTGCCAGAAGTATCTCATGCTGACCTTATTCCTGTTAACATCAGTGGGTGTTGTTCAAAGTGTAGAGCATTGCTAGCGCATTACAACAATACAGTATGTGGCAATTTGCTTCAGTTGTCATGCAAATATAAAGAGAACATGAAATTGTTTTGTTTCAGGTGAGTCAATTCAGATCTTTGCTGAGATTGAGAACTGCTCTTCCCGTGTGGTGGTGCCAAAGGCAGCCATTTACCAAACACAGGCATTTTATGCCAAAGGGAAAATGAAGGAAGTCAAACAGCTTGTTGCCAACCTGCGCGGGGAATCCTTGTCATCTGGCAAAACGGAAACCTGGAATGGCAAACAGTTGAAAATTCCACCTGTTTCCCCTTCAATCCTTGACTGTAGTATAATTCGTGTGGAGTATTCATTGATGGTATGTTGGGTGGTTTGTTTCACTTGAGCATGAGTAGTTTCCATTATTCCTTGCAGATTTTTAGCAAAACATTGTGTGCTGCTAACTAGTTAGAAAAGAAATACATAACCTACCATTAGCGTCCTGACAAAAATTCTGTAAATAAATTCAATTTAAATCTTGCATGTTCTATAAAGCAGTTGTGCCATGCTAGATAAGCAAATGTGTTATGAGTAGGCAACATTTCCAAGTGAGGGCTCATGTTAAGAATCTTGAGCTGCTTTTGACTTGAGGAGCTTTTTGTCTCTCTAGGGACATTGGCTCCAAACCAAACAAAAGAACCTTCAGTTCCTTGTGAAGAATTCCATGGGTGGAGATTTTAGTCTGATAATTATGAAGTGCAGGTACAAACCTATTTTTAATCATACACCTCTTTGATGTTCTTTAGGTATATGTTGATATTCCGGGCGCCATGGATTTATTCCTCAACTTACCACTGGTCATTGGCACCATTCCTCTACACCCGTTTGGTAGCAGAACATCAAGTGTGAGCAGCCAGTGTAGCATGAACATGAATTGGCTTGGTCTGACACTGCCTGAAAGACCAGAAGGTAACCTGACAAAACAAGTCTGTTTTGATTTTTGTCTGCTTTATTCATTGCTGTCATGCAAACAGACACAAATTACATCCCTCGTAATAAAGCCCACAGGAAATCCCTTGTGGATGTTTCCTTACCACCTGCCTGTCCTGTGTAGAAGAACAGAGTTTCCTCCCTGTCTTCCTCTCTTGGGGACAAGCAGTAGAATCCAGCTGTTTTGGACACTGGCACAGGCGAAAGCATGGAATGCCATTGTACCTGGGCAGAATTAATCCTGCCTCCAGTATCCCAATTGCATCCTTGGTTATAAGGCATTGTAACCTGTCAAAGTAGCAGTTAAGGCAGGCAACCTTTACCATCCTTAGTATCCAAGGCTTTGTGAAAAGATAGTGTAATCCATTGCAGTGGGAATCTTTTGTCAAAGGAGAAACTCTGTATCTCTTTCCCTCTTTTTGCATATAAGTACCTGGGGTGTTTTGTGTGCAAATCTCAGACTCTAATTTGTGGAACCCAAAGAAATGCATTATGCTAATATTCCTGCCTTTACAGAAATTCAGTATTTTAAGTGTGCATTAAATTTTAAGAGATATTTAACCACAATAAACAGCTGTCAGTCTGCTGTTGGATTTGAGCATAGTCTTAAAGTAAACCCTAACAGCCTACCCTCCCTTTCAATGTTCAAGAACTGTGGAAAAATCACTGAAGTTACTTATCTACCTGCATTTTACACTTTACAATGATAAAAGTTTTAATATTTATCATGTTATATGTTCTGACATGCATAAGAACTTGTTGTTCGAACTGCGTGTGCCTTTTCCCTGCAGCACCTCCCAGCTATGCAGAAGTGGTCACAGAGGAACAACGACAGTCCAGCCTTGCACCCTTAGGTGCTTGTGATGACTTTGAGAGGGCACTTCCAGGACCATTGTTTGCATATATCCAGGAGTTCCGTTTTCTGCCTCCACCCCTCTATTCAGAAGTAGGTACCTCAGAATATAATCACGAATTCAGTGTTTTTCAGATTGTGTGGAAAAAATGTAGGAAAGTGTTTCTGCTTTATAAAAAACAGGAAGAATAATTAAAATTATGAACAGGGGATAAGGAAACTTTGCTTTAGCAAAGTGCAGGTAAATTGCATCAATAATTTTTCAGGATTCTTCACTATTCTAACGCTTTGTAGAAATTTCCAAGCTGTTATGCTCCTTCTGGGCAACTTCATTAAAACCTTGCATTATATATATAATACATACATTGGTGAACACCAACATTTTAAGTGTACAGATGCACAACCTGCTAATGTTTTTCACCTCTACTTTATAAAAGTACTGTTTATTTTAGGTTCTGTGTATCTGCTGCTTTCAGAAGTTCTATGTAGAGAAGTTGCAAAGGTATTCTTTCTGACATAGGTTTCTCTAAATGCACAGTTTCAGCATTTCTGTCTGCAGTTTTAAGTTCTGTGAAAGCCGCTCAGTAACTGGGACATGACTTCAAAAGCTCTCAATGTTCATATTTTTTGAGAGAAAAGAAGTGGTATAGAACAGAATAGTGTCCTTTGGCTAAAGCTTGCCTGGCTTTCACCCACTCTTGATTTTTTTTCTTTTCCTCTTGAAACACTTACCTGCCATTAAGTGATTGAGTGGGCAGTGAGTGATGTGTTTTTTGTCTGCTGGAGTCTTATCTGAAAACTCTTCCATAGCTTAACACTAGAATACAACTCAGGCCCTTTTGTTTAGAGATTTAGAAAGAAGTCTTTCCTTTGTCCTAAAAAATGGCTTTCTAAAATTAACTGACTAAACTATATACAAGACTTACCATTAAGTTAGCGTGTTCTTCACCCATTCCTTTTGTAGAAAGGAAGAAGACATAATGTGTGGAACACATGAACTTCCAAGACATTTTATGGGGTGTTTGAGGATTAATTACCTGTAAATTAAGTAGAAGGAGATCTTACGAATAATTTTGTGCCTTTCTAAGCAAAACATCTTCTGAAATCAATGTAATGTTTTAAGTTACATGTTTAGTGATGAGCCAGGTTGTCTTTTTGTGTACAATAAATAAATAAAAATATTTCTGTGCTACTAAAACAGGATTTTCCAATTTTTTTATTACTTCTTTGTGCTTATCTTTAAATTGCCATCAACCTGTAGCTTAAAGTTTTCCATTAAGTTACTAGTTTGTCATTGGAAGTTCATCTAATTGTGTAGCGGTATTTCAGTTACTCAAATAACCTTTGGATTGGGAATGCCATTTATCACTGATTGTCTTAGACTCATCAGTTTTGGTGGGTTTTTGTTCAGATTGGTTTATTTTTTAGCAATTGGTAAAAATAACTTGGGTTGTTGGGTTCTTTCCCTCTTTTGTTTAGATTGATCCAAACCCAGATCAAACCACAGACGACAGACCATCTTGCCCCTCTCGTTGAAGGAATCCATAAGAAGCTGACTTGACTTGGGTTTTGAACCATACCTGCCGTGTTGAAGGTCAAGGCATCGTAGTGGAGACGCTTTCAGAGAAAGTGGTTTTGCTCTTGCCTGTATGGTGAATAAATGAAAACAACCTGTGATCATGCTTTGAAGCCTGCAGTAACATTGTAGGACTGCTCCACATGCTTGAAGACCTGAGCTTTCCCCCCTCCCTCTTAAATACTGGCACATACTAGGAGCAGCCTTACTAACCTACAGTCATGTGTGTCCAAACACTCAAACATGTTAAGAGAGGGATGGCTTCCTCTTATGATTTGGAAATTTGCACATGCTTATTGCTTACATTGTGCGGTTCAGTGTCACTACAGCTTTTTCTCATTTATGCCGGACTGTTGTTACCCCTTTCTTATTTGTTTGTGGTCCGCACAATAAGGAGCAAAAGAAAGCTTTGACAAAAAAAAAAAAAAAAAAAAAGGAAAAAAACAACCAAACAAACAAAAACAAACAAACCAACAGCAACAGACTTTGACAAATGCACTGACTTTTCTTTTTTTTTAATTTAATGTAGCCTGGACTTTACCTGCATATGCACATGCTCAGAATTGTCCTAGTAGGCTGATCATGTATCACCTCTTCAGCTTGGATCCTATTGTGGATTTATTTACAAACATCAAATGCCTTCAAGCCAATCCTTCTTGCTTTATGTTTTGCAGCCTACTGTAGTAGATAAGCAACAGATGTGGGGATAGGGTGGGGGATGAAGAGTTAATAGACAGAAACTAATAGACTTCATCAAGATTGTATACCTTCTTGATTTCTTTTAAGAATTTGTTGCCTTTCTACTATTATCGCAAAGCAGCATTTTGTTACAGACTGCCTAAAAATCACTTAATCTCAGGTGAACTCATCACTTGCCAAACTGTTGGAATGCTATTTGTTTTGTTACATTGCACTGTTAAGTTCTTTTTTGTTTTGTGTTTGTATTTTGTTTTTGTTCTTTATTTGAGAGGGAGATCTGGAATAGGGACATACACAAAAGTTACAAAACCCACCCTCATTCCCATTTCTCTTTCTGCATTATAAAAAAAGATGTTCAAGTTGTGAAGCTCTAAAAAAAAAAAAGGCACAAATGAAAGCAGCACCAGCAGACATCAGCTCTTCCTCAAAAAAATTTTAAAAGGAAATAGTCATACACTGTCTAGGATTCATAGACAGATCAATATCTCAAGTAGGTAGGGATGGGAAGGGAAAGTAAATCTATTTTTATATATAGCTACTTAATCACCAAAAATTCTATATATAATAAGTCTAGTAGAAAGTATATTTCAAACTGCAGGAAAAGCTTGTATTATGCTAAGAGCTCAGTTTGTGCACTTTGTATTATCTTCAGGGTTTATGATACTGTAAAAGATTAGAAGTATAATTAAACTGGGAAGGATCAGTGTTACCAGCCATACTTAGATACAAGTTATCTGGAATTGCTTCCACGATTACATCTTAATGTGGTACTCTCAAGAGCTTTAAAACAAAGAGAACAGTGAGTTTTACCATATATTCATTCAAAATGCAAGAAATTATGTGGAAAGAGCACTTGCCCTTGAGTGTGCCCTAAGAGAAAGAGTGCAAGGGAGCCATTAGATGTGCTAATGTGAATACCAGCACTTACAGGCTAGAGAAGTATAATGGAAGTCAACTTTCCTTTTCAGAAACCGTGTAACACAGACCACTGACAAAGGGACACCGTTCTGGTCTTGGCTACTTAAACAAATCAAGATGTAATCCATCAAATACTTATCTCCTTGTGCAATAAAACAGCTCACAGAGTGGGAGAGGCTGGTGTTTTTGCATGGTGCTCATTCTTAAAAACCTCTGCCTTGTTTTTAAGGCTTCATCAATGCGACAAAATAGGCTTTTCCATAAGTGGCCTTTATGAGAACATGAAGGACAATTCATGTTTCAGAAATGACAACAGGGTGATAAAATATAAATGAGTCGCGTTTTAAGTGATTCAGTTAAAAGCTTGGGCTTTGAGCAGGAATATTGGTGAGAAGGAAATTAGATTATGTCTTATGTTACTAGGCCAGTTTTGTGGATGTCCCTTCCTTCTACCCTCTCCAACCAGACAATTTTAAAAGCTGATGGGATTGTAGGTGTAAAAGGGCATTTGGTGGTTTTACTTTTTTTTCCTTTTTTGTTATTTTAACAGACTAGGGAACAATTGTTGATATACATAGCATTAAAGTACTTACCACAATATAATAGAAAATTGCATATGAAGCAGGATTGACCAATATCATAGCAATTGACATGGCATCAGAGCCTTTTTGATTAGAGCAAAAAATTGTATAAGCTTGTCAAATAAAGACTTCCAGTCTCAATTATGTTCATTATTCAGAGGCATTACTCTTCCACAAATGTTGGTCAATTCTCAGCATTATAAAACATGAGGTTCACAGTTGTAGCCCAGTATTTGATAGAGAATTCTGATCTGAATTAGGAAAAAGTAAGTAAAATCCAAACATTAGAGAAACAAAGTGCAATATTAAATGTTTGCTTTATAGATTATATTCTATGGCTGTTTGTATTTTTTTGTTTGTTTTTAGTTTTGGTGCTGAATATGTCCTTGTAGACTCTGTTTCAAGAAAACAATATGTGGAAAACAGTTTAATTTTTCCTATTGCTCTTCCTTGTGGAAAATAAACTTTTGTAAAAAAAAAAAAAAAAAGGTTTTAAATGTCATACCTACGTATAAAATAAAAACCACAAGGATCACATAATACAGGAATCTACTACAGGAACACATGTATTACGTGTCTCAAACTACATAGGGAAGAGCTGTTTCTAGAACTATACCACCAAGTACCACAGGAGTCCAGTTTTGGGATCCTTTGCCCCTTTTGTTTACATTGGTGAGCTCATGGGGCTGGGTCCCAGATGGGAAACTGTGGTTTCCTGAATGTGGAAATGCCCTTTCAGAATGCTGTGTTAGTATTGCATTGCAGCTGCAGTAACCGTGTTTCCAGGTGTCTGGTCCTTTCCCTTAGGGGTAACACACATTTTGGAGGGGTAGGGGGAAATTGGGGGGTGACTTCAAAGGTCTAGTTTGCAGCTGGGACTTTGAAAAGTGGTTTGTTGAGCTGGGGTGTAGAAGGTGCCCTTTGCTGTTCCCTTGGAGGTGAGCAGATGTGGGCATGTCCACCTGTGCCCTCCACAGGTTGTTGAGTGTCCCCAGTGTGCCGGTCGTGTGGCATCTCCCTTCCGCATACCACGCATGTGCGAAATGGATTCTCATTATCCTTCAAGATCAATGTGTCTTTTGACCTAAGAGGAGGTTCATCAGGCAAACAGCCAGGGGCTTGAGCAGCCAACCTGCCTGTGCCTCTCTGTTGGTGTCCAGGGTACTAGCAACCACTGTGTTCCCACATGACTGTACCTTCCCTTCAGTGATGCAGCTGCTAATGTGGGCAACACAAAACATCTAATCCAACATCCTACATAATAAAAATAGAAACTTCTCTCCGAAATAGAGCATATTAGCTTAATTTTGAGTTTATTATCGGTGAAGAATCCAGGCACACTGAGGGTTTATTTCCCCCCCATTAATAACCCCGTTAACTTTGAGATCTGGTTTAAACCAACAAGAAACATGAAAAAGGTTGTCTTGTCATTTCACTTGTCTATTTGGAGATCTGTTGTTGGTTAACCTCTGCTGGCAACTAAGCACCACACAGCTGCTCTCTTAGTCCCCCACCAACAGGATGGGGTAGAGTCGGAAGAGGAAAAATGCAAAAATGTGTGGTTTCAGATAAAAACAGTTTAATAAAGCAAAAGCCACAGACACAAGCACAGCAAAATAAGGAATTCATTCCCCACTTCCAAAGGACAGTCTTGTGTTCAACCATCTCCAGGAAAGCAGGACTCCATTATGCCTTAACGGTGACTTGGGAAGACAAACACCATCACTCTGAATGTACCCCCTACTTCCTCCTTCTTTCACCGGCTCTATATGCTGAGCATGACATCATATGGCCTAGAATATCCCTTGGGTCAACTGGGGTCAGCTGTCTGCTTGTATGCCCTCCCAACCTCTTGTGTACCCCCAGCCAGCTCACTGGTGGGGTGGCACAAGGAGCAGAAAAGGCCTTGATGCTATGTAAGCTCTGCTCAACAATAACTAGAACATCTCTAGGTTGTCAGTGCTGTTTTCTGTGCAAATCCAAAACACGTCCCCATCCTGGCTACTGTGAAGAAAGTTAACTCTACCCCAGCCAAAATCAGAAAAAGCTTCATATAGCTGAGTAACAATATTTTATTTTATTCTTTTGTAATACCAGCACAAGCCTTCTTAGGGCGTTTCTAATGCTATGTGACAGTGTTGGAATTTAAATTAGCACCATTTAGGGCACACGCACTGCCAAATCTCACATTTTCAGACCCACACCTCTAACAATTAAACTTAGCTTTATTGTCAGCATTATTATATTGGAAGTTACCAAAGTTTTATTATATGAGATCTGATTTTTTAAATGCGGATGTTTCTTATTTCTTAATATAAATACCGGAGTGCATGTACAAAACTGAGCTACACTAGGAGGTAAAAGTAGTGGCTCTTCAACATCAGCTGTCCTTAAGAGTACAGAACAGCAGGAGGTTTACAATTGCTTAAGCATTTGAGCTTTGAGAGGCAGTGTTGCAATGTTTATCAATACATTTGCTGGCAAATATCTAGCTAAACATGTACCTAGCACTTTTTAACTCCTTTCTAGATTTAAGCCTTTTTGTGTTTTGTAGAAATGAATCACTACCTCGCCATAATCTTAGCTTTCCACAGCACAGCTAGAAGTACAAAGCCCAGTTGCAGTGAAGAAGGGTCTCCAGAAGCAGCATGTGAAGCTGGGCAGCCACCCAACAATGTTTTTCCAAAGGAAAACATCTTTGGCCAGGCCAATGCTGCTGATCTGAATCAATTCCTGTGACTCTAGGTGCATGGCTATGGGCAACTCCACAGAGAGACAAATGTCCAACGTAGATTTTCAGTAGGCCGGTGCTGTTCCTGGCGCCACAGAGACCAGATTTCCCAAGTTTTTTGCATTTTGAGTGGAATCCCCTTTCAGAGATCCACAGACACTTCAGCAGTTACCAGGATTTGCACAGTATGACCGTTACTGTGGATTTCAGCTCCTAGATTTTGATGTTTTTAGTGAAAGCCACTTGCAAAGGCACAGTGTCAGGCATTTTCCACCTGACCTCCAGACCATATCCTGGAAATAGGAGAAAAGTGACCTATTTCTTTTCCCAGCAATCATTCACTCCTGGAACTTCTCCACCTAGCTACAGCGCACTATTTTTAGAGCTGGATCCCCCTATCTCCTGGCCTGGACATTAGGACGGAGCAATAGTTTCTGAGTAGAGTCCAAGTGCTGCCACAAAATGCAAGTCGAACTGTGTACCTTTCACCTAGTCCAGTTCCTAATGGGAGATTCAGAGTTCAGAAGGACACTGCATATTGAGTTTGCTTCAGGCCCCCAGGCCCCTTACCTGAAATGTTTGTCATTGTGATGCCATTCAATCTTTCTCAAAGGAGATATGATACTTTTGTTTCAGCTAAATACTAGGTCAGAACATGGGAGGAGAGGGAAAATTATTGCAGAAACTGATATTATTTATTTTATCTGAAAATTAATGCAATTTCCCTGAGCTAAGCAAGGCCTTGCTGTCATTGGACTGCCTAGAATCAAAATGAAACTCCCCACTAGATATGGTCAATATTCAAGGCAAAGCTGTCATGGTTGCCCAAGAGCTAAGAAACAGAATTGAAGAACACCCTCTGTGGTTCAGTGGCTCTGTAAAAGTTGTAGAGTATTTACTGGGTAATGACTTCCGATTAACAAATTACTTTTTGATTGGGGTTTTACCCTAAATCAATTAAAGTCTATTGGCACTCATGCATTTCTTCTGTAAGTAGCTCATTTGTCCCATTTAGGACTGCCAAGAGAATAGATCAGCTTAACATCCTCAGCTCTGATTTCAAAAATTATTTTAGTATTAAATATGTGTTATAAACAAAGAGAAACCTGCAGCAGTGTTTTACAGCTACATAATTATCTCCTATAAAAACGAAATGGTCCCCATACCTATCTTTTAACAGGCTAAGACAGGAAAGACAGTTTTACTGCTGCCCATTATTTTTTTAATGCATCAAACACCATTTATTGTGACAGAGTTGTGCACCTGTAACGCACAAAGCGATTTATCAGTAGTACCACATAAAATTATCCTCCCAAGCAGAACACACTAAGAAAACAGTACCTGGCCTGTGCAGAAGTAGAACTATGTAATTTATGTTAACTTTCAAACTGTAAGACATTTATTTTCTGATTTTCCCCTTTTTTACCCTTATAATTCAAAGTAGGTAACAATCTTCTCTTAATCCTTTTGCTGCCTTCTCTTTCCTGTATTTTATTTAAACTTTTTAATGCTTAAAAATATTCTACTTCTTTCTGTATTTATAACCTATGCTACCAATAAAGCCTTGTATAAGCCTGGATTTGCTCAAAGAAAATCCTTTTCATCCACCTTTTTGACCCAAAATGCCTTCCCAGAATGTGCTTGAAAATACATTATACACTATTTCCCCGTAATCATATTTTTATTGAAAAAAAACTAGGAGTAGTGAATACCTAGTATAAAACTTTTTATTTCTGGTATGACCTAGTAAATGGACAGTTGCAAAATGGGAACTATTTTAAGGTATTTCAGCATCATTATTTTGAATTATCTCACAATGAATGCAAGTTGACTTACCTTGAACATGATTTTTTTTACAGGTAGAAAGCATTCAGAACAACCACTAATGTTAGAGTACACTGCAGCGAACTTGTATCTTTTTTACCTGTGAGGCAACACATCCTAACACTGTCACACAATTACCCCTCTGCCCAAAAAAAACTCCCAAAAAACCAAAACACCACAAATCCACAAACAAATTAAGCTTTAAATGACTTAAAAATGGCATTTTCATGTAGCTAAACATATGGAAACCCTGTTCTAATGAAGGTTATACTACCCTACAGTTGTGCTGATAATTTTTGCTTCCCCTATGCAATTAGAAAGTAATTTTAAATTACATTGATTTATTTGGCATGCATTTTTTACTCTTCTATGGCCTTCCATGCCCTAATACTATTTTGGTTTCTGGCACTACCAGAAGAAAAAAGAAAAATTACACTTGAGTTCATGGTTAGAGTTGAAACAGAGTAGAAGCAGCATGTTTTATTTGCTGCTGCAAAAGGCAAGCTCCACTGTGTTAAACCTTACTCTCTTGGCAACTAGTTGATAAATACAAAATACTCCAGCAAGTCATTCCTTTCCCCTTGGCTCCCTGTGAGCAGATCTGAGAGAGAAGAAGAAAAGTTGCTATTAACACAATTAAAGAGCAGCACAGAAGAAACCGAAATTTTGCAGCTGGTGACTGGCCCCTCTGCTCAGTGTCCAAGCAGCCACCGAGAGAGAAACCAGACATTTCACCCCTGATGAACACATGGATATTTTTAGCTCAGTAGTGCAATCTGCAGTTTTTAAGTGCATTGCAACAGTAGAGTCCTTTGCTGAATGTAGTGATAGCCCTCCAGGAACCTCTGACAAAGCAAATTCCTCATCAACCTGCATCACCTCCATTGCCTACGTGAATCCACAGGGATAATATGTGCACACACCCCAAACACATGCAGATATACTGCAGGTGAGGAACAACTTTCATTTATGTGGTCCAGAAGTGTGCTGACTGATTACACGAAACAGAGATCTGCCAGGTTCGAACAAGGACATTTTGGACTTGGACATGCCATTGTGTTTTCTAACTTTATAAGAAGATGTTCTTTTTCTGCAACCCATAGATCTTTCTAAATATGATGACAGTTTTAATAAGGGATTTCAAAACGCTGTTACTGGATTATTCTAGGGTGCTCTGAAATCTTACTCAGGAACAGAACCAAATGCTTTTCTCCAGCCCTCTTACAAGGCAAGTTATTGACAGGAGGAGCAAGCACTCTGGTGACCTTTAAAAAGTTTCACATTCGTAAATTTCAACCCAGACCCCCAAGAAGCCTTAGGGCTAGTGTTCTTACAAAAAGACAATGAATGGAAAAAAACCAAGAGCAATGGAACATGCTGAAAAACAAAAACTACTGGGATTCGTCAGTGGCAGCAGTGAGTGCCATGGATGTAGCTACACAACATAGCAAGGAACCTTGTCATGGTGCCTCCACTTAATTTGCTCGGAGGCAATGGATGCCATCTATTTGTTTTCAGTTTAGTCCCAGGTCACTCAGCAATGTTGAATGTAACACAGTGAAGCAAACAAGGTACAGCACAGACATTGAAAGCGAAGGTGCACCAGAGATGCTGCAAACTGCAGCACATGAGTCGCGGTCGAGCACAGAACACCCTACACCAAGCAATGTAAACACAGGTAACTGAGTTAATAGGGGTGCTACGGGAACACTGTGTCTTGTCAGCAGGATCCAGGCACTGTCCCCTCAGAACAGGGATAGTGAAAGTGCAGCATCATCTGCAGAGCAGCTGCAGGGAAAATCAGTTCCTTGGCTCCCAGTGTAACGTCTGTAAAAGGTGCTGCTGACACCATCCTGTCCAGGGTGGGGATAAGAGCCTGTGTCACCATGTTCCCCGTGAGGGTCAGATCTGTCCACACTTGCATGGGCTTTATATTCTTGGCTTCTCCTCCAGAATTCACAGCTGACACTAGTTATTTCTAGGAGTTCTTTCTCTACAAAAAGAAAAAGCAAGGGTGGGGGAAGAAGATGGTTACAATTATTTAAATAAATAGCATACAAGCAATTGGTCTTATTAAAGAAGTAGAATTAATAGGCTCAGCCTTTCCATGTCTTGTGTGCTTATATGGATTATGACAAACACAGTTCTGCGCAATTACTTTTATGAATGTACAGTTTGCTTCTACATGGTCGTGCATGGAGCTAGCTAGCTTTTTTTTTCTTTGCGAGGGGGAGGTTGTGGGAGGGCTCATATTCCATGAACACAATACATAGAAAAGGCAAAAATTATCATCAAATGTAGTACTTGTGGCTCACTGACCGTGTTTACTGAGTTAAAAAGGCTGAAATTTCTTTTATTCTGTTGATTTCCTTGTAGTTCACAGATTTGCTTTACTTTTGTTTCTTTAACTCAGTTTCATCTAGTTCTGATTCATGACTGCTACACTGCTAAACCTGTAGAAAAGAAATTTTCAGTTTCTCCAGTCACCTTCCTTTCATGGAAGAAAACTCATAGAGGAGTGTTCCTCTCAATCCGCAAAGGGTCAACATAAACAAAGACAAGCAGCAAAAAGCAGTTCTGGGAGAATGACTGGATACTGATCTGTGAAGAACATTGTGTGTTCCTCTGCATCAACATCTAAACAGTCACTGGCGATACGCCTAGATATTTTGGATGTTACATGTCTGTCAAATGAATCAACAATCCAGATGTAGAATCTGGCAATGATGACATTCTGCTGGTGACTTTCAACTTATCAACTAATGATTAGGACACAAAGAAGCATAAATATAATGGTTTTCAATCAGATATATTTTTTTCAGGAGCTTTTTTATTTATTGAAAAATTGACATATATTTCTCTTAGTTCATCAAACCAGTATTTGAACAATCATCCAAATGTGGAATCAGCCTTTCCAAAAAGACCTCAATAGAATAACAAGGAGGGAATAGTTTAAAGGTTTGTATGGATGAAGCTTATGAAATTTAAACTCTTACTTCTGACCTGAAAGGAATGAAGCATCCTATAGGGCAGGCTCACAGTAAAATTAAAGAACACAGTTTAGCTCATGCAACTTACTAAAGAAAAATTATCTGTGCATATTCTTGTGTTTCACTTCATGATTTCTTTAGCCCAAACCTAAGAGTTCTGCAACCAAAACTGCAGAATGCCCCTTCAAACTTGCATCTTCACAGATCCAGCATGGTGTAACCAGCACACTCACAGCTGCTCTACGTGTTCGATATATCCCAGGCTGAAAGAACACTGGTTATGTCACTGAGCACACAGATTCCTTTTGCACTCTGACATATTCTGCCAGGTTCAGAGAAACTTCTGCAATTCATTAGTAACATATTAGGTAACATTAAGATGGTTTGGTTTTTTATAGTAAAATAGACTACAATTAATGAAAAATATACTGCATGCAGTTTTCTCCCATAAGGTCCTGTGTGTTTCAGAAAGCTGGAAGTCCTGCTAGCCAGCCTGTGCTCAGTTTTCTAACACCCACATCATCTTCTAATAGATACCGCTCTAATTTCCATTGCTCTCTGAAGCAACCTATGCTCTCACCAATGAGATATTTGTCCTGTCACTCTGCAAGGGCAGTAGTGGTGTCCACCACCCCCAGCTGAGCACTTGGATAGAGAAAAGTATGTTGCTTAATATGGCTGAGACATAGACAACACTGAGGATTGCCTCTTTGAAGACACATTATCTGAAATCCCATTTTCCTGCATACCTCCAACAATGCTGTACACAGAAACACTCCTATGTTTACTTAATAAGAGGCTGCTGAAGTAACCTCACATCCCTCAAACTGCTGTGATATCCTGTTGGGTTCCTAAAACAGTGCTCACAGAACAGAGGACAACTAAATCTTAAAATTTGCAATGACATTGTTATGTTTATAGTACAATGTTTTGCTGCCTTTCTCTGTAGCTATGAGCATGGTGTGTATTACCCACGCGTGAAAGAGAGAGAGAAAGGGAGAGAGAGAGAACTTTCAAAGCTCTCTTGTAATACTTCTTAATGACTGCATGAGGGAAGTTTAACTATGATTAAGTCTTACAACAAATATAACTTCACCTTTTTAACCCAACATAAACTACAGTTGTAGTCTTCCATTTAATGTAGGCATATTGGTGCCCATCTTCTCCTTTTATTAATTCTTGGGGTCAAGGCTCTAAGAACTGAGCATCATTTATGCTATCCATCTGAAACCCGCTTTTCAACAAAAATATCTGCCTAAGAAAGTCTTTATTTATTAATGAGAATATTCAGTGCGCACTAGAGTTAATAAATAAGCACAAATAAGCATAAGCCAGAAATAAAAATCTCTAATCTGCTCTCTGAATTTGCTCCAGGTGACCAGTGTCTTTGAAGACTGCATATAAGCAATGCTTATAGCCAGATATAGTTTAAATGGCACTATCTAATCTAACCAGTGGAGCTATGTTAGGTCAAACAGCTACCAAAAATTTAGCCTTGATAATATCTACTAAGTTCAGCATCTAAGCACACATTTCTTTTTGTGAATCCAGAGTAATTCTTATGACATAAAATTCATAGCATATAGGAGACTCAGTATTTGAAAACCATCTTAGTGATCTTGTTTTACTGTCTTTATAATAACATAAGATTTTTGAAGAAAACTTTCCCACCTTCATATACTTTTTCCGCTGTGATCTCATTTATCTTCAGGCTTTCAAAGATGACCAAGGTTTAAATAGCAATGTATTCCACATACTTTCCACCTCCCACATCTTATAGCATGACCGTAAATTGCTAAGTGAAGCCTCGGATAATTCTGGATTTGAATGAGGTTTCATGTGAGTGAATCATAAAACACACAAGCAGCACTTTTTGTGAAGAGAAGGCATGGGATTCTTTGCCAGGGAGAGACATCCAAATCACTTCCTTCAATATAGTTTTTCAAGTCTGTGTGCTTCTTTCTAAGTAATGGAAGACTAGGCAATTACTATAATCAGCAACACATTCCAGCTATTCTAGTCTAAAACACTACATCAAATAACTTGACAGGAAAAACAATCAAGATTTCATTGTAAGATTACAAAACAAGATGCTTTTCAAGTAAACAAATAAAAAAGACACCAGTAATTTACTTTCCATATTTAAAATTATTTGCTCTTTTGTCCATTTATGAATATTATAAACAACCTTCTGGAGACTTAAAACTAAACTTATTTCTTTACAAACAGAGTTTATTCTACACTTCACTTTATATGGGCTGTATTTTTTAAATGTCCGTTGACACTACCCTGGTAGAACACAGGATTTAGAACTCAGATTAAAGGACTGCATGTGAAATTTCCTGGGTTTATATATGTATGTGTCATTTGGGGATACACTGAAAAGAGAATTAATGGAGTAGTCTATTTTTGCAGAGTTTCTTAGCGCTATTAACCATTTTGAATTCTTTGGTATCTGTAAAAGACATTTTGGAGGTAAACTCAACATATTCAAATGTTCCTTTATTTTATTACCTACTGTCTAATGCTATCACCTGTATTTGGTAATTTTTGCTTCATAAATCACAAAGCAAACCTGCACATGAAACACATCAATTTTCTCATTTCTGTTTTCTTCACACACATTCGATCCATATGTTTGAAAAACTTTTCAAAGTCATATTATTAAATGAATAGTTTTGATAGGTTTAATTTAGAAATAAGGAAATACATTGGGGGAAAAAAAGAGCATTAAAAATAAAAGGCTTGGTAAAGGACACAAACGTATTTTTGTTTCATTAAGCATTCCGGCTTGGGAAATGATTTGAATTAGGAGCAGAACACAGCTGGTGTGTGCATACCCAGACATACAACTGCTGCCAGAGCGAAACTGCTGTGTCTATTGTTAAAGACCAGGACAATGCCAGGGCAGCTCTGGAGCAAATCCTGCAAAACTTGCTCTGACAAGGAGCTACCCCTGCACCCTGGGTCCAGCTCTACAGCTATTCTGACGAGTTTTGTTCCTAGCCTGCTGTAAACAGGAAATTGGAGTGGACAAGCCAGGAAAGAAGTGCGAAAAACCCTGCTAAACATATTGCGTAATGAGATGACAAGACGTGCTTGAACACAGGGCTTACTGAACAGAAGCTGAGTCATGTTTCTGTAGCCAATGCCTGGTTCTCCCTCCCCCCTATACCACCACGCCACCTTTTTTTTTTTCCTATTTTTTTTTATTCCTGAGTCCTTTCAGTCAGCCCCTCCACTACCTGGATGATCAAGTGCAGTTGTTTATAGCAATTGTCTTGATAGCACACAAGACTGAACTTCTCACAATATCTCAGGAACACAAGTGTTGCATACTAAAAACTTGATGATGTCATTTTCATTACACAGAAGCTCCTCTTTCATGGGCTGTTTGTTGGGTTTTTTTTAAGGAGAAGCAGCAGGATAAAGTAAGACAAGGTACCTGTGGCAGTTTGAGCCACATTAGAAATCCAAAATCCAATTTCCAGGCTTCCCCCCACCCTTTCCCACAATTTATCCCAACACTGGAGAGAAACTTTCAGGCCAGAGGTTTCTATAGGGGGAAGGGGAAGTATATACATTTATTTACACAAATAAATGTATGTATGGCCAGTCTTCGCGAATGAAGATTTGGGAAGGGTCTTTGCCCTTCGAGCCTGCTCAGTGGATTTTTTAGGTGAGACACAGTGTGCGCTGAGCTGAGCCCACCCTTTAATCCTAAGGTTCATCTGCCGGGGCCGAGCAAGCTTGGACGGTGGCAGTGAGGTCCTCAGGACGTAGGTTTGTTTAGAGTGACCTTCTCTTAGATGGATGGCCTTACAGGGCTGACGAGCTCCATCTGCCCGGGGGACTCCTCTGACCGGGATCCGAACCCGGGCTGCGGCGGTGAAAGCGCCGCATCCTAAACTAAAGGCAACTATATATATATATTACATTTCTATCAGTCCTTTTAAGCCCCTCCCTTTAACTTTAGTCCAGGAAGAGCCTTTCAAGCCTGCTGGGTAACGGAGTCTCTCTCTCGTGGGAGTGTTCGGGAACCTGAAACCCTCCCTCATCAACCTCCAGGTGGTTGCTGAAGTCCTTTCTCCTCACGAAGTCCAAGAAGGTAGCTTCGAGTCCTTTCTCCTCGGTCCCATGTCAGTCTCTGCTGTGTCATTCTCTCTCTCTCAGTCTCATACCTCCGTTTGTAGGCTGCTGTAGGGTAGCTTACCAACGTACGCATCCTGGAATGTTGATTCCTGTCCTGCATTTAAATCACGGCAGATACATCCTCCGGGCCTCTCCCTTCGGTCCATCTCCAATTTTGCCCGGGATTCCTTTCCCTGGTTCCGAGCTGTTTCATCAGCAGCCCGTCCACTTGGCTCTGCTTCAAAGCTGAGCCTTGCATCCACTCCCACTAAACAGTGAGAGGGAGAAAACAGCCCCCTTCTGCAGCCTGGTTGCAAGGTGGGGGGGGAGAAGAGGGCCTGGCCACAAGTCCTGCCTCTCACTCTCTCTCCCACTTACCAATTGTTTGCGAGTCACATCTCTCACAAACACTCACTTCAATGCTACCTTTAACTCTGGCCTAGGCAGAGTTGGTGGGGCCGCAGGGCTCCCCTCCCCCCGAAGAGGGGGAAGAAGGAGCTCGGCCACCCCCTGGCCTTCTACACCTACACACAGCAGACACCAACAGAGAAACTGCCAACAGCTGCCGGTGCTGCGTGTATATGATTTTGAGCAGAAATGAACAAGACGAGTGGTGGTTGGCTCTCCAGGGAACACTCCCCTGGCACCCAATCACCTCTGAGCCCCCAACTCTCAGGGGGTCCATCTCAAACCATGACAGCACCATAGAAGCACGCTACAAAGAATTCATTATCCTACCCTCCAAGCCCTCAAAGATCAACTCTGGACTTATTTTCATATTGAAATTGGTGAGCAAGTGACACGTCACAAACTCATTCCACTGCCTGCAGGAGAAAACAGAAATATTTAGCTGCTATAACTCTTAGGACTTTGCCAAGTAAATATGTCAGGGGTCCAGACACGTCTGGGTGCTGATGGAAGCAGGGTGGCATGAGATGCAGGCTGGACTCTGCTGCTTAAACAAACACAGCAGAAGAAACAGCTTCTCAGCTGGAAGTCAGGTTTGAGGGGTTTTTGTCTTAGATATAATCATATAAAACAAATACGCCTTATGTGGTCCATACTTTACTAAAAAATTAACGAAGACAAAAAAACCCCAACACAACCCCCAAAACCAAACAAACCAAGCAACCAAGCAAAAAAAAAAAAAACCAAAACCAAACAAACAAATATAAAAGTTTTAATTTCAATTGCTATGTTGTTATCAGAGCACAGGACATATACTGAGATTTGCCTTTTGATTTCATTCATATCTGAGCATTAAAGACCTTGATCCTTAAGTCAATTGATAACAGGAGAATTCCATTATGATAAAAATAAGCAAATGCTGAATACATTGTTGAGGAAGATTTGAAAATACAACTGGAGTTAACTCTGACATCACAAACCTGACATTCACAATAATAGACACATGCAACACATCACCTACAAGCTTACACCTTTTGAGAAAATCCTCTTCTAATAATATCTTCTGAATGGCTGGAGTTGACAATACTGATTTTTTTATGTCATACACAAGAATCACTAACAGAAGAAAAGTGTAAATTTTTGTGGAAGTAGGAATGAAATTGTGCTGCTTAGAAGAAATATTCAGTGACAGGTGGCAAAACATAAAGAAAGAACAGGTGACAAAACATAAAGAAAGAACCAGAGAAGGCAATGAGAAAAGAAAAGAAGCTGAGATGGTCTTATCTGGTTTCCTTAGCTTATATTTTGTTACCTTTTGCTTTTATCTTCATTTCCAAATAAAATAAAAAAGGAATTATATACCTCACCAGTGTTGATTTTCTCAGAAAATAGTGGCAAGTAGCAAATAATTCATATCTGCTTTTTTTTTGCCTTCCCTAATCTACGGTTACCTAAGCCAGCTTTCTCTTTCAACTGCTCTTAAAGCTGGCCCTGCTCATTTTATACATTAAATAGCAGAGGTGGCCTGTGCTGGCAAGTGATGCATCTGGCAGCTTCAGCTGGAGTTCTCAGCAATACCAATTGAGTTTTAATTAGTATAAAAAAAAATCTGTAAATCTTCATTCTAAATTGCCTTGATGGGCCATCAGCATCTTTCATTGAGATGACTTACAAACACCTGGGGACAATGCCATTGTAGCTGCCCAGAGCCAGGTCATCCACCTCATATCTCTTTCAGATGAAAACCTGATTATTCCTAAGACAAGTCTTCCTATGTATGAAAAGCTGAAATTTCAGTAAGAAGATTTTTTGTCCTTGCCCATCACTCCTACGATTTGTTATCTGGCGGTGTGTAGCAAGCTCACCTGGCCTTCAAATGCTGCTCAAACCCTTGTGTTGCAACACTGCATGGTAAAAAAGCCAACAGGACACATCATGCAATGTTCAATGAAGTAAGGCGG
This sequence comes from Chiroxiphia lanceolata, assembly GCF_009829145.1. Taxonomy (NCBI): domain Eukaryota; kingdom Metazoa; phylum Chordata; class Aves; order Passeriformes; family Pipridae; genus Chiroxiphia; species Chiroxiphia lanceolata. The sequence continues at coordinate 51,283,180 of NC_045671.1, read as the reverse complement.
GAAGGAGACTAAAGGAATGAAGAGAATCAATAGACTACATAAGACAAATCTTCACTTCTGTGATGGTGGAGGCAGCTGTGTGTTAACCCAGCCCCAGGACCTCCCTCTGGGAGGTTATCCCTTTTCTTAAGCAAGTGGTGTCCATGGATGTGATTTCAACATGTACTTTCTAGTGCTTCCACAAAAGCTCCAATCTCTGGAGTGAGGCAACGACTCCCATGACTCCCATGAGAGCCCTGGGGTTTGTCTGCAGTCAGTAAGTTTCTAACCACCTTGTTTTATGAGAAAAGCTGGAAACCTGGAAACTAAAAAAACCCTCAAATTCCCAACAAAAGAAAAAAAAAAAAAAGAAAAAAAAATCAACAGCTGCACCCTGAACTTCATTTGGAATCTTACCAAAGTTGCACTTAGCTCATCACTTTCCAAGAACTCATATCCAATGTCAGCAAGTACATTCTGGTCTTCTTTTTTGACCTGCATGTTACTGACAAACCTCTTCTCTGCCCCAGCCAAGCAAGACCGTGTTTTTGTATAAATTCAGTTGATGCAACTGGGAGAAAAAAATTCATTGATTTCCCGCATCATGAGTTCATCATTAAGGCTGTGCAACTTGCCCGAAATATTGAATTAATACTGTCAGTTGTCATTAACTTTCTCAGATGGAGAAAGATAGTGTAGCACGTGCTGGTCTTACCTTCTTATGTTAATGACTCTCTAACTCCACTTCTAGGAAGAAAAATGGGGAAAATAATCCACTTGGCACTTACTAAATTCCCTATTCACAAACATTTTTTCTTGGGTATTCACAACAAATGTTATCTTTCCTTTCATCATTATGTTTGTTTTTGCTTATGTCATAAATAACCCTGCAAGCAACAAAATCCCTTATCTCTAGGTAAATAAAACAAGATCAATGTGCAACCAGTGAACAAAGAAAAGGTGTAAGAGAAACATGACAATTAAGTTATTTTGGATCAATTCCCACGGCAAGGGAAGAAATGATGAGGAGTTTGGGGAGCTGAGTACAAAACACTGAAGGTGAGGAGATGCAGAGCAGAAGGCAGGACTGGTGGGACAGGGACAGAAATGAGGTCTCTAACTCCTTTCCTTCCTCTTCCTAGGTATTGTTCGGTGAGCAGACAACGCATTTTCAATTTTCATGTCCCTCTGCTCATAAAAAGCCCTCATGAAGATACTGAATAATTAGAATGCAGAATAAAATCTCAGTTACAGCATCAGGATTTGGTCTTAGCTCTTAAGTTGGCAGCTTAAATGAACATGTAATTAGTGCCCAATGAATTAGCCAATTCGCAAACTACACCCAATACACAAATGAGGAAGTAAAATAACCATGAGCCAGTTCACTTCTGTCCTACTCAGTAAATGGGAAAGATTTGATAGTTGAAGAAACAATATGGGAAAGTGGAGGAGAAAGTAGAGAAAGTTTTATTTAACTTGGAGAAAAGTAAATACGATAGTTACTTGCAGCTTATTACTGTGTAAGAATCTTCAGATAGTAAATTTTAAAAACATAGGGTGTGCAATCTATAAACATAAAATAGAGAAGCTCAGAGAAAAAAAAAAAAAGAAAAATACCCACAGAAAACCTAACCAAACCAACCAACCAACCAACCAAAAATACAAAACAAAAAAAAAGGGAGGGGGTTCAGTTTAGGTTTAAAGCTACCACTTAATGGCTAACAAACAGCTTCTAAGAGAGAGAATTCACCCATAAGAGAAAAATATTTCAAAATGTGTATTATGTAAAACTTACACACTAGTAGCAGTTTGTCATTACATATACTCATACATGCTGTGTAATACACTGTAGTTAGCTCCCAAAGATGCTGAGCTGCTGAAGAATATTTAACCCTCAAAGAACCAATGACTGTATTATTCATCCCCAAAAGACATATAGAAACAGAAATGAAGAAATCCTAGAAATCCTAAAATAAACCAGGAAGTCTGATTTTTATTATTTACTGATCTATATGCTACAGTTAATAAAAAGTCTGGAACCACATTTCATTTGATTTTAGCTAGCACATCCTTATGTTATGAAAATCCAAAAACTACCATAATCAAAAATCCTCAATCAGCAACTTTTTTGGCTGAAGAATGATTCCTATGTTAGCATGAAATAATTCATACTTCATTAACTCTCACTTTCATTACTATCCCAGACCCTCACAGCACCAAGAAATGTACAAAATGTAAACAAGAGGAATTACCTGTAATTCCAAAACTTTCAAAAACTTACAAAAAAACTTTCACATATCTTATGTCTCAGATAAGGCATAAAAAATGCTATGAAGGGATACAGTTCTCTCTTGCACAGTGTATCAGAGACGGATGCAGCAATGAAAGACATGGACGAAAAGCTCTACAAGAAGTCCTTTGTGATCTCTGGGTCAGGTTCAGAGGGTCACCTATTGTGTCCCATAAAATATGCTCTTGAATTTAGAAATTTTGACACACATCTGCAAACCTTGAGAGGTCATTTCATTTCACTTAAAATGAACTTCATTATACATCAGCGATTTCCTTTTGTAGTAGTTGATATGAGTGACAAAACAGACCTACTAATACAGTTTGAGGGTGTGACATACCTTAGAAAGTCTTAGAAAGAGAGAATATCTACACAGGATACAAGGACAGCACTAAAAATAGCCTCATAGTTTTATGACAAGCAGTCTTTTCCACCCCTGGCATCTGCTATGATTCAGTCATTACTTAGAAGGGAGAGAGCATTTAGTGAATGAATCATCAGGCTACATCCTGCAGCAATTTTGTTTTCTCTAGTGGTCTTCCACAAGTCCCAACCTCTGCAAGTTAGAGGGATCTAGCTGGGAGACACACTGCCAGAAGCAAATGAGTAGACAGATGAAAAGGACAATGCTGTGCATGACACCATTTACATTCCCCAGCCCTGACTACCTGTAATCAAATGCCTTCACACAATGTATGTAAGTAGTCACACTGCAGTCAATTAGGTTATTAATATAGATAAGTGACTTTTGTCTAATAAAAAATGGAATTACTTGTAAAAAGCGTCTTTAGAAATAGAGAATTGTGTTGGCTAAATGAATTACTCATGTAGAGGATTTCTCTTATCTTTCAGTTATTCAGTTCACTTTTCTCTCAATGTAGAGTGTTAAAATATAGCTGGATGCATTAGTATGAAACATAAAAATACCACAACTTTAATCAAATCATAATCATTTCAATTACCCTGTCAGCCTAAGCACAGCATTTTAAAAGAGCTATCATGATCAGATCCTTTCACCTCATTAATGGAAAATTATTTCTAGAAGCCAGACAAGAAGGTGTGCAGGCATGACTTATTTTCTGCTACAGATTTATGACTGGAAGCCACAGAAAAGAGGCCAGTTTTCACTTTCCTTATCCCAAATAACATTTCTATTGTTAAAAGAAACAAAAGGGGGGGGACATATGAAAGGCTGTATGTCTGCATAAAAGGGTAGTAGGTTCTTAAGTCTCAATTTTAAAATATTAAAACACTATTGATCCCCCCCCTTGAATTCTTGTTACAGATAAAATTAAGCAATGTTTTTGCAGCATGTAATCTCAGTTAGAGAGCCTTTTCAAAACATATCACAATCTCATGAGAGAAAGATCTACTAGTTCCTGAGTTCAGTCAGGTCTGCTTCAAAGCTAATTGACAAACTGTGTGCATTTTCTAAAGACAATAAAAGATAAAACATTGGCAAAAAATGCCACCCCCCTGCCAAGCATCCCACAGGCTAAGGTAAACAAGCTTCACATTACAGTACTGGTAATCCAGAATTATACATTTTCACAGAAAAATTAAGTGACGCTCTCTTTATTTTTATATATTATGAACATGAGCAGATAATTTTCTAGATGTATTGACTTTATAATAAAGTTATTGCAACTTTTTCAAACAGCAGCATAATATGAAACTGTCAATCAAGAAAATTCAAATGCTCTTTAAAATAGTTATACATGCACACACATATACATGCATATATACACAAAAATATATACATATAAATACAACAAGACATGCAAATATATATGCATAAAAGGGAAAGAAAGCTAAAAAATCTGCTCTATGTAATATTCAATTTTATATCAAAAACAGTGGCAAATGTGATTTACACCTAGAGAATAAAGTTCCATGATAGGAAAGATTTATCAGCAAGATCTGTTGTTCAACATACTCATAAGCAATTTAGAAAAAAGAAACAATGGTGGTATAACAGCAACCTCTGACAAAATAAAACTGTTGGGAGAGTCAGAGTAAAGTCAATTACAAAGTCTTACAGGAGGATCTCTTAGTATTATGTTCACTGAATAACAAAATGGCACAAGAAATTCAAAATGATAAATGTACCTCTGATACTAAGGTAGAAAACTATCCGTATTTCACACAATAAGTCATCTATGTCTTCCCTTTTCTGCTTGTGGATAGCCTTCCAAACACATCAGGTAGTGGAATCTCCAGAAGTCTTGAAATATGGGAGGATTTGGGGGCTCCCCAACATGGAGAAGCATATGGGGAGCATATAGAGGATGTCTTTTTACAGGACAGAGAATACATATTCCAACTTGTGCATGATCATTACTTTCTTAAGCATCCTGCGATCACTTGTGCACTCCCTTCACATCCTTGATATTTAGTGGTTAACAATTATTTCCATTGTTAGACTCTTTCTAAAGTGCCCTCTTTCTCACACTCATGATGATATCTTCAGACGTTATGAAACCTCCAAGGGCTGACAGGAAAGCCAATGATGAAACCTCCCTCTGCCAAATGAAATTTCACAATTTGTTCTTCAATGTTTGCTTTGACTTCAAAAAGTATATACTACTTATTTCTCCATCCATTTTAAATGGAACTTAACGTTACTGAGAACTGAGTTACAAAGTCTAAGGAAATATTCTCTGAAGAGGTAGGGTGGAGGAGTCTACTGAGTCTTTGCCAGCTGCTCTCCATTTTCTTTCATCCTGTGTTTATCCTGAGTAGAGATAATAACTCCAACACCCTAACAATCAGTACTGTAATTTGTAACCCACAGAAGACTAACAGTCCACTTATTCTTAACTCATTCCTCCTCTGTCTTGGTGAGGGCACTAAACCCAAGAGGCACTGGGTCAAGTATGCAGAAAGGGGTACTTAAAAGCAGGGAAGCAACTTTTGCCTTTCTCCAGCTCTCAATCTGTGCATGTACACAAATAAAGATGGAATATTAGCCATCTAAGAGCTTGGCATTAAACACTACATAATACCACTTAATCGTACTTTCATCCTGTTGATTCTCAGTAGGTTTCTCCTGTTTGTCATCCTTTTGTGATTCATTTTGAAGTCAAAATAGCTGGAGAGCACACTGGATCTATGAGTAAGTAGTGACTGATACACAGCTATCTGCGTTGAAGGAAAATTCCCTCCTTGTCCCTGAAAGAGGATGGCTGCATTCCAAGGACACACTGTGGTTGCAATACCTACCCTCAGCTCCATCATTGCCTCCTAACAGGGAATTACTAGGACTACTCAATTTAGAGGGCATCACTACTGCAATAGGTAGTTTAAAGCAGAAGCTCTCTGGTAATAAACTGCAAATATTCATAGAAAAGCCAGCTAATATACATTGGAAAGGACTTCTGCGGGTCCTAAGTCAAATCCCATTCTCCCTCAGTCAATATTGTAGAGCTACATCAGTACTTTTCCCTATTTATACTGCCTTTGATAACCGCTCCTGTGGTCTATAGCCAATCCTTAATATCGTCAATAATAAAAGTCCAAGTAATTTCTCCAAAAGCAGGATTGAGTTATGAAAACAAGGCCTTGATATGTCTGTACCCAATTTACATATTAATGTACCATCCAAGTCAAAGGCTGTAATGCTGAGTTTTTACTCAAAGAAGGCTGTAATGCTGAATTTTTACTCAAAGATTCATATTATAGTGTTTTATTTTCACAACAGAAACCATGAATATCACAAGAAATATTTTTTGTTGTTTTTGTGTGTTCTTTTAATAATATGAAAATTTAAACAATAAGGAAACAACTGTGTAAAAACAAAGGACTTGCACATATCACAGCACACACTAGAAATCTAATTTTTTAGGCAGTCCAGTTAATGAATTCGGTCTCTTACAATGAATTTACATCCGACCTCCCCAGAGTGCGGACGTTAACATCTGTTCCAACTCTTTCATTTGTTCAGCAATTTCCTCCTTATAAATGTAGAAATGTTAGGGTTGAAGTATACTTTGCACCAGATACAGATCAAAAGTAATAGATTTTGCAACGCACAAGACTTATGGACAAGTGGGTGCATATTCAAGACTTCTGTGAAATAAGCAAATATCAGTGTATAACAGGGCCTTTATTTTTACTTCTGATTCTCCAGACTGAAGGTGACATTTTTCCTTACTTCAGTAAAATTTGGCTCCTTAGTTTCAGATCCTGTACAAGTCAGGGCTCTTTAGCTTCTCTCCCCAGCTCACACAAGCCACCAGAGGACTCTGGGTGACATTTAATTCATACTAGAAGTTACTTATTTGGTGCTAACTCATTCCATGCAGCCCACCCAAAACCCAGAAGGTAATGGCTTTCAATTACTGTTGGCATAAATTGAATATGAAACAGATGTGGAAAGCCTAGTGTAAATGTGAGTATTAGGTTGCCTGAAATAGAGTTCAATATTTACTGTAAAATGTATCCTTTTGTAGCAAAGTTTTCCTGGTACATTCCTGATACTATTACAAATTCTTACTCATGGAATATATAGGAATCATCTTTATATTATTGTTAATATAAGTTAGTATATGTCACTCATTTCTGCCTGAACCTGTTCATTTAGACTAGAATTTCAATTACAAAGAATTTTGAAGGTTTCCTTTATGTTTAATCAGGGTTTCTCCTGCAGGTTATTTGCCACTTCCTTGTCAGCAGAAGTTTGTAATGTTCCTCCCTCCCATAGTCCTGTCAGATGCATTTTTTACCTGATGCCAAGGAAATCTCCTGGACTGTAAGGTTAAAATTTTATCTCACTGTATGTCTATTTTCGGTAGTGGTGTACATTGTTTTAGCTCTCTGCTTCCACGGAAGAACCTAAATGTTTTCAGATTTATCCTAGATGACAACATGAGGTTGCACATACCAGGTACAATAAGGTTATATCTACAACTTCAGCATAACTTTATATCAAAAAGAATATTAAGTTTATTGTGTTTCCATTCCAAGTTTCTCTGCCAAACATATTTCCAAAATAATTGCAGCCATTATAATTTTCCAGCTGAAATAGTTGCAATATAGTAAAGTACTGCTCAAATATTCATAGCAGTTCACCAGCCATCTTTCACTTCCACAGTTTGCATTCGGTTAGACACAGGCATAACTAAAAAAAAAAAAAAAAAACCACACAAAACCCAAACCAAAACAAAATAAAAAAAACAGCAGTGGGGAGTGGGAATAACCAGCAGCAGGACATGTCCCCACACCTCCCTTTGCCTACATTGAGCTAAGTGGTGGCAAGGATGGGAGACAGCGACAGCACACTGTTGCAAGTCTGAGCCTTCACAAGAAACAAAGCACCTGCATGGGATCCTGGTCTTCCAGCCAGACTAAATCTCTTTGAAAAACAAGAGGAAGATAAGGTTAGGGAGATGAGGAGACAAACACATTCACTCCTTCACAGTTTATGGTTTATTTGCCAAGCTCTTAGGATCAGTAGTGTATTGTGATGTTTCAATACCTTTTCAGTGTCGGCACCATGAATGATGTAACACAAAGAAAAGGGTTGCTCTCTGGGCTGCAGAAAAATGGAGGATTTTTTTTTTGCAGACCCTGCCACATTTGGAGATCTGGAGATTATGTTACTTCGATCCTCCGCAGTGGACAACTTCGGATGGGATTTTGGACCTCAGTGTGTTGTTTGCAGTACCTGACTAATACTCTCTTATATGACTGCAGGCATGAAATGTCCATGGAGGTGAATTTATGGCATGTAATAGGTCTGCAGTTGCACTGAGGATCAAAGGCAGAATATTTATGAGTTGGGCTAAAGCAATTGTCAAAGTTTTGTGAATTAAATTATTACAAAATATAAACTTTGGAATAAAGTTGTAACTGAATACAGAATATATTTTCTACTTGATCATCTGGTTCACAACATTTCTAAAAGGCTGATAGAAAGTAATAAATGCTTAAACCAATGTTTTGAATTTAAATTGTAAAGTACTTGCATCTGTGATCTCTTAACTTCCTTACAAATCTGATCTGAATTTCCACTGAAAGAAAGAGGATTTGAAGTACCTTGCTGCTTCACTAGAAAGATAGTGAATTTTATGACATTGGGGGTCTTATTAGACTTTTTAAAATACAAATTAATACATTAAGAAGGACATAAAGCCACCACAACATACTACATAAACATGAAAGAATATACCAGTTCAACACAGAGCAGGTCAGAAATAAGGCAGTATTATCAAGCAAGTCTTCCTAAAATGATTCCTCTGCTACCCAAAGTCTAACCTCTATCATGTTTTCTGAAAGAACCTCTTTTCTAGCAGCCTTTCCAGAAGAGCTGCTGGAGACAGCTGCCTTTCCCTCTATTTCTGTGCTACATAAACTGGCGACCACAGTTCACTGTTGGTTTGGAGAGTGCTAAGTGATTGCTATGTTTATGAAATCCTATTCCTGTTAGTCAAGGAAATGAGTTTGACTCACCAGCTTGTTTATGACTTTTGCTTTGTGAAAGCTACTGCTGATCTCAGACTGCTGATCTACCAGCACTGCTCAAAACTTCTGCTCAGGGGGAAATTTGCAGAAGATAAGTTTCCATTTCTGCAAAGCACTCCTGTTTCTTCAGAGCTAGTGTTTTTTACAGTCTTAAAGTATTATGTGGAAGTGAGTGATGCGTCTCATGTGGTACAGACATGTAACTACAGCAGTGCAGTGCAGCACTTCTAGTATTCTTAACGCATCTACCCTGTGAGAGGATGATTTACTCTCCCTGAGCATTGTCTTCCCATCTCAGTCCTTGCCAGCAAATATACAACAGCAGAATTGCTGCCTTTAAATTCAAGAGTGGTTTTAAATTTAATCAGTGCCCTAAAAAATAAAAGAAAAAAATAGATTTTCATATTGAGGTCTGAGAAGCTAGAAGGTGAAGCCTCAATGATTCTGAAGAAATTGTGATTATTGGTTTGAAGCACACTGAGGTCTCAGTGTTGCCACAGTAATAAAGTTAGCTTACGGGAGAAAAGAGTAAAAAATAATAGTTGAATCACTTGCAGAAATCTTGATTTGAATGTTTCTTTTCTAGGCTCTGCTTTCCGCTTGATACACATTGGAAAATTCTAATAAGACTTATCCCCCTCTCCTTTCCTGACGTACATAATTTATGACTGTGTTCACTTCAAGCTATTGTTATTCCTTCATTTATTTTAGCCTAGCTTAGCTTGGAAACTGAAGCTGGAAGTCAAAACCACTGCAACCCATAGAAAGTGCATTTCAGCATGAGTCAGAGATTTTTTTTTCAGCTAGCTGAAAGGGAGTCAGAAGAGAAGAGAAACCACTTTATATCTTCTGTACGTAGAGTTCACTAATAAAGATAGATAAGAAAATTTCACATATGAATGTACATCTGTATGGCTCGTGCACAGACGCAAGCTTTGAATTTGAGCCTATTTTCAAATGCTTACTTCTGTGACTTTAGCTTCTTAGGTAAACACGTTACTCTTGACTATTGGAATTATAGAAAGAAGAGGAAAAAGATCAGCAATTGTCAGGTTTGGTTGGTTGGTTGGTTGGTTGGTTGGTTGGTTTGTTTTGGGGTTTTGTTTGGTTTTGGTTTCGGTTTGGTTTTGTCCAGAGACCTGGAATCTTATTTTTCTTTTTAAAGAATAAAAACTTTCAACCTAGTTATATCCTTTCTTTCTTTGTAGAAGGGATGTTCAGTGGGTTCTCCCAAAAGACATTTCAGTGTATATTTCTCTCACCCTCTGTATATCAGGCTTCTCTTGTTTGTACTTTTTCTGCCCCTTGTTATTTCTAGGGGGATAGTAAGACGGTGATGACTCTTGTACTTTTTTGCACTAAAGCATACTGTTCGCTGTCTCCCCTCCTGCTGGCACTGATATTCAGTTGGCCTTACAGTAAGACAGCTCAGGGAGTTAAACTGGAAAAAAAAAATCAAGCACAAAAAAATAGTTTTCTGCCAGCAAAGCTCACCCATTGCCTGGAGAGGCAAGAACCACAAAACAATGCCTGATATTGAATAGGTCATCTCAAGGGACATCACCTGGTGATACCCTGAGCCCAGTTACATCAGGTCCAATTTGTTGTGTAAGGTTCATTTTCTGGGGCTTACAAGCTCTGAGCATGCTAGAAATGCTTCAAGCACAGCACCATTCCTGGCAACTGCCAGCAGCAATAAATATAGAATGAAGGCAGCCTGCTCACAGTTCATATTGAGGTACTGTGTCAACAGCCTGTGATCTAAGGAATGCTTTTTGGACTGCTGTCAAGTTCCTGAAGGACAGTGCAAAAACCAGGTCACAAGTGTGCCAGGCTCTCCCATTTCCAGCTGCTGAATCAAAGGAAAAGAAAGAGAGCCAGAGCTCAGCCTATCTGCTCCTCTAGATGAACTGCATGTACTTATGTAGATGCTGCAAGAATATTCTACTGCTGCAAACCAGAGGTGACAAGGTCCATGAGGTTCCCACTTGAGACAACCTTTTCTTAATACTTCTCCTATTTTGAGTTTGGACAGGCTTTTACTATGCTAAGAAACCCAAAGCATAAAACAAAACAAAACAAGAGCTCCCTCGCACTACTTGTGTAAGAAACTCATTCCTACCTGAGTTTATGGCAACTTAATGTCACTCTAGACATGAAGCCCGTTTTTCACCTTGTTTAGGGCTGTATAGCTGTTTATTGTCACACTACTTCCATTATTTCCTGCAGCCTTCTCTCTGCCAACCATCATTGGATAATATAGGTGTTTCTATCATCCCCCTTGTTGGCCTTTCGAATAGTCTTCCTTTCCCTCCTACTTCTCCCCTTGAAACCAGTCTTGTCTCAAGCCTCCATGGTAAGTTCACCAGCATTTCTGCTGAGACACTCTTGACTCATCTCTCATGCTGTTTAGATTCAAAGTGGTACCCAATATATCTGCAGTCTCAACAGGTGCAGTTGGACAGTGAAGTCCTTGGAGAATGGTCACAGCTGGAAGAACGAAGATGTGTGGGCTCATCTAGACCTAAGAAAATGATCAGACTATGAAGGGAGGCTGCATTCTTGACTGGAGCAAAAAGAAAAGCTGGGCTGAGAGAAAAACCTAACAGTTTAAAAAAGGAGCAAGGAGTCACTGACTTTTGATAACAAAGAATGTCTGATTTATTGCAGAGGCAGTTTAACATGTATCTGCAGAGGAAACTCACTGAAGAAATATGGGTTTAATGAAACACATCTGAAATGGGTTTTTTCTTAAACACAGAGAGATTTTGAAACAAAAAAATCAAAATGGTCAAATGGTCGTTTCCAACACACTTTACAATATATTGAAACCAGCCTACTTTCTCAAATAATGGAGAGAAACTGAATATCCTGATTTTAAATTCCTTTTTTTTCACCATCAGTCTAAAGCAACCAACATTTTTTCAGCTGAACAAAAGTCATACAATGTAAATGCAAAGTGAAATTTTCCTTACAATTTCCTTAACATGCACAAGACTCCATCAAAAAAAATATATATGTAGTTTGCATTTACTTATTTTAGAGGAACTTTATTTCAGGTATTGATCTCTACTTTCATGAGTCAATACAAACACGAAAAAATTTAAGAGTTAGAACTACCTTTTAATTTCAGTAAACCTTTTTCCTAACAAACCCCTCATCAGACTGTTTGGGTAAAATTGATAATGTGGGCTGGTGCCACATCCATTTTGCATGTGCTTTTTCACAACTCACCAGACTCAGTTGTACTTTGTAGGAATTTGTATAAACATTCTCACCTCCAGACACACAAGTGAGTTCCCTCCTAACATCATCAAACAAGTCCAAACCTCTCATAGTGTTAATTCAATCAGTGATAATGAACTGTGGCTGATTTTACAAGGAGAAAAGGAATACACAAAACTGACGACAAAGCCATGAACTTTCATAAATTTCTCTAAGAGATTTAGGTTATTTAGCTAATATTGCAAAAAAGCATGTTTTACATGTCAGTGTATGTTTCATTCATAAACAGAAACTCTGCATATAATTTGGAGCCTTGTGTGAAAACAAAGAACAGGGATTGGATTCATGGTTTCTGCAATCCATACAAATGAAAAGGTAGGACTCCAACAGGTCTTTCCTTTAAATCAAAAATCTTGACCCCTGATACTACACTTTAAATCTGTGTTGCATATTAAGTACTTGCTTTTGACTTGAATTAAATTCTTCCAAACATCTGTTTAAAACCAAAATGGATAAAACCAGTTGTGTAGGTTTTCTTGCATCTGGAGGAGAGGATTAGGAGGCTTGTTTTGCTTTTGTTTTGGTTTTCCCGGTAGGTTGAGGATTTTTTTTGTTCAATTTTTTCTTTTCCCTGTTTGTTTGCGTTTGACGCAGTGTTAGGACTGCAGGAAACACATTGTTTGCAAATACCCTCCACCCCTCCAGCCTACAGGAAAAGCGGTGCAGCCACAGGACACCGGATCATTTTAGCATCACTGGGACCCTGGGCAACACCAGACCCATTACCACACAGGCAACACAGTTTATGGTGTCATTACGTGGTTATTTATTATTTTATTATTTTACTATTATATTATTTCACAGGTTTATTATTTAATTTTTATTATTTAACAAATTTTCTTATTTAACTAATTTATTATTATTATATCTTCATTTTAATATTTTATTTTTATAATTGTTATTGTTGATTTATTATTATTGTTAGTGCTTCATACAATAACTCCCCCAACACGAGAAGGACATGAACCTGTTGGAGTGAGTCCAGAGGAGGCTATGACGCTGCTTAGAGCACCAAAGCATCTCTGCTATGAAGATAGGCTGACAGAGTTGGGGCTGCCCAGCCTTGAGAACAAAAGGCTCCAGGGAGATCCTAGAACCCCTTGCAATACCTAAAGGGGCTGCAAGAGACCTGGAGAGGGACTTCTGACAAGAACATAGAATGACAGGACAAGGTGGAATGGCTTTAAACTGAAAGAGAACAGTTTTAGATCAGATATTAGGCAGAAATTCTTTACTGTGAGGGTGGTGAGGCACTGGCACAGATTGCCCAGAGAATCTGTAGATACTCCATCCCTGGAAGTGTCAAGGCTAAGTTGGATGGGGTTGTGAGCAACCTGGTTTAGGGGAAGGTGTCCCTGTCCATGGCAGGGAGACTGGAACTGGATGGTCTTCAAGGTCCCTTCCAACTCAAACCATTATTGTTGCTATTATTGTTGTTGTTGCTGTTGCTGTTATTACTTTTGAAGATTTATTAAAAGAGCTGAAATAAATCCACACTTGTGCCAGTCAAAAGGTAACAAGCAAGGAATCCCCCTGATGGTCAGCATTTCCAGAAAGCCATAATGCAGGGAAGAAAAAAGAATTAAAAACCTCATGCCTAGTTCACTTCACCCTCACTTCCCTGTAAGTCTCGGAGTTACAAGGTTATCATTGCTATAGGTTGCAAAATTAGTGTAGGGACACTGCACGTGGTGACGTGATCAAGTCTGCCCTTGGCATGGGTTGTTGGCACCAAGTGGCATAACAAAAAACAAAGGACATTTTCAGTTGATAACTGAGTTGCATTTATTAACTTCAGATTGCTATCTAAGTAGATAATATTTCTGCTGTTCTCATTTCTGAAATACCTCTTGTGTTTCCCTGAACATAATGAGGGAACACTGACCATGCAGGTTACTTTTAGACTTCTAAATAACTTGCACAGAACTTAACAAGATGTTTCTTAGTAGTTCAATTTCTTCATCTGGGAAGATACTGCCTTAAAAACGGCTGAAAATCCACAAGTGTAGGTGCTTAATGCTTAGACGTGCTTTGGAAATGTTGCCGTTTGAAGAATGCTGTCCTGAATTTCTGGGACAGATAAAGCTGCCCTCAGTTCCTGGCTCTGAACTTAACAGAGTTATTTGTCTGCTTTAACAGAGTTAAAAGTTACTTGATTTCTCATTTGGCTATTTCTCCATCTGTGAAATAGAGCTAACACAGCAGTGTTTTCCAACACACCTTGAGAAGCACCACACAAAACACTGACTGCCAGCATCTTCCTGGGACAACTGGAAAGACAACTCATTCAAAGGTCATGCCAGTGTGTTATTAAAATATAATCACAATACTTGTTCATGTGCATGCAATCACATTCTATTGGGGTCATTGTTTCAGTGCTGAAAGGGGAGTCATCTGCTCCTACTCCACCTGTTTTGCCAGGAAGATGTATGATTTGAAGGCCTGGTGAAGGAGGAGGAAGGGACTGAAGAGCTGAGCAGGCAAAGGAGAGTCATCAGTGCTTCCAAGGACTTCCAAGGATTTTCAAAGAGGACCATAGGCAGCACTTCTTTTTCCACAACCATCCCTCCTCCAACAGCAGATCATAAAATCATAGAATAATTTAGGTTGGAAAGACCCTTAAGATCAGCAAATCCACCTTTTAATTTAAACCTTTTAAATACCACCAGGGATGTGACTCTAGTACTTCCCTGGGCAGGCCTTGACAACCCAATTGGTGAAGAAATATTTCCTAATAGCCAATCTAAACCTCTCCTGGAGCAATTCCAGGCTGTTTTGTCTTGTTGTATTTCTTGTTACCTGGGAGAAAAGAGTGACATCCAAGATAAAGCTGAAAGCTGTTTAGAAGCTGGAATACATCTTTAGTTCTCTCACCTTTACAGGTATCCAGATAGATGAAGTGCAGAGTCTCATCTGCTAGGGAGACACATCTGTACACTGGCTTGTGTGTTTGCAAGAGGAAGGAGAAGGGAGAACACACCTACACAGCTGCTCAGATGAACCTGAGGTCTGAGGTATCTCAGAGAGGAAGAGACCATGACACCATTGGAAATGGCAGCACCTATCCTTTTCCATATGCGTCAGGAGAACTGCTAGACAGCTGGGAGGTTTGAAGGCTCAGGAGAAAGGGGACATTTATGGAAATAATGAGCTTCCCCCAGGCAGGCGTCTTGGACAGTGGGTGAACAGAACGCTAAATTTCTCTCCCGATAAAAATTCCATTCTCCTTCTTCCCCAAAGCACCACCAAAAGTACTGATGACCTTCCTAGGAGAAAATAAAACATTGAAATGTGGCCATTTCTTTGTGCAAAGCATGTATATACCTCTAAAATCTTTCAGCTCATGAGCATTTAGCAACCCATTTTCCCAGTTCTGAAAACTGGGATGAACTGCATTCATCCTTTCCTAACACATATCCCCTTGTGAAAGAAATCCAAACCCAGCAAAATACCTCATTCAAGGTTCATGAAGACCAGATAAGACTGGTTAGACACTTTATTTTCTGGGACTCAGAGACTGAGTCACTGTCTCTTCCTGTGCTGCCTTTGTTTCGGATTGGAACATATGAAACTCATTGCCAGAAGTCATCACTACTGGGAAACAATATACTGGGAAACTACATGTTTTATTATTGGGGGTTTTTTTGGACTCACATGACCTTTGTTGTAGAATGGCTATGCAGGGGGGGGAAAAAAAGAAAAGCTACAAGCAAGTCTGGTAAGTGATGGAAAATGTAGAAGCAAGGCAGCAGTTACACTGCTCCTGATATTATCTCAGGGTGCTCCAACAAGAAGTTGCCTTCTTGCTTTCTCCTCCTTACAGGATGGTTGTGACAGCCCACCTGCCATGTGCTAGCACAGGAGAGGGCAGGAAGCCAGCCTGTGCAGCATGTACAAACCACTTGTTGTATGAGAAAAAGCAATAGAGGAAGGGATACAGTCACAGCTCTGTCAGATCTCACCTCTGACCATGAAGCTCAAAGTGGCATTGCTCAGGAGCTGGGCCTGGACAAAGGAGATTTGCCACTCTAAAGCTGTGGCACAATTAAGAGTCCACTGCCTCTTGCTGGTTGCAGGGTAAACTTCAAGTGTCTGCACTATGTAATCCATGGTGTTTTCCCTGAAAAGGGGTGTTCATTACTGTGAGATGCACTGAAGCATCTAAAAGAGAAAAAAAAAAGACCAAAAAAAGTTAAAATCAAACTCTGAGTATTGTATCCTTGTGTCTCAATACTGAGTCAACCTCCCCAAATTTTCTGTTCAAGTCTGACCTTTGTTATTGTTTTCCAAGAATTTTGAATTAAAATACTTTTTTCTAAGGAGCTGCATGTTTTCTTTTAATATAGCAAAATGAGAATTTGCAAGATTTACCTAATGGTTGTGTGTTTTCATGGTTTCAGCTAAGAAACATGGCAGTTTACAAGGTGTCATGAATCTCCATAATTTGAAATTTAATTTGTGCTCTTTAAATTAGATCTTTTGTCAGGCTTTCTTTATTCAAGAGTTCTTTATACAGTAAGAATATTTTGGCACTACTGGTGTAACAAATCATCTTGCAAGACAGTTGTCTCCTGACGTGCATTTATTCAAGTCATCTTTCTCTATAGGACATAGTATTGATCCTTTAAACTTTCTTCTCAAAGTTAAAGATATAGAAGAATGGAACTGAATTACCAAATCCATATTCTAAATCCTATATCTAAAAGCACACAATCTGCTATGACATTTGTAACCATCCAGAGCTAAGCTTACCAGGTATGACTGTTTGTTTTTCTAAAAATCGTAGAATTTGTACAGGCATTCTGTACTTTTTTCCAAGTAGTAGGATATGCTTATCAGAAGGATACTAGTGAAGGGAAAGAAATAATAGGGATCAAGAATAATATCTTACTGCACCCAGATTTATATATTTTCTTCTGCATCTTTATTTTAAAACTGATAATTTTTTTAATCCAGCATTACAACTGCACTTCTATTTTCTGTCAAAAACTAGTTTTATATTAACTTTACACCTCAGAGGAGTGGTTTTCTTGCAAATATTTGTATCTCATGCACCAGAATTCATGCTTACTATTGATGTATAGACTTATTGGAGAGTCATAGTTACACACTTACACAGCACTAACTAAATTTGCCACCATTAACCACTAACTAAATTTACCACCATTGTCATTTCTGTATTTGTGTCCAGACTTATCACATCAATGCTGTAATTAGAATTTCAAGAGGGTGTGAAAGTCTACTTTGGAGCAAATGGAAGGATAAATACCTAGTTTCCTGCTCTGGAGAGTTAAAAGCATTTGAAAACCCTCTACCTTTTACACTGAGAATGATATTTCTGATTAATTCTTTGGGCAAGTTTTTTTTAAAACTATATTTTACCTCTTTTTAAGTGAAGACAGACACCTACAGACCAGCACCATGACAGCCCTGACTTTGTTTTACAAGGGACCAGTCACATATTTTAGTTTGTATTTTTGGCTTTTACTTTGAAGCTGAAGGTGTACATGGTCTAAACAGATATTATAAGATCTTTTTCCTAGAACATAATGAAAACTCCATTAAGAATACATCTTGTCAAAACAGCCTCTCAGATTGTTGAAAAAATGTAATTTCATTGTGAGTTTTTACGTTTCTATCCATACCTGTAGAATACTAAAGCTTTTGGATGCTGATTTAGCAAATTTTAGCCAAGTGATGTTTTTGGATGAGGGTAGGTGAATATATTGCATAGTTTTAATTATCACTTCCATTGATAAATCCAGAGAAATTCTAAGAAATGTGAGCTTTGTCTTCTGCACATTCCACAAAGCCCAAATATCATGCCAAAAAAACACTGGTTTGGATACAAACTGCTAAAGAAATTACTATATCAACCAGTGTAGTGTCCCTTATTTTAAGTGGATTATTTAACTTTCAAGAGGAAAATAAATTATGTCACCCAAATTCTAAACCATTTCAGTTTTCTGAAACAAAGTTTGTGACTCAATGTTCCATTCTGCTCAAATATTTTTTGTTTGTGAAGAAGAGAAAACAGAGTTTAGTGAGATTAGGAATTAAGATATGCAGTTACACTATGGGAGCTAAAGGCTGTGGCAATGAGAGAACTGAGTGCCTGCACAGCATATCATAGAAACATAGAATAGTTTGGGTTGGAAGGGACCTTTGAAGGCCATCTAGTCCGGACTCTCTGCAGGGACATCTTCAACTAGATCAAGTTGTTCAGATCCATCACCACTCTCATTGTAAGAACCTTCTTTCGTATATCTAATCTAAATCAACCCTTCAGATTTAAGCCATTACCCCTTGTCCTATTGCAACAGTCTGGTAGTTGATTCGTTTAGCAAATATCCTTAAAGATTTCATGTTTTCTAGCCTTATCTCGTTAGATGCCTTTTGGGTCACGTTCCTTGTCCCCAGTGTAGAGTGGAACAGTACACTTTGGATTTGGGTGCCAAGTGTCCAAACCTTACCCAACGTCTCTTACACATGCCTACCATTTGAGCTGGAAATTTGAAGGCAGCAAGGTTATCACCATATGCAAATGTTGGACTTGGTGAGAATTTAGCTGCCTTTCTCAGAAATGGTGACCTGCCCAAATAGTAACATAAACTCTTAGAGATAGGAGTGATTCTGTCTAGATCAGAGAATCACAGAATCACAGAATATGCCAGGTTGGAAGGGACCCACAATGATCATCAAGTCCAGCTCCTAGGCCAGCACCCGTCCCCAGAAGATTCATATCATGTGCCTGAGAGTATTGTCCAAACACTTCTGGAACTCTGTCAGATGTGGTGCTGTGACCACTGCCCTGGGGAACCTGTTCCAGCATGAAAGCATTCTCTGAGTGAAGAACCTTCTTCTGAAATCCAGCCTAAACCTTCCCTGGCACAACTTCAGACCATTTCCTTGGATCCTGTCACTGGTCACCACAGAGAAGAGATCAGTGACTGCCTCTCCTCTTCCCCTCACAAGGAAGTTGTAACTGCAGTGAGATTTCCCCTCAGTCTCCCCTTCTCCAGGCTGAACAAAGAAAGTCTGTATAAACATCCAAGGTTGCCCATCCCAGGTGCAGAATCCGGCACTTTCTCTTGTTGAACTTCATGTGGTTGGTGATTGCCCAGTCCTCTCATTTGTCGAGGTCTCTCTGTCTCTCTGCCTCTTTATCTATTCCCGAGTTAGCAGCACTGAGCACCCTTGTGACACACTGTACACAGAAAATTAGTAACACTAATGCAATTTTAACCTTTTAAGTAAACATGATCCACTGTTCCAACTCTTTCAGCATTGCTTAACGAGTCCTCCACCTACACATGTATTTTCTGTGATTCTTTGGTTTGATGGCCAATAAAGTCATGAACCTGGAGCGGCTCTTTGGATCTCCCAGGGTACATCATGGGGTCCCCTGCACTTCCTGTCCCTGGCACCAAGCTGGTTGCCAGCTCAGTTATACAACAGCGAGTTCATTAGCTGAAAGTGGGAAAAACTTCAATTATCTAAATAGCTGAAGGTCTAAAAAATAGTTTCTGAGTGCCAGCTAACACAGCCACAGCCTGGGTTCTGGCACTGGCTTACAAAGTACTATGTTCCACTGTGCATATGTGAATCTACAGAGTCCACTTTAAGTCAGTAAAGCACCCAAAACATCTGTTAATTAATTTTTCTGCATTACATAAGACAACTACATGCATTAAATTATTATAGTCATTAGTGGATTGGGTGTTCAATGGCAGAAGTGTCTTTGAAGCAGTAGCACTGCCAAGTTACTTCAATCTTTCCCCCAAAGTCTGCTCCGTTTAACTTCTCAAATAAGAAAACCAACATGTAAGTTAAAATATAACTAGCGGTAAGACAAGAATTCTTATCTCCCGGGCACAATGGAAAAAAAAAGCAGCCCAGAGTAAATCTCATCAGTCCCTCGATGATGAAAATCTAACGCAGCAGCTGTTTGTCTGGGAACAGTCTCTCAACAGGTTTTGATTTCACAGCACTGAACTAATCTTTCGTGGAGAGCACACGAGAACAGCAGCTCTCCCCTTGAAGATGGGGTGGGCCGTTCCTGCCTTCTTATATAACTCAGTGACTGCTCTAATACTGACATGTTGCTTAGGACCATGCTGTGGACACAGTGGGATGGAAGAGGGAAAGGATGTCCACAGCTCCAGGAATTTTCAAAGAGAAGAAATTTTCAAAGTCACGCACATCCACTAGTGAAAACAAATTTTTAAGCTAGTAAGAGAACATTTGCTTGCAAAATGCATAATTAACCTTTAGAACTCAAAATGCCACTGGATTTAAAAGCTGAGCTATAGGTAAGAAGGGTTATGTATTTATATATTTATAATACAGACATTTATAGGAACATTAGGGAAAGAAAGAGAGCTGCCCTCATACTGCCTATTTGTGTATATGAACTGTTTTGTGCCAGCAAGATTAAGTCAGAAAAAAACCTGACATCATTAAATCCACGAAAATCCCAGGTTGCAGGGCTATGAACATATGTCATTTTGGTAAAGTATTCCATTTTAATCACAGTATCTTTGTATTTTATGTTGAAAAATCTTTCACTCCTGAAATAAAGTGATATGACAGAATAATATCTTAAAAACTTTGTTATAAATGCTTTTGTAAGCATAATAAATATAGGTGTTAAAGCTTACATGTGTGGAGACACAACAGAGAGAAAATATACGATATCACAGTTTCTCTAAACCACAATGATTTTGTACATACAATCTCAGTTCTTCTATTTTTTTTTTAATACAATGACTGTACTAAAACAAACTGGTGTGTAGAACTGGGGAAAATAACTTCAGCAGAGTATTTCCAGATTTATTTTTTTTTTATTTCTGTTTAAGGAACATCACCCAAGTCAGGTAAGAATATGTGTTGGTACTCTTTCAGATTTTTCACTGTAGAGCTACAAACCTTCTTCACTTCATTTTCTGGTGAAGGAAAGCAGGATAAAAGTAACAATTCTGACTTTTGGCAAATTTAAATGGGTTTCATTTTCCCCTCTGAAAAGAGTACATCAATTTGAAGTGGTCACTGTAGGTGCTACAGCTTTGTAGAAGAATGCTGAAATAAATTTAATTTTTTTCTAATAGTCTTAATTATATTTTATGTATTGTAATTACATGAAATATAGTAACATCATAACAGAATGCTCATAAACCCACTGCAATTTGCCAGCTGTCTGATGGCACCAAAAGCTAAAAGACACATGTTCAACACTTAAATAAAAGTACTAGAGAGCAAAATAGATATTCCATACTCTATGAAGTTAAAAGTCTTTTTTACATTAATTTCTTATGGAAGGAAAGTTTTTATGGAGATGCACATGTAACTCTGTAAATCAGTATCAAAAGAGGCATCTTTACTAGTGGCTTTCTTGAATTCTTTAGACCTATTGTAGTTGAGGTCAAGTGATGTTTAGTTCTTATTGTTTTAAGCACATAGGCATACAAAGGGTGGTGGGGGTTTTTTTAACCTGAATTCTCTACCAGTGATTTTTTTTTATCTGCCAAGATTTTTGCATTAGATACATTTCAGAAAATAACATTTTTTCTCAACCATGACCTACAATTCTTTAGGAAAGCAAGTGCAGACCACTTCTTCTGCCAATAAGAAGCATGAACTCCAAATTTCCATGGCTTTTTCTATGCAGTGAGGATTACACTAAAGGGAAGCACCATCCTTGTGGTGTCAACTTTTTACATTGATATTGTTTGCTTTCTCTATGGTAGGTGTTTTTTTCCTTCTGTAGCATTTTTACTGTCGTACATGTATCTCTCTATATTAAGAAAATTCTGATCAGCTGCATATTAGTCTATTACGGAAAGATTACTTTGAGAGAAATAAATACTGACATAAACAACAAAATCCTGTTGCTTTCCAGTGAAACTAGTTCACATTTTTCTATTCATCTAAGAGACAGCAAACACTCGGAATTATTAGGGAGATGAATAAAGCAGTGAAAAATGTTTGTAATTGTTACTTGACCAATTTTCCATTCCAATTGTTTGTGCTCTGAAAGACAAAGAGATACAATTTGAAAACTGAAAAAAGCCTTGCCACTAAGATACTGAAACAGTTGAATCAACAGCTGAATCATCTGCATATGGATGACCAATCTAAAGTAAACAATTCTGTGATAAATTAAGGACTATTTGTTTTTCACTTACTGCAAAATGAAAGCATGTTATTTTTAAAAGGGACAACAATTACACAAAAAGACTACCCTTGCCAATCTGTCAATGCTTAATTCAACAGTTGTGTGTACTTTAGCATCCAGATCACAATATTTCATTCTGTAGTGCACTTTAATTCAAAACGTCCCGTTGAGGTTTGACTACCAGCTACACACCTCTGCTTGGGTACTTATGGTCAGCCTGAAAAATCACAAAAATAGATAAAATGCATATTTTACATGAGAGTGGAACAGAAAAAGTTTAAAATAAGTCATTCATACCAAAAACCTAGGCTCATTTTACAGACGTCTCCCAGCTGCTCCAGCCCCAGACTACATACATGCGTTGAGGCTTGCAAATCAGTTTGATTAAAATTTTCCTGAGTAATGGTGAATGTAGCAGACTAGAAGATGAGAAGAAACCTGATGAGGACCATCTTCCATCCTTCAGACTAAGGGACCATCAATCACACATATCATTCCTGAAGAATATTCTCCTGTTCTTCACAACTACAACATCCCATCAGTGCTCCACAACTTTCCTGCGTAATATTTCCTTAAACTTAAAGAAAAACCTTAATTAATAATCACAGCTTCTTTTCTGCAAGTTAAACTCATTGCTTTCTGATGCATTTCTCATTTTTATAAAGGAACAGACTGACTGGCTTTTGTAACATTTTTGTGTATTATGAGGCTTATTTAGGTAAACTAAAAAATTTTTATGTTTCCCTTGGAAACCTTTTATTCTATATCTTTGACCAGGTTGCTTCGTATTTGATTCCCTCCAAATTACTTTTCTTTCATTAATGTTGTCTAAAACACAGTACTGCCATGAAAACCTTGCAGCACAGAACGATGAAGAAGAAAGGTTATTTCCCATTATTCATACAGATCACCTTCTAATTTCACTCCTGTAGGAGTGTTTGCTTTCTCACAAGAGTAGCACTGGTGTCTCATCCTATCCATGGACTACAATCACTCCTGGGTCCCTTTTTGCCAAAATGTTTCTAACTTAGTTGTTTTTCATTATTAGAATTTATTATTCAATAGTCTGAATTCTTCTTGAATTCTGCTCTCCCTTTGGAAAGATGATGGTTCCTGCTGAGATGCAGAGCCCTGCGCTTGCCCTTGTTGACTCATATTCACCAACTTGTCAAGGCCAATTTTAAAGCTAAGCATGTCTATGTATTCTCATTCCCTTCCAGCTTACTATTACCTCTAAATTTAATGACTGTACTCTTATTTCATCATCCAATCATTGACACAAACTATTGATGAGTGCTACACAGAGGTCACATTCCCTGACTTTAAGCTACTGAATTCTGGGAACAGTTTTCCAACTAGTATTGCATGGAGCCTTCAGCACATACAGCTCGCCAAAAAAGTGTCAGGAGAAACAACAGAATTTTGTACTAAAACCAGAATGTGTAACATCTGCTGTTTCTATCTGTTAAGACAGCCTTCCGTATTTTTAAAGGCAGAAATTAAGTTGGTTAGACATGATTTGTTCTTGACAAATCTGTGTTGGCTGTTTCTCAGTTCTTGTTTTTTTCTAGATACTTGTAAGCTCTACTGTAATTGCCCAGCATTTCTGCAGAAATTTCTGGTAAGCTGTGAGACAGTTTGCCATCTAACTCTTATCTCCCTCTTTAAAATACAATAGACAGCAGGTTTTTCTTCTTTTTTTTCAGCCTTCCATTGTTGTGCTCCTCCTCCACAGGTTTTCAAAAGTAGCAGCAAGTGACAGAGATATCATGATCTCCCCTCTGGAGTTCACAAGGAATGTTGTCATGATCCTTCAGTTTCACTTGGACCACAGCAAACGTAGCCAGTTTTCTCATCTCAGGACAGACTGTCTCCTCCAATGCCTGGCTGCTAATGAGTGCCTTGCACACATGGAGCTCTGCTGGAGTTTGCTGTGCAAGTGCAGTCACAATCAACTGGCTAACACATGGTATAAAAAAATCAGTACGAAACTTGTGGCCATACAGTACATGTAAGTAAGTGGAGGAATATCATTAGAATAACACATCCCTTTCCACAATTTGCTCTTTTTAGAATGTCAAGGGGAGGAAGATGGGGAAAGATAATAAACTAACTTGTCAAACTTTCCCAAGATGCAAGATTTATTATGAAATTGTACAAATTTTCTTGCTGTTTGGAATCCATGCTGTATTACTCGTGGGAAGGAATAGGAATTAAATAAAAATAAGATGATTACTTTCTATAGGAGAGAAGTCTCTAGTAACCATTACTCTTTGGTGACAATTAAGGCCAGAGATAATAGCTGCTCCCATCTTCCACCAAGTATCACTCCATTCAAAGTTTTTCCCCAAACAATGTCTGCAAGGAGTTAATCAGAATTCAATGGGAAAATACAGGGTTTCCTTTTCGTGTGGGAATACACCAACTTTCATGTTTACTCACAGACCTGGGAAGATACTTTAATAAAAAATTAATTTCACTGGAACCAGTTAGAAGTGAACTTACAATCTTTTGAATGAGGGAAGAATTTGTTCCTCTGAAACATTCTAATACAACTGAAGGAAATAAATCTACCATTTTACAAGTTATTTTTTCTTCTGTTCAGTCTGTCTCCATTATAATGACTATTTTTCAGCTGTGTTCTCGTGTCAGTTCTGTCTACTCAAACTTTTAGCATCCGTGAGGAACCCCATTTCTTCAAGACTGAGAAGTGGTTTGGCTGAGAAGGAAATCAGATCTCCAGAGAATAACAGTACACAGAAGTAATCAGGAATTCAGTGTTCTCAAATGATGCTGAATGGCCAAACCTGATCCAAATTTAGCAAAGTTAAGCCAAGTGCTAGAAGGAATGAGTGTCTTAGGAGGAACAGGAAATAAAGGAGGAAGGAGACACACACACCACACAACAGCAAATATACAGAAGTCTTCTTGAAGGAGGGACAAAGGTCTCTCCAAACTGTGACATCTCCAAGATGTGACAGATCTTGCAAAGCTTGGTAAAAGTCAAGAGGGAAAAGCTGGCCGGAGGGCAGTAACCAGCTAGACTCAGAACTTTTTTCACTCTTAAATGGGCTGCTTATCATCTGATCTCTAAAAAGAAATGAAATAACAAAAAAAATTACCACCTTTGAGGCTCACTTTTTGAGCACATAATTTCATTATATTTCTAGATTTCGTGTATGTTTGAAGGGCTGCTTCATCCTATTTTCAGGATGTCAGCAAAATTATTTGGAGTCACTGAACTACGCAAGCTGTTTGGCAGTAATTGGCACTGCTGGAGATGGGCGATTAACTCTGTTCTGTGCTTGAGATGTAATACTGGCAATGAGCAATATCTTTTTATGATAGTTGTGTTGAGTCATTGGTTAATGTGAAAAAAAAAAAACAGCCCAAAAGCCACAAACCCAACAACCAAAACAATAAAAAAATTATCACCAGTTCTTCTTCTTGGCCAAAAATGTCAACAACATCACAATATCCTAAGTGTCTCCTTTTGGTACACTAAATAGATTGTGTTAAATTACCTATTTCCTCAGTACGTTGAAGTGAATTTCAGAGTTAAGAGAAAGCAGTTTCATTCGGTCTTGGTTTTTGTTTGATGTTAGATAACTATCATCATCTGCTTTTGAGTGGAGTTTGATGGTGAAGAACTGCCATAATTAGCTATTCTTGCCCTCACACCTCTGAGAGACAGACACTGCTCTGCTCAGATGTGTCTATTAGCCAGGACACCTTGACCTCATCCAACCAAGTACGTTGCTCTGGATCTCACAGCCTCATGAGATCCTTTTCAGGATTCCAGGTGTTTTTTTCAAATCCAGCCCAAGACAGGACAGTTTGGCAGAAAATTGGACACTTTGATTTTGTTTGTGATAGAAGTTCATAGTATTTTCCTTGGATACATTCAGCACTTTTGTTAAAAGCAAGCTATCCATGTACCAAAAGTGGTTAATTTTGCATTATGCTTTGGGAATGGATGACTGCCAAATTAACTATTCCAAAACCAAATTCCTGGCTGTGAAGGGCAGGAACAGGACTCATGTGATTTGTAAAGCGGTAAAGGCGAGGCCTGTCAGCCTTGGAGGTGATGTCAGCCACGCCAAACAACCTGGCTGTTTGCAGTGGGAGTTTGGTTGGTTAGAGATCCCCTCTACATCAGCTCTGAGTGTGGAGAGGAGAGACCTCTTCACCCAAAAATCAGCATCACATTGAACCCAGAAGAGGTCCATCCTCAATGCAGAAAGCACCTGATGCTAAACTTCAGATATTCAAAGGATTTCTCTTGTCTCTCCTTCATGGTTAGTGTCCAGTAATATCCCTGTGCCTCCATCCTAATAAGGGGTGGTGATCATCTCTTGTCCATGGCATGGGCTCAGGTACAGCAGAATTCAATAGCCTTAGTCACCCTTCTTGATAAAATTCCGTGAGATCTGACTATTCTTTATCCTGATCCCCCAACTTCAAACTAAACACATCTGGCCTCTTACTGAAACATGCATCTCCAGTCTGAGCTATTACTTGTCCAGCACTAGAGCCAAACAAGAAAAGAGCACAAAGCAGGACACACTGCATATGGAAAAGGACCTATTTTAATATGTTCCACCCATCATTGTCTCTAGGATGGTACCATCCTGACCCTAGCTGTTGTGTGAATAGGGCTTTTATTGGTAACAGTAGAGGTAACAAGTAACAAAACCCTAATCAAGAAAAGTGATGGCACATTGTTACCGGTAGTAGAACTTATCAGAGTTCTGATGAATCAGGGCTTAGCAGGTTTTTGAAAACAAAAGTTGTTTAATCTTGTGTCACCATCAATCACTACTTCATTACTGCAGAGCATAGGGACAGAATAAACTAGAATCATATTTTCTAGCCAGCACTTGCTTCCTCCCATGCTCTTCTACACAAACCATTTATGGATGTAAAAGAATGACCCTAACCTGAACAAAATTCTGGGGAAACTCCTTAAAAAAAAACAAAACAAAACAAAACAAAAAAACCCACTTTATTGTAGTTCAAAATATAGTGGCCTTCGAGCCCTGCTTGCATAAGATGCACGTTGGCACTAGTTTCCTGAACAATGGCAGCGTAACCACAGAGCAGAAAGGCAGAAGCAGTTATTTTGACTCAGAGTTTGGGAAGCAT